>NC_056732.1:746043220-746143863 GCF_019279795.1 Protopterus annectens
TTGGCAATATGATTGTCAAAGGAGAGATTACTGTCTACCTGGGTCCCCAGATCCCTTATTACCTCTTCTGTATTAAGGGGGCTGCCACCTATGTGGTAATTCATGGGTGTTTTGTTTTTCCCAAAGGGGATGACTATGCATTTTTTGGCATTTAGCTTGAGGCCATGACTTTGACACCAGGTGTCTGTCTCAGTAAGGCCTTTTTGAAGGATGTCCGTGTCAGCCGGAGAGTCAATTATGGCTGACAGTTTGCAGTCATCGGCAAAATTGGTTAGCCATAGTCCTCCTGTGTTTGCCTGTACTTCTGAGAAATATATGCCGAACAGTAGGGGTCCCAGAACCGAGCCTTGCGGGACACCACTTGTGACTGGTTTAGAGTCAGACCTGGAGCCTGCTATTCTTACCATGTGAGTTCTGTCTGTAAGCCAGTTGGCAACCCATCTTGTGATGTAGGGGTTTATGTTCAGGCTGGTGAGTTTTTCTATAATACCCGAGAGCTATCTGTGAAGCCCTGGTGATCATTGTGGAATTCTTTGAAAAAACGTGGACCTTCAGTGCTCTGATTTGAACAGAAGTGCTATTCATGTTCACTTACATGGTTTCCTGGCCGGCAACACTGGTGCCAGCCAGAAAACCTTGTTGTCTACATTTAAATGTGGTGCGCAGCATGAATATCCAAGGAGTGCAGCTGCTCACCGTGCATCACCACTCATACATGTAAACTCCATGTAGGCTTCATGTGTAGCCTACATGCAGTTTATTGAGTCTCAGGGATATTTTTTTTCTGACCTTCCCAGTTTAACTATCTCCTTCAAACACCCCCAACCACTCCCTTATGAACAAGTTCTTAGATGGCACGCGCCCTGGTATTCTTACTCCCACTATCCTTGACTTATCAGCTATACATTGTACCCCTCTTCTAGCTTTTTAATTATGATCTCCTGACTAATGTTTCACACTCCTTACCTCAATTTAAATACATGTATCATATAAGCCTTCTTACCTATGTCTTCTAAGTCATACCTATTGTCTGCTTGTCAGATATATTGTACATGATTTGATTGCATTCAAAATGCTTAAATACTCTGACGCTGATATCATATATAATGTCACTACAGAAGAAATGCATTTATTTATTTACTAATTGTTAACTGGGTAGGGGGACTAGTCCAAAAACCCTTTCAGCCATGACCTTGGTATAGAGGCAATAGGGAAAAGGGAAAGTGTTGAGAGCTTGAAACATTTTTAGAAATGTAAGCCTTTTAAAGAATTTAGCCATTATCCCTAAAGCATTTACAAGCAACTTCCTTGAAGACGTGCTTCTTAATAAGAGTATCTTGATGCTAAGTTTCAGGTAATAGTTTGTTCCACAGAATAGGGCCTGTTCATGAAAAGTCTCATTCACCAGTGATTGTTTTAAATTTCTCTTTCTATTAAGTCATTGTCATATAACTTGTATTTATTATTAATCAATGTATTCATATCTAATTTAGTATAATTAAGTAAAGTGTAGTTTTTTTGTATTATTAAAAAAAACACTGTAAAATTATTGTTCTTAAAATGTTTTGTAATACTTTGGAGCTTTTCTCTCTGGGCCTCCTCTAAAAATGAACTCCTACCCTATCAGACTTTCTGAGTAATCAAATGTCAGTAAATCAATCAATAAATAAATAAATGAGGAATAGCTCCATGATATTAACTTATCCTGTGAATTCTTTTGTAAGTAGGACTATTCTCTAATTTGGAGTATTCTTTTGGAGGGGGGGGGCAGTAACCATCATACCTGTTTTATCTTTGTATAGTATCACTACAAAACAATTACATGTTTGCATATAGGTGCCTTAAGAACTATCTATTCAATGTATGCTTTTAATTATTTTTTTCTGTTCTGAGTATGTTAAATTTATCTCCTGGAGCTTTTCTTCCTGAGCTTCTGCTGAGTATGGGATTTCATTGTCAACAAAGACAAATAAGTAAATACACATATATGTACATAAATGAAAATATACCTAGCTATTATAGTGACCTGCATTAGGAGAGACACGTAATAATAAAATACCAGGGTATGCAAAAAGAAACTAGGGCAGTGTAGGATAAAGGCCCTCAGGTACTTCCAATAGTAGTAGAAGTAATGGGTATACTTAAATATGCTACTCTCCATGTGAACTATGGAAGGAGGCAATTCTGGATACATTATGGGTGCTGAAAAGAGCATTCTAGTCAAACATCACGGGCTAATTTCATGGACTTTAATAAAAGCCTGTCTTAGAAATGGGGTCAATTCCTGTCACAGTATCAGTAACCCAAAACATCTGGAGACATTAAAAAAAATGGGCAAATTTATTTTTCAATGCTTCCACCAAGTCTAGAATAATTCACCATTATGTAAGAAACCGAGTGTTACCCTTATTTGTGATAAGGTAAAATCTGATGGCTGGAAGGCACACACAAATTCATCCCCAGCCAGAACTGTTTTGTACTCCTAGAGGCAGCAGGTGCCCTGTGAGTTTGGGCACTGGCAAGGTGATTTTGTCCATGGACTGACTCCACCTTGTAAACTCTATGAAAAATAGAGCTGATCATCATTGTTATGCTGTCACTGTTCCTTACTTTAAGTCACATGTTTTTCCTGATGCTACTTCTAGAGTTGTAAAATTTGCTGAATATAAAAGAAAATGTTATTTGTATATTTTCTGGAATATATCCTCAGTGTAGCCAACTATGTGAATATGATCTGCTACTAGTCATGGACAGAACACACAGGTCACTAAATTTTATTACAAAGCAATCATCCAAGCTCTGGCAAATTACTTTTAATGTTCTGAGCTATTATTTTACAAGTAGAGTGCAGTGAAGACAAGAAGTATAGAAATTCCTTATGCTGAATAGTTGCACAGTATGAATATATCAAGACTACTTTTTGGAGCTCATGATCAAATGTACAACCTAAGTAAACTGTGTCACAAAATGGTCATCTAATCCCATAAAATGCTAACTGAGTGATTGACTGCTAAAATCCCAACCATTAATTTACCACAGCTATAAGTAAATTAAATTCATGGAAAGGAAAACTGAAATTCTCTTCATGTTACAAAATAGAGATGGCATGTTTCAGAAGAAGAAGGAAAGCAGGTAAAAGCCAAATAAAATGGGTATATGTAAGGCACAGTGATATACAGATTTGCGGTGCTGTTGAAGCAAATCAGCAGTCACAACTAATAATGCAGATGAAGTAGAAACTGAGACAAGGAGCTCATCAACCTTTGCAGGATAATAGCAACTTGGCAGTTGATCCAGGGGCCCCTTGTGAAAATGTTAGGGTGTTAGAAGAAAATGAAGTTGAATTGTATGCCAGAAAATGGAATAAATAAATAAACAAACAGATAAATACATAAATAAACAGACAGATATCAATACAGCAGGATAAAAAGTTTTTTTTATTTGTACTATACCAAGTGCAGTTTTCAGGGCACCAGGGAATTATTAGCAGTTCCTATTTAATTTATGAACTCTCCTCCATCTTTTTCAAGGCTTCCACTATGAGTAGTCATAGTACAACCTGCAAAAGATTGGAATACCCAAACTTCACTCCATGAAAAAAGTCTTAAAACACATTTTAAGTGTTGTTTGACATTCAAAGATTCAAAGAAACGTTATTATCATTTAGGGAACACAAGTGCTACTTCCTTAACAGGAAAAAAATACACAAAAAGACAAGACATGATAGGTATTAAAGAAAAGAAAAACAATAACTATATTACAAAGTGTAAAAGTCTAGGTAGCTGATGTACATGCTTGTACACTACTTATATACACTGGACAACACTAACTACTAGATAATTAACACATGACAAGAAAAGTACACTATACACAGGATGAGATTGGGTGGTATTGCAAATACTCTGCTTGACTTGGAGAGGCTGTCTCTTCCACATATGGAGGAGTCTCTAGGACACAAATATGTCCCACCAACAAGTCCTATTGATATCAAAACCAGGTTGAGGTCACGCATATGGGTTGCTTGAGTGGAGCTTGACTTGGGGACATGCAGCAGTCCCATCAAGGCGGGGTCTGCGATTGCTTTGTCTGCCAGACAAAGGTCATCTCTGAGGAGTCTGTATGAAACTGAGTAGAGGGACAGGGCTTTTAGTCTATCTGTGTAGGGTAGGTGTTTGAGCCCATGGATTCTCCTGGTGAGGAACCTCTGTGGTCTCTCCAGCTGCTGCATGTGCTTTGAGAGGTACATGCTGAAGGGGGCATTGTACTCAATAATTGGCCTTATAAGGGAAGAATAAAGGGATCTTATAACCTCTTTGTCCCGGGATGAGATACCCTTACTTATGAGGTGGGCCATGTAGAAAGCATTCTGTATAATGGAAGCAACATAGTGGTCAAAAGTCAGGTTGCTATCAACCTGGGTACCCAAATCCTTCACTACTGATTGTGTGCTTAGGATGTTGTTATTAATGTGATAATATGTGGGGATGTCACTCTCCCCAAAGGGGATGATGATGCATTTTTTAGCATTCAGCTTGAGGCCATGTTTCTGGCACCAGTCATTTGTTTGGGTGAGAACCTCTTGGAGGGTGTCCACATCACTTGGAGAATTGATGACTGTGCCTAGCTTGCAGTCATCTGCAAACTTGGTCAGTCATAGCCTACTGGTTTTGGTATGTACCTCAGAGAAGTATATCCCAAATAACAGAGGCCCCAAGACCAATCCTTGGAGTACGCTGCTCATTATGGGTCTACTGCTTGAGGTGGCTTCCCCTATTTTGATTAGGTGGGTTCTATCAGTGAGCCAGTTTGCTACCCATCTGGTAACATATGGACTGAAGCCTAGTTGAGAGAGTTTATGTACTATGTATGAGTGAAGAATAGGGCTGAAGGCTTTGGCCAGGTCAAGGTAGGTGGTGTGCACCATCTTCCCCTCATCCACGGCTTTGGTGACTGTCTCAAAGAAGTTGACCAGATTTAACAGACATGACCTCCCCTTGACAAAGCCAAACTGTGTAGGGTCAAGTGTTTGGAGGTTGCCAATGTCCCTGTTAATGAGGTCCATGACAATCCATTCCATGGCCTTGCAGATGAAGCTAGTTAGGCTGATTGGTCTATAATTTTCTGGATCAGTGGATGCTCCACCTTTGTGTAAAGAGATAACAGTGTCTGTCCTCCACTCGGCTGGGACAAAGCTGGTACTCAAGCTTTGCTTGAATAGAGTGTCTAATGGTGCTACAAGTTTATGCCTGAGTTCATGTAGGATGCAGCCTGGGATGTTACTGCGTCCCATGGAGGTTGTATTTTTTGCCTTTGAGAGGGCAGTGATGACCTGTTCCCTAGAGATAAGGGGTGGGGGGGCAGGTTCTGGGGATGTCCTGATTTACTGATGGGGACAGAGGGGAGAAGTTTTTGCTGAATCTGTCAGTCAGTAGATTGGCTATATCTACAGCATTTTTGTATGTGGTGCCCTTGACCACCAGTACTGAACAGATCTGAGTGTTTCCTTTGAGATTGCAGGCATATGTGAAGAAGGCCTTATGATTGTCTCTAGTAGATGTGCAACTTTGGACTCAAAGTTGGCTTTAGAGGATTTCACTAATGCTCTTATTTGCTTGTTCAGGCTAAGGAGAAATTGCTTCCAATTGGATACCTGCTCCTTCTTGGTCCTGGACAGCAATTTTTTCCTTTTGTTATATAGTTTATTTATTGCAGATTTCCACCAGACAGGTTTACTCTTCCTTGTGGAGGATGATTTTGTCCTGTCAGGTATTCATGATTCCATGCATCTATATAAATGCTCATATAGTACTTCAGTGTAGATTTGGACATCGGGGCCAGTTCCTATGGTGGGGTAAGGCGCTGTGAAGTTGTTTATACCATTCCTCAGGTGGTTGTAATCAGCTTTGGAGAAGTTTTTTTGTTTGACCCTAGCTAGAGGGGGGTCAGGAGAGATGGTGACTTCAAAAGTGACCGCTTTATGGTTGGATCCTACCAGGAAGGATGATACCATAGGGGTGCTGCAGTGGTTACTCATGTTGGTTAATACCAAGTCCAAGATATTATCACCTTTTATGGGGTATTGACTAGCTGTTCCAAGGCATTTGCATTGATAAAATTGAGGACTCTCAGGGCATTTGTATTCTGGCATGAGTAGTTTTTCCAGTCTATGGTTGGGTAAATAAAGTCACCCAGGATCAGGGTAAAGGGTTGAATCGTGTTAAATCTGAAGAGGTCCTGATAGGTGGAGTGAGCATCTTGAGTCAGATTTGGGGGCATGTAGCTACAGTAGCTATAATTTTAATAGGGACCTTGTCAATGGTCAACTGCACCTAAATTGCCTCCTGTGCATCATACTGTTTGACCATCCTGGAGGTGTGTGTATCTTTAATATATATTGAAACTCCACTTCATTTGGCTTTGCTGCCAACATTTTGGATTCTGAATGTATGATAGGATGAGTAACCAGGTAAGAGAAGGGTTTCTTTATGTAACTGCAACTCTCATAAATGGTGTTCCTAGGTGGTAATAGTAGAAGGTTGTTTGTGTACATGAGGCAGTTACTACACTGTCTCAGGATGCCCATATCAACCGGGCTGGCAGGAGAAACGGTAGGAAATTGTTCATCCATATTTGTCAGAATCTGGGGGAGAGAGGCCAGGGAGAGCTAAGGGGTAGGCCTAAAGCCCAAGAGCTTAAGCCAAAACTAAGAGGCTTAGAATAACACATAAAATTTAAACAAGCTAAAAACAAGCAGTGATAAATGCAGCAGAGAACACTTTAGAGAACAAGTAGCAGAAAAACTAAGATGAAGTGATAGAGCGGAAAGGGAGAAAGGAGATAATTCAAGGTTAAGAAACTAAGGGGGTTGACCTTCTCAAATGTTATCTCCGTATTAGGTAGAATGAGCTAATGGCACTGGACTGGGAGGAGTGTCTCAGATCAAATTTACACAAGGGGTGGGCAACTGCAAAGCTACCAAGTATAACAATAAGACACCAATAAGGAGGAAGTGTGGGAAACTATGCTCCCAAAAATTTACTATAAGATGGAGGCATCTTCTTGGAAAATGACATCTTAAAAGACTCTTTCTGACGAATTGCAAACCTTTTGTCTTATAACTACTGGTAAAAAGGTCTTTGACATCTGTAGTTAATGAAATCAAATTTTCTTCCCAAAGATCATTACCTAACCTACTTAAAAAAATCCCATGAGTCCTTTAAAAGATGGGTAAATTTTGAGTGCACAAATTTAAGCATACAAACCACAAAGACAGACAGAGAATAGGTTTTTGAACCATGGGCGGCAACTTTCAGTCTAAGTGAGGGGTTAAAAATGTCTGCATATTTTAGGGATGCCAAATATAGTAAGAATTGTAATTGAAGTGTTGGTAAGAAAATGAGACAAATCAGGTGTCAGTAAACTTTGAAACATATGATCTTCAAGTTGAAGGTGTATTTCGCTGTAAGCTATATGCACCTCATTCGGAGAACTAGCGATATAAGTGGCATCATTTTCAAAATCTCAAACATCTTACCACAGTAATCTTTATTGTCAAATAAGACCTGCCCAACCTTTATCAGGTTTCATAACCTTGATAGATTTGTCATTACTTACAGTGTATAACAAGGACCTTTCTTTGTAGGTAAGAGTAAACCATAGTATACCCTTGTTTTGATTGACAAACCTGTGGATATCAGATTCACAAGCTTTTTTGAAAGCTAACACCAAAGGGTATAAGGTGGGATTAAATATACTTTTCTTTTTACACCTTTGTTTTTCACTTGCATATTGTTGACTTTCTGAGTTAAATAAAATGGGTAAATTCAATTTGTTTGTATACAATTTTAGCTCAACAATAGCAGTCATAACATCAGAGTTTGTGGTAGGATCAAATTTAAAAACTTTTTCTAATAAACTAAAATGGGTTGAAGTTATGTATAAATGGAAAAGTTAAATGTGTTACAATATTTTTGGATCAATAAAATTCCTCCACGTTCTTTGGTAATCAATGTATCTTCATTCTCACCCCTCCTTTGTTTGTGGACTCTTTATGTCCCCAGTTTCCTTGATAGTCGTATTTTTGATGCCATTGGGGTTCCATTTTCATCTCTTCTCTGCTAATCCTTGAGACTGTCTGAGCAGTGGAATTCTAAAGGGGCATCTAGACTAACCAGATCAAATTCATTCCTTTCTGTGTTGACCTCATAATCCCCCCCCCCCACACTGGGTTGGTGAGCAATTGTTTGTCCATCATTATTATTCATATGGTGGTGAAAGTTGTGTTTGCTTTTGTTAATTTCAATCAGATTTGCTGTGTTACCTCTGTACTGTAACATATCCATGTTAATCTTCTTGGCTTTCCTATCCCTAATAAGCACACACTATTTAGCCACTTAAAAAAAACACCATAATATAAATTTTAATAACTATCAAATAACAAATGTTCAGTATTTTTTTATTTAAAGTGTCAGTTTCATTTGTAAGCACTGAAATCTATAGGCAAATGATGGTAGAGAAAGTTTATAAAAATAAAGTATGCTAATTAATGTTGGAGCTTAATAACTCATTGCTGCTTTTTTTAAAAAAAGGAACAGACTGACAGCTTGTAAGGCAAAAGAGGGGCACCAAATGTGTTAGTTGCAGAGACAGTAGACTCTGCTGATACAGCTCAATTAGAGTCCCTAACACTGAAATCCACACTGGAAGCAAAGGTTTGTCACACTGTCTGAATGGACTGTAAACGTAAAGCTGCAGGACTGGATAATGTTCCTGCTGCAGTATAGAAGTTACTTGTTCTCCATATCCTTTTTCCATGACCTCTCTAATCATATGCATGCAGTCAGGGAAGAATATGCCATCTTCAACCATCACTTCTTTAACTTTCATTCTGCTTAAGCAATGGAAATACCTTTTAGCCCCAGACCATAACAAATCTATTTCATGAATATGGAAGCAATGATACATGTTCATAGGTCCATAGGTTCATACTAGGCTATCTGCCCTAGGGCATTTATAAGCCTAGCCAGAGTATGTTTGGCTTTCGCCACCCATTTTAAATTAATTTTGCTATGCCCTTTTTCGAGGTTAGTATACTGTGCCTCTGTCTAACAGTGACACAGAAGTGATACCCGGGGTAAACCTATGATCTCCCATCCACTCATCAAGATTCCTCTTGAAGAGAGTCAATGAGGGACTCTGCCTAACCTGGACTGGGATTTTATTCCATAGTGAAGGGAGCCTTTGGGTTATGAATCTGTCCCTCCAGCATGTCCTATTTATTTCAGTGCTGAGGTTCAAGTCTCTCGAGCGTGTAGCTCGATGGGATTTGGATTTTTGAGGTGCAGCATGTCCCTTAATTCCAGGTTGGACATGGCCTTATACGACAGGCACAGGTCACCTCTGAGCAGGCGGTATGCCACTGAGTAGAGCTGGAGTTTCTTTAACCGGGCAGCATATGGCATCTGTTTGAGCCCTTTGATCCTCTTGGTGAGGTACTTTTGGGGTCTTTCCAGTTGCTGCAGGTGTTTGGTAAGGTACATCCCAAAAGGGGCATTGTACTCGATTATGGGCCTGATGAGGGATGAGTAAAGAGGCATGATGACCTCTCCTAATCTAGATGTGAATCCCTTCATGATTAGGTGGGCTATATAAAATGTTTTTCTAACCACTTTGGCCACGTGGTTGCCAAATGAGAGATTGCTATCAACTTGGGTCCCCAGGTCCCTAATGACTTCTTCTGTACTTAATGGATTACCACCTATGTGGTAATTTGTGGGCACTTTGTTTTTGCCAAAGGGGATGACTATACACTTTTTGGTGTTTAGCTTGAGGCCATGGCTCTGGCACCAGTTGTCTGTTTCTATGAGGCCCTTTTGGAGGATGCTTGTGTCGGCTGGAGAGTCGATTATGGCGCCCAGTTTGCAGTCATCTGCGAACTTGGTCAGCCACAGTCCTTCCGTGTTGGCCTGTACCTCCGAGAAATATATACCAAACAAGAGAGGTCCCAGGACTGAGTCTTGTGGGATGCCACTTGTAACTGGTTTGGAGTCTGACATGGCTCCAGCAATTCTAACCATGTGAGTTCTGCCCTTGAGCCAGTTTGCAACCCATCTAGTGACATAGGGGTTTATATTTAAGCTGGTGAGCTTATCTATAATGCCTGAGTGGGGTATTGTATCGAAGGCTTTTGCGAGGTCCAGATAGGCTGTGTGGACCACCTTCCCTTCGTCAATGGCCTTGGTGACTGTTTCAAAGAAGTCAACCAGGTTTAAGAGGCAGGATCTGCCCTTAACAAAGCCAAACTGGGTAGGATCCAGTGTCTGTAGGTCCCCAATATCTTTATTTATGAGGTCCATGATGATCCTTTCCATAGCTTTGCAGACCAACCCAGTCAGGCTTATGGGGCGATAGTTTCCAGGGTCCGTTGAGGCACCACCTTTGTAGAGAGGGACCACTGTTGCTGTACGCCACTCTGTGGGTACATATCCTGTAGTAAGGCTGAGATTGAACAGTAGTTTTATGTTTGGGTTTAGCTCTTCTTGGAGTTCATGTAGGACGCAGCCTGGGGCACCGTCTGGTCCCATTGATGCTGTGTTTTTTGCTTTGGAGAGGGCGGCTCCCACCTGAGCATCTGAGATGTCGGGGGGGCAGCACTCTGCTGGGATAGATATTTGCCCTTTTGGTGGGGAGGGGGGGGAGAAGTTTGCGCTGAACCTGTCAGCTAGGATGTTGGCAATGTCTGTGGGATCAGTGTATTTATTGTCATTTTGGACTAATTCTGAGCATATCTGGGAATTCCCACCCAGGTTCCTAACATAACTAAAGAAAGCCTTGTGATTATCTTTAGTGTCCTGTGCAATTTTTCTCTCGAAGCTGGCCTTTGACGATTTTATGAGTGCCCTTAGTTTTTTGCTAATACTGATCAGAGATGCCTTCCCTTTTTGGGATTTTGCTCTATCATGTAGTAGCTTCCTCCTTCTATTGTATAGTTTGTTTATGGCTGGAGTTGAAGTACTTTGTCAAAACTTCTAGCCCTTGTTAGGTAAACTGAAAATTGGCTTTCAGGCAAAGTTAGTGAAGGGAAGGCCCATCTACAACAACATAGTGTCATTAATCTCACATATGCAAGTTGCTCACGTTGACACTGTCCAGCACTGACAATTTTAGTATGTTTTGAAAAAGCATTGAGTTATACAGAGTGGGACTATTATGTTTATTAATAATTGTCTGTTGTTGACTAAAATACCTGAACAGAACTGCCTGTGGTTCTTAAAGGTGGTGAAGGTTTGTTCAGTAAATTAGTTAAAACAGAATACAACTAAGATGGATGTTTTCCTGAATAATCATGCATCCAGGGAAAATGAGAAATGGCAAGGTGGCATTGTCCATTTTATGTGTGTAAATTCTCAAACAAATATAGAAATCATGTTTCATATTTTCCAACCAAGATGCTGGAATTGAATTACAACCCCCATAGATATCCTTTTTAGTTTTGATTCATGCATGAAAACATCTCAGTCTTACTTTCACATAGTCGAATGACAAATTAAGAAGTGTTCTGTATTAATTTTTTAATGCAATTCACCATCTGTCAACTCCATATATGTGCAAGTGGATTCAGAAGATCCAAAAGATAGCTAGAACGTATGTTTGGGATGACAATTACAAGAAAGCAAGGCGGTGCATTTTATCCATTCCATGATGAAGGATGATGACCTTATTGTGCTGTAGGCGTATGCAAAGACTTTTACCCTTCATCATACCATTAAGGCACATCTAGATTCTCCCTTCGGAACAAATAATAACAATCATTTTAATTATTATTTTTTATTTACTAATAAATTTGCTGCAGTTTACCAAGTGGCTCCTTGTAAAAGGTGGATGGGAAGAGTGATAGAAGACTTGCATATCCTATGGAATGATGTACAACAAAGGTTGTTTGACTCCTTTTGATGATTTTCAGACTATGTGAAGCCAGCTCAACAAAGTGCCATGATGAGTAATATTTTCACCTGTCCACAAGAGGTTCTTATCTATGGTTCCTGGCTGTGACACCTTTAATGTGGAGCCTGCATATTCTCTTGGTACTCCTTCTAGTTTTCTTCAAGTTCTCCAGCTTCTTCCTGTATCAGAAAATATGGGTTTGGTGGTTTGTTGGGTCAAATTTTCCACAGATATGTATGTGGTATGTGTGTGTGATACAAAAGAAATGCCTGGCAATGTACTTTCATTCCCTAGTTGCCTAGTAAAGCCTGTGGAAGGCAATGGCTGTTCATGAGGTCACTGTAGGATTTAGATGCAATTCAACAGCATGCATGATGTGGTCTGAGGCCAAAAGAAGAATGATTACTAGATGTACTTGCAATTTGATGTGGTTTTATGACACCCAGTGTTATGGTCCTAGTTAGATGTAGAGGTCAATGATTTTTTAACATTTTCCATGTGCTTTCCTGAAGCTACAGTTTTTGCTGAATTGGAGCATCTCGGGTTTACTTGGCCATCCTAACTTGGCCATCCTAATAAAGGTATGAAAATGACTGTTTATAGTATCAGTGAATTATGTTGAAAGAATGGGGCATAGCAAATGAAAGGTTGGTAGAGAGAATTTCTGAGGGAGTAGAAAGATATGCTGTTGCCTGTTTGTAGTGAGAAATGAACACCAGCACATAGTTTCAGGTTACTATATGCAGGTTAAGAGGAATCCTATGTAATGTTTTAAACCCTCCTCACGTTCGGCTGCTGTGCGTTCTTGGCGGAGCGTCTACACCTATACTGTCCTGTCCCATCCTGAACTACCCACTTTGTATACGTCCAGGTGGACACTTGGCCCAACCATTTTTACCAGCAGTTCAACCTGCCACTTAACCAAGTACATCAATCTGTACTGAATCAAATTATCACAGAAGGACTCTAGGAAGTATGTACATCTGCTGCTAAACACTTGGCCCAACCATTTTTACCAGCTGTTCATCCTGCCGCTTAATCCAAGTAAAGTCTATGTACTGAACCAGCTTATCCCAGAAGGACTCAAGGAAGTATGTACATCTGCTGCTAATTTGTGTATTTTATTGCTTTTAGGCCCAATTAGGTGTTCAGTGTGCTCCCCTGCCTGAATAGCCAGCAGCCAAGCCCTTACTCTATTGTATCTCTGCACTCCCTCTACATCCAGATCCCAGATTTACATTAGCTCCTATCTCCCCTCAGCCTATCTAGTCCAGGGACTGCCCAGGTGGGTTATAAGCTGCATTTCTCCATTTGTCCACTAGATGGCAGTCTCTTACCACTAATCCTGACTACTTCTCTCACTACTGATTCTCTCTGTAAACTATAATTTGCCCTGTTTATTCTGTCTCACATATTTTACCACCTCTGTCCTTCTGACTATATGTTTCCCTACTCACCTCTCATCAACTACACAATCTGCTGATTGTTCCTGCTCTTCTCCTGCTCTTCTCCTGCTCTCATAGGTCCTGCTGTTCCTGCTATTACATTGTGCTCCATTGCTTTTTTCGCTCTCCACCCACCCCATCCCTTTTATAAACTAATCTGGCATTTACTGTATTGTACCTCCTCCATCTCTCTCCTCTCCATTTCAACTTATATTCTAGCCTGCACATTTACTACTCTCTTCTGCCTAGCCCCACTTGGATTCTTTCCTGATTCTCTGAACCCTTCCATCTACTGAGATATCTGCTAATCTCGCTACTCCCCTTAGTCACTGATTGACAGCCGTTCCGGTTCCTACCTGCTTCCCCCTATTCCCTGCTCCTCCCCCTCTCCCCGACTACCTCCTAAACTTATAAAAACTCTCCCAACCTTTGGGCGCCATTTTTAAACCCTCCTCACGTTCGGCTGCTGTGCGTTCTTGGCGGAGCGTCTACACCTATAGTAAGTACAATGTTTGTTCCTACCTGCTTTTAACTGTTGTCTACTGCTAGATATCTTTGCATACCGAAAGATATGTAAGTAATCCAACATGACTGCCTTCTGACTTCTGTATGTTTATTGTAATGTGTTGCTTACAGAAATAGTAATCCTTATTAACTTGGATACTGCCTTTTGTTGCACAAATGTTAATTGGATTGCCTCGTATCTATGCATATACAAACTAGCGGTTTGCTTTACTATGTTATACTAACATATAATCAGTTGTGTAAGGTTATTATCTCTTTCATAGCCTCATTCTGTTGTTAAACGCTGTCGGGTTTGAGGGTTTACTTTTACTCTGCACATGCTAGCTCTTGCACGTGCCGTGTTATATAGAATGTGTTGCTTATTGTAACAGGAATCCTTATTTAATTTGTATTCTGTCTTTTGTTCGCATGAGCGTTGCTTAATGAAACAGTAATTCTTATAACTCGCATTCTGCCTTTTGTCTGCACAAGCGTTAATTGGAATGCCTCGTATCTACGTAGCATACACAACCCAGTTGTTTGGCTTTACTATTTTGTTATACTAACACAGAATCAGCTGTGTAAGGCTGTCCCTTGCTTAGCCTTTATCTGTTGTTAAACGCTGTCGGGTTTAAAGGGTTTACTTTTACTCTGCACATGCTAGCTCTCGCATATGCCTAACTTAGCCTAACCTTCTTAGCCTTTATCTGTTGTTAAACGCTGTCGGGTTTAAAGGGTTTACTTTTACTCTGCATATGCTAGCTCTCGCACATGCCTTACTAAGTGCGTTGTATCGTATTTTACCACGCCGACTAGTTTAATTGTGCCTATAGGAAGCGCTCAGTTCTCCATTTTGTCCCTCTCTAAGTTTGCAATCCAGAGGCTAGTAATAGATTTATTGTATCTATTACTTTCCTAGCACTATACTTATGTATTTTTAGTTAACTGTAAAGAAGTTCATATCTGTCCTGTCTTCTCCAGACATTGCTTGGATGGTACAACCTTCTGGCCTATAGGTTTTGTCTTCAAACCATGTGATACTGTGACTTTTACTATTGTTAGTTGCTTTATATATTTTGGACTATAGGTTTTGTCTTCAAACCATGTGATACTGTGACTTTTACTATTGTTAGTTGCATTATATATTTTGATACTGTAAACTTTGACTATTTAAGTTATGTTTTGTATCACTAATCTACAATTCCTCTCTCAACTTTTCTCCTGCTCTTCAGCTGTCCTGTCCCATCCTGAACTACCCACTTTGTATCGTCCAGGTGGACACTTGGCCCAACCATTTTTACCAGCAGTTCAACCTGCCACTTAACCAAGTACATCAATCTGTACTGAATCAAATTATCACAGAAGGACTCTAGGAAGTATGTACATCTGCTGCTAAACACTTGGCCCAACCATTTTTACCAGCTGTTCATCCTGCCGCTTAATCCAAGTAAAGTCTATGTACTGAACCAGCTTATCCCAGAAGGACTCAAGGAAGTATGTACATCTGCTGCTAATTTGTGTATTTTATTGCTTTTAGGCCCAATTAGGTGTTCAGTGTGCTCCCCTGCCTGAATAGCCAGCAGCCAAGCCCTTACTCTATTGTATCTCTGCACTCCCTCTACATCCAGATCCCAGATTTACATTAGCTCCTATCTCCCCTCAGCCTATCTAGTCCAGGGACTGCCCAGGTGGGTTATAAGCTGCATTTCTCCATTTGTCCACTAGATGGCAGTCTCTTACCACTAATCCTGACTACTTCTCTCACTACTGATTCTCTCTGTAAACTATAATTTGCCCTGTTTATTCTGTCTCACATATTTTACCACCTCTGTCCTTCTGACTATATGTTTCCCTACTCACCTCTCATCAACTACACAATCTGCTGATTGTTCCTGCTCTTCTCCTGCTCTTCTCCTGCTCTCATAGGTCCTGCTGTTCCTGCTATTACATTGTGCTCCATTGCTTTTTTCGCTCTCCACCCACCCCATCCCTTTTATAAACTAATCTGGCATTTACTGTATTGTACCTCCTCCATCTCTCTCCTCTCCATTTCAACTTATATTCTAGCCTGCACATTTACTACTCTCTTCTGCCTAGCCCCACTTGGATTCTTTCCTGATTCTCTGAACCCTTCCATCTACTGAGATATCTGCTAATCTCGCTACTCCCTTAGTCACTGATTGACAGCCGTTCCGGTTCCTACCTGCTTCCCCCTATTCCCTGCTCCTCCCCCTCTCCCCGACTACCTCCTAAACTTATAAAAACTCTCCCAACCTTTGGGCGCCATTTTTAAACCCTCCTCACGTTCGGCTGCTGTGCGTTCTTGGCGGAGCGTCTACACCTATAGTAAGTACAATGTTTGTTCCTACCTGCTTTTAACTGTTGTCTACTGCTAGATATCTTTGCATACCGAAGATATGTAAGTAATCCAACATGACTGCCTTCTGACTTCTGTATGTTTATTGTAATGTGTTGCTTACAGAAATAGTAATCCTTATTAACTTGGATACTGCCTTTTGTTGCACAAATGTTAATTGGATTGCCTCGTATCTATGCATATACAAACTAGCGGTTTGCTTTACTATGTTATACTAACATATAATCAGTTGTGTAAGGTTATTATCTCTTTCATAGCCTCATTCTGTTGTTAAACGCTGTCGGGTTTGAGGGTTTACTTTTACTCTGCACATGCTAGCTCTTGCACGTGCCGTGTTATATAGAATGTGTTGCTTATTGTAACAGGAATCCTTATTTAATTTGTATTCTGTCTTTTGTTCGCATGAGCGTTGCTTAATGAAACAGTAATTCTTATAACTCGCATTCTGCCTTTTGTCTGCACAAGCGTTAATTGGAATGCCTCGTATCTACGTAGCATACACAACCCAGTTGTTTGGCTTTACTATTTTGTTATACTAACACAGAATCAGCTGTGTAAGACTGTCCCTTGCTTAGCCTTTATCTGTTGTTAAACGCTGTCGGGTTTAAAGGGTTTACTTTTACTCTGCACATGCTAGCTCTCGCATATGCCTAACTTAGCCTAACCTTCTTAGCCTTTATCTGTTGTTAAACGCTGTCGGGTTTAAAGGGTTTACTTTTACTCTGCATATGCTAGCTCTCGACATGCCTTACTAAGTCGTTGTATCGTATTTTACCACGCCGACTAGTTTAATTGTGCCTATAGGAAGCTCAGTTCTCCATTTTGTCCCTCTCTAAGTTTGCAATCCAGAGGCTAGTAATAGATTTATTGTATCTATTACTTTCCTAGCACTATACTTATGTATTTTTAGTTAACTGTAAAGAAGTTCATATCTGTCCTGTCTTCTCCAGACATTGCTTGGATGGTACAACCTTCTGGCCTATAGGTTTTGTCTTCAAACCATGTGATACTGTGACTTTTACTATTGTTAGTTGCTTTATATATTTTGGACTATAGGTTTTGTCTTCAAACCATGTGATACTGTGACTTTTACTATTGTTAGTTGCATTATATATTTTGATACTGTAAACTTTGACTATTTAAGTTATGTTTTTGTATCACTAATCTACAATTCCTCTCTCAACTTTTTCTCCTGCTCTTCAGCTGTCCTGTCCCATCCTGAACTACCCACTTTGTATACGTCCAGGTGGACACTTGGCCCAACCATTTTTACCAGCAGTTCAACCTGCCACTTAACCAAGTACATCAATCTGTACTGAATCAAATTATCACAGAAGGACTCTAGGAAGTATGTACATCTGCTGCTAAACACTTGGCCCAACCATTTTTACCAGCTGTTCATCCTGCCGCTTAATCCAAGTAAAGTCTATGTACTGAACCAGCTTATCCCAGAAGGACTCAAGGAAGTATGTACATCTGCTGCTAATTTGTGTATTTTATTGCTTTTAGGCCCAATTAGGTGTTCAGTGTGCTCCCCTGCCTGAATAGCCAGCAGCCAAGCCCTTACTCTATTGTATCTCTGCACTCCTCTACATCCAGATCCCAGATTTACATTAGCTCCTATCTCCCTCAGCCTATCTAGTCCAGGGACTGCCCAGGTGGGTTATAAGCTGCATTTCTCCATTTGTCCACTAGATGGCAGTCTCTTACCACTAATCCTGACTACTTCTCTCACTACTGATTCTCTCTGTAAACTATAATTTGCCCTGTTTATTCTGTCTCACATATTTTACCACCTCTGTCCTTCTGACTATATGTTTCCCTACTCACCTCTCATCAACTACACAATCTGCTGATTGTTCCTGCTCTTCTCCTACTCTCCTTGTTTCTACCGCTCCTTGCCCTCTTGGCTCACTCCGCCTCCCTACCCTGCCCCCAAATGCCACCCGCCCCAGTACCTCTACCTTTATACTACCATAACCACACCCACTGTCTTCCCACACCAATCAGTCTCCTCCTCACTAGTAACACCTACTCCCTTTTTCCCGCTCAAATTTTCCACATTTGCTCATCAATCAAATCACACCTATCCAATTAGGCCTCATCTTCCTCCCCACCACCACTCCCCAGCATACTCATACTAATCGCTCACTTACTGGTCACCCCTCCCCCTCCTTTATCAACCTACTACCTACTCTATATACATATCCCTCTCTTGTAACTGATAACACTACACAAAACTAGTACCTCTAAATAGCCTATTCCACCATGTTATCTAAACAATCACAAATCTCCTATCTATTGCTTTTACTTCTCAGCCTATCCTACCTTCACTACCTCACCCAGCCCCACACTCCATACCATCAACACTCCTTCCATGTAACTAACCATCTTTCCTTCTCTCCCCACACCCTTGGACCCCAATCTCCCCACCTTTATCCTATAGAAAACATCCTATTTTTCCCTACAAACTTATTACCTCACATAAACCTCCTACCCCACTAATAACTAACAAACCCTTAATAGTTTCACCTGAATCCAACCTACACTCCAAACTGTGCTACTACCTCTCTAACTCAATCTCATACTTGATCTGCAGTCTACTATCAGGTGACATCCATCCCAACCCTGGCCCATCCAACTCATCCACCACAAACAAATCAATATTTCTTACTTCTTTAAATTCTCAGAGCATAGTTAATAAAATCCCAAACCTCCATGCCTGGATAAATCATAATAAACCTGACATCCTATCCATCTCAGAATCTTGGCTAAAACCCCACATAAAAGACTCTGAAGTTATTCCACCAAATTACTGTATCATTAGAAAAGATAGATCCCACAAAAAAGGGGGAGGAGTAGCACTCATATACTCATCCTCCTTATCAGTCACTCCCTATAATAAGCCTATTCCACCCTTTAAGAATGCCGAACTACTCCTTGCAATACTTCAAATTAACAAACACAAGCACATATGTATAGCTTCCTCTACATTCCCCAGGGATAATATTTCTACCCTTGAACACATCCTCTCCTGGCTCTCCACCAACATCAGTAATGAAACAATAATCCTAGGAGATGTGAATATTAACTGGGCTTCTATTCAATCTCCTACAAATCCACTCAACATCAACCTCTACAACTTTTCACAACTAATTAACTCTATAACACATCCCTCAAAAACCCTCCAGTGGCAGTATTTTGGACTGGATTCTAGTCTCACATCCTCAGTACTTCTCTGACAGGGGTACTCTTCCAGATCCTCTTAGTGACCATCTCCCCATCTTTACATACCGAATCCATTTATCTTTATATCGTTCCCACAACTGTATTACCGTACGTAACCAAAAAAACTTTAACACAACATCCTTCACTAACTCCCTAAAAGCTATAAACTGGAACTGTCTAAAAACATTACCTCTCGACAACGCAGTTGCTCACTTTAACACCTTATTCCTAAAAATTTTAGACCACCATGCTCCCATAAGGACAAAGAGAATAAAAACTAAAACAGCCGCTTGGCTTACTAAAAACACACTAACTATTATGAGGCAAAGAAATAAAGCCTGGGCTCTCTACCTAAAAAATAGGTCCCCCCTCACCCTTCTTGAATACAAAACACTTCGAAACAAAGTAAAAAAACTCATCATTTCCGACCGACAAAACTTTTTTTCCACACTACAAAACAACAATAAAACTAACCCTCAGAAATTCTGGAAAGGTATCTCCACTCTCCTTAACCCCGGCAAACTAGACACCCCCTCCCCTGACCCAAATGCTACTGACACTGACTTAGCAACCCAATTTAACACTTTTTTCATTGACTCTATCTCTAAACTTACTTCTTCTTTCTCTAATACCACCACAATCTCCACATCACCTCCTCCTTCCTCTACCATTACTCTTTCCTGTTCTTCCACCACTCCTTCACTCTCCCCCACTAACTCACAATCCTTTACCCCTTCTTCTACTATCACCCACCCCTCTCTATCTGCTTCCCCTACTTCACACACTTCCCAGTGTCCTCGCTTCTCATTAAAACCAATTCCCACTTTTACTATAAAAAAACTCATTCAGAAATTGAAGCCATGCTCCAATGCTCCAGATGATATCCCTGCTTATTTTCTCAGTCTAGCCGCTGAAGCAGTCACCTACCCCATTAGTATTCTAATTAACCGTTCAATCCAGGAATGCATAGTACCAAATTTGGAAAAAGGCCTTCATTATACCATTACATAAAGGAGGCAACAACAATAATGTTACAAACTTCCGTCCCATTGCTATCCTGTCTCCTATCTCTAAACTCTTAGAAAATGCATACAACTACAACTTCTTCCACACCTCTTAGATAAACAGCTTCTAACACCCACACAACATGGATTCAGGCCAAATCATAGTACTATGACTGCCCTTCTCTCCTTCCTTGAAACTATTAACAAAGCCGAGATTCTGGCCTTATTGTCTCCACCCTTCTACTAGACCTTTCTAAAGCCTTGATACTATCTCTCATAGCCTGCTTTTAACTAAACTCTCTAAACTTAACCTATCCCCTTCTTCCTTGAATTGGTTCTCCAGCTACTTATCTAACCGATATCAAGCAGTAAAATGGAAAAAGGCCACCTCCTCATTTCTTAATACCCCAACCGGAGTCCCCCAAGGATCCATATTAGGTCCCCTTCTTTTTAATATATTTATAAATGATTTCCAGAACTCTATTCCTCTTTCAAATATCATCCAATATGCAGATGATTCAACTATCATTTGCTCTGCCACATCTACCCCTGTACTCCTAAAACTTACACAAGAAGCTTTTTCAACCACTGAGCAATGGATGAAAAGAAACCACCTTGTATTAAATGCCTCTAAAACCAAACTAATGGTATTTACTCCTCTAAAACTACCTCATTCAACTTTAACTCCTTCACTATCACTAGCCATAACAATATACCTCTGGAACTGGTATCAGAGACCAAATTACTTGGGGTCCAAATTGACAACCAGCTTAAATTCCATTCCCACTTACAACTAAACATCAAAAAGACCCATCAAAAACTAGGCATGCTCTACCGACAAAATAACTACCTTACCCCTGCCACTAAAGTAACTCTCTCTACTTCCTTTCTTATCCCTCCCTTCTCTATGGAACTCCTCTTCTCACTAACCTACAATCCTCTCTTAAATCTCAACTTTCCTCCTGTTACAACAAAATTGCCAAATTTGCTACCAGCCAAAAGTCATCCTCCCATCACTGCCCTTCTCTCCAAAAACTAAAATGGCTAGAACTACCAAATCAACTCATCTATATACAACTAACTCTTGTACATAAGCTCATTTTAACCCCACCCTCTGTCCTTCACTCTCTTCTACCTTTAAGATGTACCTTCCTGATCGAGTACTAAGGTCCAATAATCAAAATCTAATAGAAGTGCACAAACCATCCCATCCACCAGGCAAAAATCTTCTATCCTATGGTTTAGCACGTCTCTGGAACTCCCTACCACCCTCCATTCGTACTACTTCTAACCATTACTCTTATAAAAAATCTCTTCACTCACACCTAATATCCCAATGGGAATGCTCCTGCTCTCTCCCCACATAACAAATTATATCAAACTCCTGTTACATTCTTCTATGGAAACAAACCCCTTCCTCACCTCATTCAAGGCCTTAGATTCCTTCTTTCTCTCTTTCTCATTTCTCTCTTGATCTTTTTCTCTTCTAAAAACTTTCTCCTTCTATTTATCTCTCCATATACTTCTATTCCAGTACTTATATGTTAGTTATATATTGCATCAGACTGCTGCTACTATATGCATTTTGTAAACAATGAATCAGACTGTAACTATGAACTATTCCTAAGAAGAAATGCCTCTCTGCTGTACAATGCAATGTTCCATTGCCAGTCAGTTTTAACTCCAACCTCATCAATAGTGTGTATTTCTTGCAATGTTTGCAATGTTTGCTGTATAAATTGTAAAGGTCTTGTTCAAAACTGCAACCTTTGTATAAATATAATCTTTAAACTATTGTAACCTATAGTGCTATTGGAGCTTTTCTCCCCAGGACTCCATTGAAAACGGGTTCAAATGGCCCAATGGACTATCCTGGTAAACCAACTGCAAATAAATAAATAAATAAATAAATAAATGTAAAGCACAAGTTCTGGAACTGTCAGTTTGTGTAAGTTGTGTAGTCTTTATGGGCTAATGTGGCCTCAGAGAGTTGTCAAACAGGCCAAACCATCAAACAGAAACCTTAGAGTCTCTTTCCTCTCACACAGCAATTGATGATTTAACTTAAGGGGAACAGAAGTGGGTTAATAAATTGGTGACAATAAGTTGCAGGAAATAACTGTATAATGGTAGATTCCACAGGTACCAGAAAAAAAGAGAAAATGCACATAGAAATTGTATATACTATACAACTCAGTTGCTCTTGAAATTATGTTTTATGCAACACATCTCCCTATCTCCCCAATTAGTGTGTTGGCACCTCCCCTTTATGATGTAGTTTAACAAGTCAGCAAAGAAAATTATGCAAGGCAACATTTAGTGTGTTTCAGTATCACCATGTTAAAGCCTTGAGTACTGAAATATAAGCTAATAGGTGATGTGTGGTACATTGGTATGATTTTTATTGTTCTTATGCTAGAGATGAGTTATTAAACCTGTATGAGTAGAATGTGTAGCTAAAGATCATTGTAAAATGACAATTGTTTTCCATTCTATTCAATCAGTTGTATGAGTATGAATGCTGGACTTAATCATTCTACAAATACACAGGCCAAAAAGACAAGCAAGCTGACTAACTTACAGGTAGCAGCAAGTCTTAACAAATTAAGAGCAAAACAGATTGTGTACCACGGTATGCATTAAAATTCATAAATGTTAAATGACGTATGTTAATTTATTAATTTTGTATGGAAAATTTCTTCTACCAAGTGATCCCCTCTCACGTCTAAAAACTGTTAGATAATCAATGAATAGTTTAGGGACTTGTATGCTCACAATACTTAAGAAGCATGACCTAAAAAAGAAAAGTATTTATTTGGTCATATGAGCACTGATATTAGGGAATCAGACTTGTTTTCATAACACTAGTGATCAGTAGTGATTTGTGAGAACACTAGTATATGACCAGCTGGGTTTTCCACAAAATGGGGAATTGCCAGTATAATGGGGACTTCCCCTTTCCTGATGGTGATGTGACTACATAGTTGGTAAATATAAGCAGTGGAGATGTGGAGTATGGGGGGGGGGGTGCCCCTGAAAAATGCTATATAAGTGATTTCTTGTTCATGAATGTTATTTACATTTGGGATCTTTTGGTCATTTGTGATTTCACTTGAATGAGGTGATAACAAATGAGTTGTGGATACATTAGGGAGCCCTGATGTCAATGATGACAAGAGTTTGGTTTTGTGCTTAGCACTATTGCTGCAGAGTACATGTTTCTGGTAGTTCCCTGCCAGGACACCTCATGTGCTGAGTCTACATATCCTCCCTGTATATGAGGTTTCAGTGGGAGTTTTGATTTCTACCCACACCCCAAGACAAGATCAGAAGAGAATCCATTATTCTCTAGACTGCTCAGAGGTGATTGTATACTGTGTGCATCCTGTGATGGACTGAAGCCCCATCTAGGAATTGTTTTCTGCCGTATGTTAGTTGCTTGCTTGAAGGAATTCTGGCTCTGTTGTGACCCTGAGATAGATGGATGTTACAAGGAAGTTATTTTATGAATGATCTCTGTGCTCACAGTATTCTATTTGAGTTTTTTTTTGACATATATAGTTATTTGCTGTCCTCACTTTCTCCCACATCATTTTCTTTGGGACAGATACATAAATTGCTAAAGCATTTGTCAAACTTATGCAAAATCCAGGATTATTTAGCAATTCTAGATTAAGATTTACAAGTACATGGTGTATATTGTTTATTCATATATCAATGATCTAATGTCTGTATTCTTCCGTTCATGGTTGAGAGGAGCTAAAGCTTCTCCCAGAAAATAACAGGCAAAAGGCACAAAACCAGTGATAGATAGGTCACCATTCATACTCATTCACACACTGCAAACACACATACACACACACACACACACACCACATATACATCACACCCATACCTTACTGGGAATTTGCAGCATGGCAAGCTATTAGTAAGTTTTTGAGATATGGCAAGAAATGAAAATCCAGCAAAATCCATGCAAACACTGAGGCGACATGCAGTTACCACAGAGACAACACCCAGTGCCAGGAATCCAACCTGAAAACAAAGTGCTGCAAATTAAATCAGCTGTTCTATTCTCAGCATTATTGTACCAAGCTTCTTAAATCCATTTAAAATAATTTTAGTGCATAAATCTGGAATAATGTAAATTCCTTGTTGCCAAGCTTTATTCAGCAAAATCCTTACTGCTTTTGCTACATTAATATCATGCAAAAGTTTAATATTCAATTTCAAAATAATCTTACCATATGCATGTTCTTCCTTTAAATTATCTTATATTATATACCATTACTCTCTATCCATATTCTCTACTCTTGCTCAAGGTAAAATTGGCTGAGCATCAGTGCCATGAAGAACGAAAAACAAAAATGAACAGTATAATTCCAAATGCTATTATCTATAGGAAATCATTGTCAATTCATTTTTTGAGTGTGCACCTGCAATGATTCAGATGTTTTGGGAGATTTTTCTCCTTTTTGAGTTGATGTGATCATGGGGTTGTTATATCTAAGTTCAAGAGTGTAGGGGCTTGCCTCATGCAGAAAACAATTAAAACTTATTTTTTTTCACCCTTTTGTTTTTTGGACATTTTTTTGTCATCATGTTGGCTCATCAGCGTTAAGAGAATCAAAGTTTCATACTCTTCACATCCCACTGCTTTTATGAAAAAAATGTGGTGAATAGCTAAGCGCAGACATCCGTGCTGTCCTTAAGATAGAGCCATCTTAAACATATTTAGCATTTCTCTTAGTTTCGTTTTGCCACATACTATTTGCCGTTTCTTTTTAACTATTCACTCTCAACAAACAAGAGACTAGAAGCTTACTGGTTTGTAAAATAGGCACAATTATTTTTCTTAAGCCAACCCCTTCTTTTTGTGTGAGGATAAGTTACTTCATCAAACTTGCTTTTTCTACCAATATATCTATAACTAATCTTATTTCTTTCCCCAGCACCCAAGTCTTCTAGTCCTGCATATTTATCTTTTATATTGTACCTTAACCAATGCTTTAAAAATGTTGTAAATTCTTACATCATAATATTAAAAAAATGACTCTACATCAAACCAGGTAAATAGGATTTTTTGTGCAATTTAATGTTAAACAATGTCTGCTTATAGTGAAAAAAAACATTCATTTTAAGTTGTGCAAGAAGAAGAAGAAGTGTTGGAAAATAAACTGTATTTGTAAAGAAAATACTGACTATCAAAATCTTCTATGCTACCATTAAAGCATTTATGCTCTGTGACAAGGCTGCTATGCAGGTTTACTAAATGCAAGATCACATTACAATTGGGCAGCACAATACCTGAAAATACCACAACTTCAGATTTGATACACATTTATCCTATTCACACGTTCAGTCTCTATGTTCTGATGCTCAGGATACAGATCTCAGGAATCTTTCAAATATGTTTTATGAGTTTCTCTGTGATTTTTTTTTTTTATGTTCCACTTTGCCTTTCTTATCTCTTATAGGAAAAAGGCTTTTTAGTTATCTATTTATTTATTTACACTTTGTTTATCAGGTTAGTCTCATTCGGCCAGTAGCCACATTTCTCTGGAGAACCAAGGTGATATTTTACTAACTAGGGGGAATTTCCCACCTGATCATCAGTTATAGAATCCCACAACTTCCAAAGTCCCCTCCTTCTTCAGACAAATGAGATTCTGTCACTTGATTTTGTTGCCTCTTTTGGCTTTGTTTATACGTCAGCCCGTATTCATAGCTCATAGCTTCCAGTTACTTGCTACACAGCCTCTGAAGGAGCTGTTATTTTTCATTTAGGTCTTCAATATTTCCATACAAAACAATCTTTCAGCTGGTCTTTTCAGATATAGGTTTATCTGAACAATTAACTAGCCTTTTCAAACAATTCCATTTGCTTTTATTTTCCCCATCAAACGTTATTTCTTATCACTTCTCTACATTCAGCGTACATAGAGATTTTCAGAAGTTTCAACTGTAAAACTTTATGCGATTTATTTTAATGTTAAATAAATGTGTAGTCCTGTCAAATAAAAATATTTATTGAAACCATTAAAGTAATTTATATAGATGCAACGTTTGCAAACCATTGACTTATCTTTCACAAAAAAATACAACAAATTGAATAATTGTGATTTCATTGATTGAATTCCTCACTGATTTCTTTCAAAAATGTTGAGTGGTAGCCACCCTGAAAACACAAAACTCGAATTTCAGAATATTAAAACAAAACACAGTATAAGAGATGTATTTGTAGGAGCTATGATCTTACATGATGGTATAGTGTTTACAATTCTCAAACTATGTTTGCTTCCAGGAATTGAGGTAAAGTCCATCAAACATAAGTAGTAATGTAGTATAGTCTCACAGTAAACTGCAAGCTTCTTCCTTTGACTAAGCTCTCAGTTCACCAGCAAACTCCAATACAATGTCTGCATCTTCTGCTCCCTCACCCATCCAGCGAGACAACCTCCCTATCCCTTATGCCTTCATTTGTGAAAAAGAAGTTATGAAGCTAAAACTCATCCATCTCAGTTAGCTATTCCACACACTTCTGCAGAGAACAATTACCTGTATTTCAAGAGAGATTCTCAACTTCTGATTTGCAGGTGCTGGTTTTCATCTAAGCTGCTTTTTATGTAATAAGGATATAGTCCAGTGCATAGTGGAAATCACAGCCGTGTGGGGTAATCCAGACAGTAGGATCTGGAAAAAAAAACATGCTTTCCCATGTCCCCAGATGTTTGACAGATGTTATACTTACCTATGCTATGTAAAAAAGGTTGGGAAATTGGAATACATATTTAATAGACAAATAAAATAATACTATTTAGCCTTTGGCTGCCTTGCTATCCTGTCCATGAGAATCACAAAAAGTAGTGAAGACAAGACATAGGGACTGTTGACACCCTGATGTTGCCATTACAAGTGCTGGTTGGTACATAATGTTACTTTGCTGAATTCTACCTCTCCTGCATGTATTTCATTGCAATGATGCAATGTCATTGCCTCTTCTTCACTGCTCTTTTCCAGAAACTGTTTTGTTACACAAAACTGTTCGCACTTTATGTTGTTCATCTCTGTAGATTCTATTACTAGAGTGTAACCAGTATTTCACCCTAAGCCATCAGTGGTACTTTTCTCTGCACTGCACATTTTTCTATACAAACATATACATTTACATACATGTATGTGTGTGCAAGTGTGTTGTGCCCGTGAGGTGCTTTAGCCTGACCTAGGCACAGGTCTATGCTGCTGCTATGAAGAAACTTTCTTTGTTGTACACACTGACCTAGCTACATGTATGTATGTTTAATGTTGCTACTGTTCATGTAAGTAATCTCAAAGGATTTGCTTTGCTATGGGAGCTGCTTTATTTTTGAATCCTGAGGCTAGCATTTTCTTTTTATCGTTTATCATTTTAACTAATCAAATCTTCAAAGTATGTTTCTTAACCTGGTGATAAAAGAAAAAATGTGAAGAATAAGGTAGGACTTTAAGGTTTTTAAAACAAAAGCCTTCATCTGAAATGATTCCATTGTAACCACAACATAAACCAGTACTATTCATCTGGCTATGCATTACACGCATGGATTCTGCAAGGCTTTATCATTTTCTAATTCAGTGTAATGCATCTTTCAGTTGCAATTCTGTTGTTTCGTGTCACAGATTCATTGTAGAAGTAGTAATAAAAGGCATAAATAATAATAATAATAATAATAATAATAATAATAATAATAATAATAATAACAATAAGTGCACAAACTCATAATGGCTGGAAGTGAATGATTTGGCGGATATACCCCCAGATTCATTATCCTTCCATGCAGGACTAGCTTAATCTTACACGGAAGTGGCTGTTTAGGAGCAGGATGGCAGGGCACCATGCATATCAATGAAGGCGCGCTGTCTGAGCTCCTAAATGGACACGAAGAGTGTACGAGTGTAGGGGGCGTGTCTGAGAGCAGAGCTTTCAGAATATACAAGCCCCTGCAATCAAGAACAGCAGTTTAGGAATAAGAATGAGTGAGACAGCTCATAGGTGTTCGCATACCCCAGCAACATCTCCCCAAGTTTACAAGAGCAATAGTTAAAACATTAAATATAAAGAAGTTATTTTTTTTTTAATGAAACAAATTAAATTTAACTGTAGGTGCATGGGTTTGCCCATCACTTAGCTACAGTTAATGCAGCTTAAATGGCACAAGACGATAAAAAGCAAGATATATACAACTGAAGTAATGCAGCAATAGTGTAGTGGGCAGAGCATTTGCCTTATGATCAGCCATTCCCGGTTCGGGTCCCACTCCAGTACATTCATTTTTCATGTCAAATCACTTTATGACCAATATTTTTTGTTGCATAACCTACTAAATAACATATATTTGTGAACTGGAGTACTGCATTAAATGCAGATATGAGGTGTCATTGTCATAATGTTGTAAAGTCCACAGATAATCACAAGTGCCCCATACAGTATATGTACACAGGAATCAGAGATATAAATGGAAGGTAAAATGTGTAATGAATGATAAATCCGTACAGTTTCCAAATCCACCACCTTCCCAAGAACCATTTGACATTACTGTCTAAATTAGTGTGGTGGTAAGATGAAGTAAGAAGTAGTAAGCAAGAGTAAGCATATTTAAGCAGTAGTACTCAGGAGTAAGCATATTTAAGCAGTAGTAAGCGAGTTTAAGCCTGTTTGCAGAGGGGTAAGCAATGCACACACAGGTTAAGCAATATTGAAGCTAACTCTCTGTAAGCATATTTAACTGAAGGTTATCATAGCTTACCCACACTCAAACCTGAGCAAACCCACTTACAATTGCTTAAAAGTGCCTTAATCACTCTGTATGCAACAGCCGCACTCCTGGCCACAAACAAAATAAATAGCCTTTGCAGGTCTTGAACCCAAGACCCTGTACACTATAGTCACAGTAGTCAACCACTAAGCCATGACAGCAGTGAACAAGACTGAGGTATCACCAAACAGATCCTCACTATAGGAAAATCAAACTGAACATGTGAAAGGAATCTATATACAACTTTATGTTTCACCACAGTGGAACTCCGGTCCGCTAATGATTGGCAGTAGATTTTTATGGTGCCAAGGTGCCAGCCCGATGCTCAACCTTTAACAAAGGCACACCCATTCATGCATGTCTTTCAAAATCCACTCGAACATGGGGAGGACATGCAGACTCCACACAGAAGGTGCTCCAGCTGAGAATCAAACGGGAGAACCTCTTGCTGTGAGGCAACAATGCTACCGCTGCATGACCGCGGCTATAGATGTTGTATAACCTACTACATAACATAAATATGTGAACTGGAGTACTACAGTAAGCCCAGATGTGAGGTGTCATTGTAATAAAGTGTTGAAATCCCCTAATAAACACAAGGACCCCAAACGGTGTACGGACACATAAATCATGGATAACAAACACATATATAACATGTAATGAATAATAAATCAATGCCAAAAAGCAAATATAATGCAAATTAAATATTAAGCAACGCAAAGCATTGCACAGCCCAGCTTGGTAGGTGTAAGCAATGTGTAGGCCAGCTAACTCAGTCTGCCCATTGGTATACCGCTTTAAGCAATGCCAACCTTAGGTAAGCAGGTTTGCCCATAGCTTAGCATTTTCAAAACTGTCCAGTCATGGCAAGGTGTGGGAAACCAGCCCTGTTTAAACACAACAGGTGGGAATACATCTCATAACTTGTTGCAGCTTCCTCCTGTAGGCACTATGTCTGGTATGGGAGAGGGTGTGCACATTTGGGCACATCACTTGGGCATCCAGGAGTCCACAGTCATGGCAGGACTTCTTGTGAAAGACCATGACCAGAGACTACTGCAGGGCCAGTACCAGGGCTCCCAGTACAAAGTAGAAGCCTGGGACCATCTCGCCTGTGACCGCACCAGTGTCACTGGCATACCCAGAACTGGTGAGCAGGTCAGGCATCAGTATGCCGACCTGAAGCCGAGAAAGGGGGATCTCTTGGATCAGTGGATCCAAGAGGCTAGGAGGATGTGGGGATATGCCAGCCATGTGTAAGTATCAGTCCACTACCTGTTTAATAATTGCTAGCTCATGTATATTATGGATGGGTATGGCTAAATATTCCTCTTATGTCTTTCACAGTGGCAGATGAGCAGGCTGTGAACCAGGAAGCTCATGCCTGTAGACTGCAGCGGTTGCAACGTGAGGCAGGTTAGTAATACTCTTGCATGTATTGTCATAGGAAATAAATCTAAAAGTAGTAGTAAGTTAATTGCCTGTATAAAACCTGTATTGATAAGGCGTGTACTGCATACACCAGAGAATATGGCAGGGAGAGTGTCGTATAGGTTGTATGTAAATAAAAGCATAATAGCCTGACAATAAAGGTCTAACTGCTGGACTGCATGTGTTTACTCTGGTATCATATGGTAGTGCAGAGTTGCAATTACTTAACAGTACTGTTGTATTAAGCACCGTTACCCACACTGTGCTACATAAATAAAATGTATAGGAATGTCTGTATATGACTGTTGTAATCCCAAGAGGTTATATAGTACAACTGAGAGAGACTTAGACAGAAAACAGTGAAAAGACAGACAACAAGAAACAAATAGCCCACTCAACTGAGATGTGAACTGTTGTATTTTTAGCACACACAGCCATGGTTCAAATCCTGGGAGTGGTAGTAGGCTGTATGCAGAATCATACCTCACAATTATACAGCTATGTCCAGAATGTCCAGTAAATTGGCCCATATTTGCTGCCTGTCACCCTGTCCCCCTGGCAGATCAGTGGGATGATCCCAGACATTTAGTCAGCAAACAAGACATAACTAATTGTCAGACATCTATAAGAACAAACCTATCACTCTAGCAACTCCCCAAAATGTTATGAGAGTAATTAGCCAAGTATGTCCCATCTCCACCCCCATGCTGTCAAGCTGTGACCAGAGTGTGTACAGTAACAGAGTGAGACGTATGTGCATAATACTAATGTGGAATCTGGTAATTTGTGTGGCAACCTTCAGGTAGTGCTAACAAATATTGCTCCCACAGGTCTGTCAGATACGAACACTGTGCCTAGAAATAAAAGATTGATATCATGTACTGGTACTGTTTACTCTGGTATTATATGGCATTGTTAGTGTTGCAGTTGCTCTGAATAATAAAATATTACTCATCACTGTCACCCACACTATACTACATAATAGAACTGCCTAGGAAATCCTTTATAAGAGTGTTGTAATTACAAGGTCAGAATGTAAAACCACAGGAGAATTATAGACAGAAATCAGACAAGAGATACACAGCAATATCTATATAGCAGACTCAACTGTGATGGACAGTGATTTATTTTTAGCAGACAAGGCCATGGTTCAAATCCTGGGAGTGGTAGTAAGCTGTATGCAGAATCATACCACTCAAGTGTACAGCATTGTCCAGAATGTCCAGTTAATTGGTCCATATCTGCTGGCTGTTACACTGCCCCTCTGGCCCAAAAGAGCAAATGTCTATCCCAACAGAATGTAGCCTCCCTGTGATCACAGATGAACAGGTGAGAGCTGCCCTCTCCAAAGCAAAAAATACAGCATCAATGGGACCAGACGGTGTCCCAGGCTGCGTCTTACATGAGCTCCAAGAAGAACTAAACCCTCACTTAAAGACACTGTTCAGTCTCAGCCATACTACAGGATATGTACCCAATGAATGGCGTACAGCAACAGTGGTCCCGCTCAACAAAGGTGGTGCCACAACAGACCCCAGAAACTATCGCCCTATAAGCCTGACCAGCCTGGTCTGCAAGGCTATGGAGTGAATCATCATGAAAATCATAAACAAGGACATTGGGAACCTCCAGACACTGGATCCTACCCAATTCGGCTTTGTTAAGGGCAGATCTTGCCTCTTGAACCTGGTCGACTTCTTTAAAACTGTTTCCAAAGCCATAGATGAAGGGAAGGTAGTCCACATAGCCTACCTGGACCTTGCAAAGGCCTTCGACACAATACCCCACTCAGGCATCATAAATAAACTCACCAGCTTAAATATCAACCCATATGTCACAAGATGGGTTGCAAACTGGCTCAGGGATAGAACCCACATGGTCAGAATTGCAGGTGCCATGTCAGACTCTAAAACAGATACAAGTGCATCCCACAAGGCTCAGTCCTGGGACCTCTCTTGTTCGGTATATATTTCTCTGAGGTACAGGCTAACACGGGTGGACTATGGCTGACAAAGTTCGCAGATGACTGCAAACTGGGTGCCATAATCGACTCTCTGGCTGACACAAGCATCCTCCAAAAGTGTTTCACAGAGATGGATAACTGGTGCCAGAGCCATGGCCTAAAGCTAAATGCCAAAAAGTGCATTGTCATCCCCTTTGGGAAAAACAAATTGCCCACAAATTACCACATAGGTGGTAATCCATTAAGTACGGAAGAAGTAATTAGGGACTTGGGGACCCAAGTAGATAGTAATCTCTCTTTTGACAATCACATTGCCAAAGTAGTTAGAAAGACCTTCTATATAGCCCACCTTATCACGAAAGGGTTCACATCTAGATCAAGAGAGGCCATTGTTCCCCTCTACTCATCACTTATCAGGCCCATAATTGAATACAATGCCCCATTTGGAATGTACCTTACCCAACACCTGCAGCAACTGGAAAGACCCCAAAAGTACCTCACCAAGAGGATGAAGGGACTCAAACAGATGCCCTATGCACTTCGGCTAAAGAAACTCCAGCTCTACTCAGTTGCATACCGCCTACTCAGAGGCGATCTGTGTCTGATGTATAAAGCCATGTCCAACCCAGAATTAATGGACATGCTCCACCTCAAGAAATCCAAATCCCTTAGAGCTACATGCTCCAGGGAACTGAACCTTAGCAAAGAAATAAATAGGACATGCTGGAGGGACAGATTCATATCCCAGAGGCTCCCCTCACTCTGGAACAAAATCTCAGTCCATATTAGGCAGAGCCCCTCACTGACCCTATTCAAGAGAAATCTTAACGAGTGGATGGGACACAGTAAGTTTACCCCTGGGATCTCTTCTGTGTCCTTGCTAGACAGAGGTACAGTAAACTAACCTTAATATGGCTACTTTCTGTGACCTATTATACAGAGGTACCGTTAACTAATCTAAAAGGGTGGCGAAAGCCAAACACACTCTGGCTAGGCTTATAAGTGCCCTAGGGTAGATAGCCTAGTATCAACCTATGAACCTATGAATCTATACCAGTGTGCTAATCCCTGACATGTAGGCAGCATTTCATGTCATATAACTGACTGTCAGACCTGTACATATTTGGAAAATGTCAATGAAAACAAACCTGTCATTGTACAATTCACTAAAGGTTTAAGAGGGCAATAGTTGAAATATGTCCCTGTTCACCTACATGTGGTCAAGACAGAGTTTGTACAGTAAGAGATGGACAGGTATGTGCATAACACCAACCTGGAATCTGGGAATATGTGTAGAAACAGTTAGGTAGTGTTAACAAACAATACCTCCACAGGTTTACTAGGTAAGAGGTGTATACTGCAGGTAAAACTCAGTTCATGTATATAGTGGGCTAAATCCATACCACTGTCCAAACTAAGGTGATAGGGTAGTGTGCTAACACCTGTAAGGTACAGATCACAGCACTGGCAAGGAAAGTAATGTGAACTACAGGAATATATTAGCAGTTAATTTACATCTCCCCCTCCCACCATATCAGCAACAATAGACTAAATACTCAACTCAATTGATATGTGTTGCATTAAATCTACTGTTGGGACATATGTCCTATTGTTTGATAATTATTTAAATTTGTTTCAATGCATGTGCCATGTTGAAATACTCCCACATCTGTGGCATGCTGTTGTAATGACCACTGTGGTTCCATATACGCATGTGTTCTGTTTGCTATCCAACTGTTCACTATCTGGTATTTGGATTAATGGGAATATCTAGGCATGCTGTTATACCTAATCCTGAAATGTGTTGACTATTACTAACCCACATATGTTGATAAAATGTAAACACCATAGCACATTTTGGAAGGCCAGTGCCAGTGGTCCCACCTGTCCCACCTCAGCTGGCCATGGTAACCGGCACCAGCCCGTCTGGGGCCCAACCTGAGACCTCTTTTTCCATTGATCCTGCACCACCTTCAGGTGGAACTGCCTCAAGGGATGGGGCTCACCCCCTGGAAGTGGGCATGAACAGGACACTGTCACCCATCTCCAGGTCCGGGTCGTGGTGTGTAGCGAGCTCCGCAGGGAGTTCAGAGATCTGCTATGCCAGCTTGAGGGCCGTGTATCACAAGTAGAGTGTCGGCTTGGCCCTCCTACTCAGCCCCCAGCATAGCCACCTTTGGGGCTGTGAAGGTGCAGTGGTGATTATTCCTCCCCAACATCCCACTCTCACCTGAAAAAAAAGGGCAATCTGTTCCAAAAAAAAAATTCTCGCCCCAGACATAGCTGTCCATTTCACATATGTGGTCACTGGACACATGTAATCTGGTCTAATTGGCTTAACAACATATTATTGTTTTCCTCACCCCTCTCTTAGGGGTATGAGTGTCCAAATCTATCTCCAAATTCAGTGTACATGCACAGCTGTTGCTGTAGAAGAAATGGGCAGCTATGGACTTTCCTTACGCCATTCCTACACATCCCTAGCTATTTTCCCTACTGTCTTTCCCTCTTTGTGCCCCATTTTCATCACTTTCCTATCAGCCCTTTTTCATTTCTTTTAAAGAAATTAGTGCAGGGGTAAGTGGGAGTAAGCTCTTTTAAGCAGCAGTAAGCAGGTTTAACCTTGTTTGCATGGGGGTAAGCAATGCCTACACAGGTTATGCAATTGAGAAGCTAAATCAGTGTAAGAAACTGTAACCGGAAGTTAGCAGTGCTTACCTCCACGCAAAGCCATGCAAACCCGCTTACATCTGCTTAAACGTGCCTTAATCACTCTGTATCCAATGGCCCTTCTTCTGCCCAGCAACAAAATAAACAGCCTCTGCTTGGCTCAGACCCAGGACCCTGCACACCATTGCCAAAGTCATTTATCACTAAGCCATGTCAGATATAAAAACCCTGATGTTTTCACAAACATATCAGCCAGCACATTCATGCAACAGTACAGGAAATCTATTTAAACATGTAGTTGTATGTGTGTGTGTGTGTGTGTGTGTGTGTGTGTGTGTGTGTGTGTGTGTGTGTGTGTGTGTGTGTGTGTGTGTTTATATATATATATATATATATATATCTATATATATATATATATATATATATATATATATATATATATATATATATATCTAAATATCTAAATAGATATATGACTATATACATATATATATATATATATATATATATATATATATATATATATATATATATATATATATGTATGTATATACAGATATATATCTCTAGATATAAGAGAGAACATAACTACATATATGAACACAGGCACCATTAATGGGGTTGAGGGGTCCCAAGCTTAATACGTCTTGTACGTATTGATATCACCTCCTACTCCACAGCCAAACAGGTCTGCCCTGCAATACAATACCAACTGTTGCAATTCCCATAACCAGGACCCGACACAACATGGGCACAAGATGTTAGCAGTAATCCATCCCACCTGTATGATGTGAGGCTGGTATCAATAACATATCATGCAGTACAGTCTGGCTACCATAGGGAATGTACAATGTGGAAGCAATAAACATTTCTAAGATACATATACATACACACATAGATGGGGTGCACACCATACTGAACAGCCAGTATTCCTACAGTTGCCACCTTATCAAATCAACAGTGTATGAGTTACTCATACAAAAGATAATTGTTGCCTGAAACATATACCCACAGAGAGGTCAAAGGATATAACACCACACACACGTTTGCATACATGAGAAAGTTTTATTTGTGTACTATTACAATTGTATATGCCATGTCATATAGCTGTTTAGACTTTGAAATACATACAAACATATCAATGCAACTCTCAAATGGATCATTTAATACAGTAATCCGAAAGCATTACACATGTTACTGTCCAGGCCAAGGCCGTCAAGTAGTACAACAGTAAAGACAGACTGGGCAACAGAATAATAATCAATCAACAGTAAGTAATGTTGATGTATAGTCCAGCAGCCTCTAACTATACTCAATATGTAATCCCTAGGGGGAAAAGACTGCAGTTGTCACAATGGGATGTATCTGTTACATAACAAGGCATAACTGAAACCATCACAATCACACTGACAAACAGAACAGTTTGTATGGCAGGAAGCAGTAGGCCAGCATTTTCCCAAGCTGAAATGTATGGTAATGTACATCCATATACCTTAAGGCAGCTTACTCCTGATATCCCTCACATGTTGTAACAGCCTAGTTTATTTATGGTGCATATCCCCCATAAACTGACTTAAAGGGGTATATAACACTGCTAACTGCCCTTCTGAGCTGGGAATTTCTGGTTAAAGGCTTATAGTGCCTGCATATTTCAACTGTTTCTTACTGAAATTGGTACACCTTGTTTGCTGTAGCATAGATTAGATCCAGGCCTGCTGAATCTAGCTCTGTTTGTATGCTTGTTGTTTGTTTGCTTGTTATTTCCCTGAAACGCTAATACCACCTAAAATGCGGCTTTTCAGCGCTTCTGTGGATCCCTAGTGATATCTGCATTGCTTACTGTACTCATTTCCTTGTTTCACTTAAAAGAAAGTTACTGTTTGTCATTTTTGCATTTAAGTTACCTGTAACACATTGCATTTAAGTTACCTGGCACTTGCTCACTAAAGGCACTTGCTCACTAAAGCAATTATATAAGTCAGCACTAAAAAATTAAAAGCACTACACTCTCACAAAGTCCTCTTGAGTACCTTGTTCCCCATTGGCCCTTTTTTTTCAAATATAAAGGAATTCCCAATACTATTCTAGCATTTCCAAAGGTCAGTTGTCAATCTTCTCTCCGGTCCAGCTGGTGAATCTGGGAATTTTGAGGCAATGTTACAACTGCCTCATGTACACAGACAACCCTCTCCTCCTCCCAACAAATTCCAACACATGTGAGAGATGCATCCATATAGCCAAATTGGAGGCTAAGCTCTCTCAACTCAGTACTGGCGTAACCAGTCAGGAGGAGAAGGAAACCACACTCAGTACAATTCCAGTCTCACATAGACCTACCACAACAGCAAACCAAACACATAAACACACAAAAACATACTCGGAGGCTCTAAATAAAAATCTGCCTAAGCAGCAGAGACCTCCAAAGCAGACACCCAAGCAACCGCTACCCCAAAACACGTGCAACACATAGCTCACAAAGCCAGTGTGCCGAACAGTCACAGCCCTTAAGGCTAAACAACACACCTGATAAACTTGTAATAGGTGACTCTATCATCAGGCACACTGACGTCCCGCTCACCAGGCTGAACAAGAAGAAGGTCACAGTGAGCTGCCTGTCGGGCGCTAGGATCCGCCACATAACACAAGCACTCAGGTCACTCCAAGGCAAGTACAAATATGACTCAGTCATTGTCCATGCTGGTGTGAATGATCTGAGACGTACCTCCCTGGACTACATGAAAAGAGACATAGAGGAGCTCTCTGAGCATGTGGCCCAGGCCGGTATGACCCTGACCTTGAGTAGCATCTTACCCTCACCAAGAATGATGCCACAATATGAAGACAAGATGATCAATTTCAACAATTGGCTTAAGTATTGGTGTCTTTCAAAGGGGATCCAATGCCTGTCAGCCTGGGATGACATGCTCGACAAGCCACGATGCTTCGCTAGGGACGGCTTGCACCTGTCACCCTGGGCTTTCGGATATTGGCAAAGGCTCTTGCTACCCCCATATTGCCTTTTTTAGGCAAGGCTCAAAAGATAAACCCACCTCCATAGGTATCACAAGGGATAAGAAACTAAGAGTAATGCTACTCAACGCCAGAAGTCTAAACCTCAAGATGCACGCACTCGAAACTCTCCTTAGCATGGAGAACATTGATATCTGTGCAGTAACAGAAACCTGGTTCAAGGCTCCCGAGAGCACCCCAGCACTACCAGGTTATACCTCATACCATGCTTTTCGGCCCAAAAACTTGGACCGACCCACAAAAGGAGGGGGAGTATCAATATTCGTCAAAGATACCCACACCTCCAGGTTGGTGGCACAGCACGAAGCATCAGAGACTATCCATGTGCAACTGACAGTGGGTAAAACTGACTTCCAGCTTATAGCCTGCTACAGACCACTGTCCCTAACCCAGGAACCCCACTCGGTCTTCCTGAGAACACTGGAAAATATGAAGTTCTCTCCAAACACCATTATATTGTGCGACTTCAACTACCCAAACATAGACTGGGAGCATTACTCTAGCTCCAACACCCTAGCCCAAAGGTTCCTAGAATTTATAAACTCAAATGCTATGGAACAACTTGTTACCACTCCCACAAGAGGGGAAAACATACTGGACCTGATCATCACCAACATGGGGACTCTATGCTCCAGACCAGAAGTGTATCCCTCACTGGTAAGATCAGACCATAAACTAATCTCACTGGATATTCACATCCCGACACCACTCCCTGCCCAGAAAACCACAGTGAAAAACTTATCTAAAACAAATTTCACACTCCTCAAAACCGAGGTGGAATCCTTCAAAGCCCCTGGGCCTGTGGAAAATATGGCCCAGACCGCAGAATCCTTTATAAACGCATTCTATGAACACCTTCAGGAATGCATGGATCATGCGATCCCAAATAAAACCAAGACCCAATCCTCCAAAGGCAGACGTCCTGTCTGGTGGACTCCAGCCATAAACAAACTATACAATAGAAGGAGGAAGCTACTAAATGATAGAGCAAAATTGCAAAAAGGGATGGCATCTCTGATCAGTATTAGCAAAAAACTACGGGCACTCATAAAATCGTCTAAGGCCAGCTTCGACAGAAAAATTGCACAGGACACTAAGGATAATCACAAGGCTTTCTTTAGTTATGTTAGGAACCTGGGTGGTAATTCCCAGATATGCTCAGAATTAGTCCAAAATGACAAAAAATACACCGAACTCACAGACATTGCCAACATCCTAGCTGACAGGTTCAGCGCAAACTCCCCCCCCCCTTCACCAAAAGGGCAAATATCTATCCCAGCAGAGTGCTGCCCCCCTGACATCTCAGATGCTCAGGTAAGAGCCGCCCTCTCCAAAGCAAAAAACACAGCATCAATGGGACCAGACGTTGTCCCGGGCTGTGTTCTACATGAAATCCAAGAAGAGCTAAACCCAAACATAAAACTACTGTTCAGTCTCAGCCTTACTACAGGATATGTACCCAAAAAGTGGCGTACACCAACTGTGGACCCTCTCCACAAAGGTGATGCCTCAACGGATCCTGGAAACTATCGCCCCATAAGCCTGACTAGCTTGGTCTGCAAAGCTATGGAAAGGATCATCATGGACCTCATAAATAAAGATAATGGGGACCTACAGACACTGGATCCTACCCAGTTCGGCTTTGTTAAGGGCAGATCCTGCCTCTTAAACCTGGTTGATTTCTTTGAAACAGTCACCAAGGCCATCGACGAGGGGAAGGTGGTCCACACAGCCTACCTGGACCTCGCAAAAGCCTTCGATACAATACCCCACTTGGGCATTATAGATAAGCTCACCAGCTTAAATATAAACCCCTATGTCACTAGATGGGTTGCAAACTGGCTCAAGGACAGAACCCACATGGTTAGAATTGCTGGAGCCATGTCAGACTCCAAACCAGTTACAAGTGGCATCCCACAAGGCTCAGTCCTGGGACCTCTCTTGTTCGGTATATATTTCTCGGAGGTACAGGCCAACACGGAAGGACTGTGGCTGACCAAGTTCGCAGATGACTGCAAACTGGGCGCCATAATCGACTCTCCAGCCGACACAAGCATCCTCCAAAAGGGCCTCATAGAAACAGACAACTGGTGCCAGAGCCATGGCCTCAAGCTAAATGCCAAAAAGTGTATAGTCATCCCCTTTGGAAAAACAAAGTGCCACAAATTACCACATAGGTGGTAATCCATTAAGTACAGAAGAAGTAATTAGGGACCTGGGGGCCCAAGTTGATAGCAATCTCTCATTTGAAAACCATGTGGCCAAAGTGGTTAGAAAAACATTTTATATAGCCCACCTTATCATGAAGGGATTCACATCTAGATCAGGGGAGGTCATCGTGCCTCTTTACTCATCCCTCATCAGGCCCATAATTGAGTACAATGCCCCTTTTGGGATGTACCTTACCAGACACCTGCAGCAACTGGAAAGACCCCAAAAGTACCTCACCAAGAGGATCAAAGGGCTCAAACAGATGCCATATGCTGCCCGGTTAAAGAAACTTCAGCTCTACTCAGTGGCATACCGCCTGTTCAGAGGCGATCTGTGCCTGACGTATAAAGCCATGTCCAACCCGGAATTAATGGACATGCTGCACCTCAGAAAATCCAAATCCCATTGAGCTACACGCTCAAGAGACTTGAACCTCAGCACTGAAATAAATAGGACATGCTGGTGGGACAGATTCATAACTCATAGGCTCCCTTCACTCTGGAATAAAATCCCAGTCCAGGTTAGGCAGAGTCCCTCATTGACTCTCTTCAAGAGGAATCTTGATGAGTGGATGGGAGATCGTAGGTTTACCCCATGTATCACTTCTGTGTCACTGTTAGACAGAGGCACAGTATACTAACTTCAAAAAAGGGCATAGCAAAATTAATTTAAAATGGGTGGCGAAAGCCAAACACATTCTGGCTAGGCTTATAAATTCCCTAGGGCAGATAGCCTAGTATGAACCTATGAACCTATGAACTGTTACATACACTGACCGCTGGACTGCAGAAGGGCTCACATGTACTGTGCAGATGAAGCCCACATATATATATGGACCCAACCCCACAATATGTGTGGGGGGCACAACAACACTGAAATGACAGCAGGAATGGCAGCATGACATAATCACAGGCCACTACATAACAACCCCTGACTGCATGTCATATGGACAAAGCCTGGTATGTAGGTGGAAGTCAGAGGCTGAAACACAGGCCCATATGTGAAATAATGTTGTCATACACTAAACAAGTTGCTGGTGTTACATGATAGTCTGCAACATACCCTTAGTCAGGAATATGAAGTCAGAAACACAAATGGATGTAGCCATGTACTGATAGCACTCAACACACACTGGCATTGATATATCTGACACAAGACCTGTGTGGTGGACATAAAAAACATAACAGGCATACCTCTGGCCATCAAGTGGATATGCCCATAGTTGAGAGCTATGCAGACAGACTGCATTCCATGTTAAACTAGTATGTACAGACAAACCCTGTAACACTGGTGCTATACAATGCATACAGCGACACTACTCACACTCTGTCTGTATTTCTGGAACCTTATACAAATATGTAGCTGGCCTGAGTCTGCAACTTCTCTTGTAAGAGGTGTTCCTACCTGCTGTCTGTAACACTGCTGCCCACACACACAGTAAGAATGTCCACCATACAAGAAAGGTAAAGGGACCATGCCCACATGATGTAGGGATTTATAGTAGTGGGTTGCCATGACAGTGGTAATTGGAAGTACTACACAGCATGCTGCATGCAGGTAGCAAGTGGAGGACACTGATTGGTGCAGAGGCCATCACCTGATCTTGTGCCTCACTTACAAAAGGCATGCTGCAATCTATTCAAGCAGTTCAATCCATTTACTGGAGAGAGAGACAGTGAGTGAAAGTGAAAGTGAAGCAAACAAACAAACAAGCAAACTAAGAAAGAAAGAAGGCTAAATGCCAAGCCACAGGAGAAAAAAAACTCCTTACAAGGAAACTATCCAGAACAGACCACATTCCCACAAGAGGTATGTGACGCATATATGCATGCAATTAACTGTAGTACTTAGTCCATAATAATGGGGTAGAAGATGTGGAATGACTGATATGTGCTATCAGGTGTTGTTGTTGTAATGATGTTCAGCTGAACGACTTCTATGGACAATTGAGTCTGTCACTGTAGGTAGTGGGCCATACCTGTCAACTGTGCAAAGCAGCACTGACTGACAAGATGTAAACCATCATAGTTTGTGTTATGTAATGGAAAGCATGTATATTACTGTGGCCAATAGCTGGTGGTGGAAGTAATGCTGGACATATGGGTTCCAGACCCCAACACTTGCAGGACACTCAAGTTAACATGCAATGTAGCATGCTGAAATGCCAGAGGTGTGTTATATGCTTACCTGCAATCTGTCCCTATATATACCCCCCTAATGTCAGGCTGTGTCCATATGTGGCACCTGTCTGTGTTGTATCAAGGCAGAACAGTGCAGCTGTGCAGGACTATATATATATATATAATTGTGTGTGTGTGTGTGTGTGTGTGTGTGTGTGTGTGTGTGTGTGTGTGTGTGTGTGTGTGTGTGTGTGTGTGTGTATGTGTGTGTGTGTGTGTGTGTGTGTGTGTGTGTGTGTGTGTGTGTGTATTTATATGTGTGATGTTCCCTCACACAAAGCATGCAGCACTGTGATGGACATATAGGAGACATGTATTTATATACATATGTGTGTGTGGTCTGTAGTGAGAGTAGGGAACAGGTGGAGGAGACCCTGGAGAGATGGAGATATGCTCTAGAGAGAAGAGGAATGAAGGTCAGCAGGACTAAGACAGAATATATGTGTGTGAATGAGAGGGAGGATAGAGGAATGGTGAGGATGCAAGGAGTAGATGTGGCGAAGGTGGATGAGTTTAAATACTTGGGGTCAATAGTTCAGAGTAATGGTGAGTGTGGAAGAGAGGTGAAGAAGAGAGTACAGGCTGGATGGAGTGGGTGGAGAAGAGTGTCAGGAGTGATTTGTGGCAGACAAGTACCTGTAAGAGGGAAAGGGAAGGTCTACAGGAGGGTAGTGAGACCAGCTATGTTATATTGGTAGGAGACAGTGGCATTGACAAAATTGCAGGAGGTTGAGCTGGATGTGGCAGAGTTAAAGATGTTAAGATTTGCACTGGGTGTGATGAGGGTGGACAGGATTAGGAATAAGTATATTAGAGGGTCAGCCCAGGTTGGAAGGTTTGGAGACAAAGCCAGAGAGGCAAGATTACATTGGTTTGGACATGTGCTGAGGAGGGATGCTGAGTATATTGGGGAAAAGATGCTAAGGATGAAGCTACCAGGTAACAGGAAAAGAGGAAGGCCTAAGATAAGGTTTATGAATGTGGTGAGAGAGGACATGCAGGTGGTCAGTGTGACAGAGCAAGATGCAGAGGACAGAAAGAAATGGAAACAGGTGATCCGCTGTGGTGACCCCTAATGGGAACAGCTGAAAGAAGATGACGATGATGATGTGTGTGTGTTTGTATATATGCAGTCATACACATATATATCTCCACATATGTGGAGATATATATTATGTTGTATATATGTGTATATATATATATATATATATATATATATATATATATATATATATATATATATATAGGTGTCTGTATATCTGTAGACATAGATAGACATACATGCATATATGTATATATATATATATATATATATATATATATATATATAGCTGTAAATGTGTGCAACATGGATGGTTATGTCACATGTGAACACCTTGTTGAGACCACATTGCCTTGTGGGAATGTGAATTTGGGGAATGATAGCAGGTATATTTGAGGCGGTGTGTTTGGTTGGTAAATAGAGAGGATAGCCTACAGGGGTGGTATATGACATATATGATGGGTAAACACCCTGGATGGTGTGTGTGGTCTGTGATGTGGAAGCCCCATGAGCCCCTATATGGAAACAATGGGAACAAGGCCCTCACCCATTGCTAGTCACAAGAGCAGCTTCACAGCCCTGCAGGTGCCTGACCTGGAGGCTAAGCAGGAGGAGCATGTGGACCCTGTGATTGTGTACTGAGGGCTTCAAGGTTCTGTAGCACATCCCACAAGTCTTTCTGGAGCTTCCTATGCAACAGACTCTGGACTTAACCTCAGGTGACAGGATCAAGTCTGTGTGTGCCCCGGGGAGGGGGGACACCATCCCCTGAGGTGGTTGCACATGAAGGTAGTGCTGGACCAGTAGGTGAGGAAGGCCCAGAGTGGGTCACACATGTGATGTGGCCTGGTAACATGGCCAGATGAGGTGGGAGAGGTGGTTTGTTGGCAACTGTTCCCTAAACATGCTATTGTTTCACTGTTATAGAACATATGTGGGTAGTAATAGCCCACACAATCCCAGATCATGTCCAACAGCATGCATAGATATCCCCAATAACACATAATGACAGATGTGCAGCAATCACATAGCAAACAGACCACATATATATATATATATGGAACCATAGTGGCCCTTACAATGGCATGCAGTTGAAATTGTCTGTAACAGGCCAGCAATGTTAGTGTCCCCAGAGGGAACATGGCTACAAATACTTAGCACAAAGCGTGGTACAATACGATATGTGTTCCGATGGTAGGCAGGGTGTAACCTTACCTACTGAGGTGTGAAGAGTTTGTTGTCGCAGATATGGTGGGGGGGAGACAGAGATGTGTATTAAGAACTATGGTAGCCTTGCTGTATGAGTTGCTCAGACCTGTTTCCGTCTTTAAGTCTTTCAGGCAAGATGTCCTACGGCTGGTCACTGGTGTATTCAGCAGATTAAATGAGATCATTGTGAACCACCTGGTACTGCACTACCAGGTGCTCTTTGGCAGGACAGCCCATGAACAGCAGGAGCGGACCGCCCTGTGGAACAATCTAGTCCACAGGGTCAATGATGTCAGCCTGCATAACCACAATTATGAGCATCTGGCATCATTGCAGCAACCTCCTTCGCAATGGCCGTCGGCATGCTGCTGCAGACCGGGGATCACCTCACAACAGGGGGGTGGTCATGCCATCCATCCCCCCGACACGTGTTGAGGAGCTCCTTGCCAGCCTTGTGTCACCTGCATGCCTGCACACGCAACTGGTGGAGACCATAGGGGAGTTGGGTTCTACCCACACACTGTCTGAGGAGCATGCAGGTAAGTCCACAGGGAACATCAGTTGACTACTGTTGTGTATGCATCTACATCTGTACAGGTAGATCATGCATATGCGAGATGTCATATATATAGTCTGTTACTGCATACTAGTAATAAACAGATGTGCATAAGCTGTAGTATTGTGGACTTGTACTGTTGATGTACTGTAATCCTGCACCCACCCTGCAGCAATGCCACAGCTGTGGCTACTGACATCACATCTCTCACACACTTATGTAGGTCCCTCTGGTATACCACCAAGGCAGCAACCTGTAGCTGGTAAGTATGGTTTATGGTCATGCTTGCCAACACACTGGTCATGTAATGACTATGGTATATTCCATGCACACATCTAAAACACCTACCCATAATGCATGCCATACATGTTCACGTATCATTGCTGTTAACTGCACTGCATCACAGTGGTGACCATGATGGTGTATCCAAAGGGTATGTCAGACATCTGCAATATAACTAACATCCTGTCATTGTGAAATGTGTCCACAGGGATGGACATAATGGTGGGACACTTGGCCTACAGTAGGGACATGTGTGAAACATAACCCTTATACAGTGCTACAACAGTGTATATACCAGTATAACAATGTCAACTGTTACAGATCTACACTATAGCATATCATAATACTGTGGTCCACAACCCTTAATGCCTGCAATGTGGTCCCAACATGAGCAATGAGTGTGTAATATGGAATCGTAGGTTAGGGCAGCAAATATGGGGAATACATACCTTCACAAACACTGGAAGCATATGTGTGCACATACTCCAGATAAAATATAGTGGAGGCAGCTGTTGAGATACTGACTGCATGCATTTATCATGGAAATGCACCTTTCAGCAAGTACGCATCCCCAATGTCACACCACATATTGGTCTGCTGTCCATCAAATGTGCACACTTACCTGCAATAGAGGCAGGCGTGGCTTGCACACATCTTACATGACATGGTGTGGGCTCCATAACCAACAGGTAGCACCCATGAGCTGGATATGTAGCCATACCTTACCATTGCATATGCCATAGGTTCATAGGTTCATAGGTAGGTACTAGGCCCAAGGGCCTATGTAAGCCTAGCTAACAAGGTTCCCTGGCTTACACCACCCAAGAAAGTTATTTTCCTGTGCCACTGTTGAGCAGAGACACAGAAGTGATCCCTGGGGTGTATTTCCTATTTCCCAACCACTCATCAAGATTTTTCTTGAAGAGTGCTAATGAAGAACTTTGCTTGACATAGATGGGTAGCCTGTTCCAGAGTATGGGAAGTCACTGGGACAGGAATCTATCCCTCCAGCATGTCCTGTTTATTGTGGTGACAAGGTTTAGGTCCCTAGAGCATGTAGCTCGGAGGGATTGGGATTTCTTTAGGTGTAGCATGTCCAAAAGCTCTGGGTTTGACATAGCTTTATATGTTAGGCAGAGATCACCTCGGAGTAGGCGATATGCTATGGAGTAAAGCTGCAGGTTTTTGAGAAGGTCAGTGTAGGGCATTTGTTTGAGGCCAGTAATCCTCTTTGTGAAGTACTTCTGTGACCTTTCCAACTGCTGCAGATGTCTTGTGAGGTGCATTCCAAAAGGGTCTAATGAGTGTCGAGTAGAGGGGAACAATTACCTCTTTTTTCCTGGATGAAAACCCTTTTATGTTGAGGTGTGCCACATAGAAGGACTTCCTGACTACTGTGGTGATGTGACTATCAAAGGAAAGACTACTGTCCACCTGGGTCCCAAGGTCTCTTATCACACATTCAGTGTTAAGTAGATTGATGTCTATGTGGTAGTTCATGGGTATATAATTACACTGCACTTTTTGGCATTGAGCTTGAGGCCATGGCTCTGACACCAGGCATCTGTCTCAGCGAGGCCCTTCTGTAGGATGTCCACATCATTTGGGGACTTGACTATGGCTCCTAGTTTGCAGTCATCTGTTAACTTCATTAGCCAGAGGCCTTCTGTGTTAGCCTGTACTTCAGAGAAGTAGATACCAAACAGGAGAGGTCCCTGGACTGAACCCTGTGGTACTCCACTTGTCACTGGCTTGAGGTCAGATTTGGAGTCTGCAACTTTTACAGTGTGGGTTCTGCCAGTGAGCCAGTTGGCAAACCATCTTGTGTCATGGGGATTTATATCAAGTTTAGTGAGTTTAGCTTTAATTGCAGAATGGGGGATGGTGTTGAAAGCCTTGGCGAGGTCAAGATAGGCTGTGTGAACCACCTTACTCTCATCTACAGCTTTGTTGACTGCTTCAAAGAAGTCGATCAGGTTCAGGAGGCATGATCTGCCCTTAATAGGTTCATAGGTTGGTACTAGGCTATCGGCCCTAAGGCCTATGCAAGCCTAGCCATAACAATTCCCTGGAATTTTTTTCCCACAATATTTACTTTTCTGGGCCCCTGTCTAGCAGGGCGACTGACATGATCCCCGGGGTGACTTTCCTATCGCCCAACCAATCATCAAGGCTCCTTTTGAAGAGGGCCAATGAGGCGCTCTGCTTGACATGTATGGGCAGTCTGTTCCAGAGTATGGGGAGTCTCTGGGTCAGGAACCTATCCCTCCAGCAAGTTTTGTTCATTGTGATGATAAGGTTTAGATCCCTGGAGCGTGTGGCTCTGAGGGATTGGGATTGCTTTAAGTGGAGCATGTCCAACAGCTCAGGGTTTGACATGGCCTTGTATGTTAAGCAGAGATTGCCTCTGAGTAGACGGTATGCCACAGAGTATAGCTGGAGGTTTTTTTAGATGGTCAGCATATGGCATCTGCTTTAGGCCTGTCATTCTTTTAGTGAGGTATTTCTGTGGCCTTTCCAGCTGTTGCAGATGTCTTGTGAGGTACATACCAAATGGGGCATTATACTCTATAATGGGTCTAATGAGGGATGAGTACAGTGGGGCAATGACTTCCTTTTTTCTGGATGAAAAGCCCTTAGTGATGAGGTGTGCCACATAGAAGGATTTCCTCACTGTTGTGGCGATGTGGTTACCGAAAGTGAGACCACTGTCCACCTGTGTCCCTAAGTCTCTCATCACACTTTCGATGTTTAGTGTCCTGCCACCTATGTGGTAGTTCATGGGTGCATGTTTTTTTTCCAAAGGGGATAACTATACATTTCTTGGCATTAAGCTTGAACCCATGGCTCAGGCACCAGGCATCTGTTTCTGTAAGGCCCTTTTGTAGAATATTCACATAATTTGGGGACTCAATAATGGCTTCTCCGTAGTGCAGTAGCCCAAAGGAACACTCGGTGCTGCTTAAAAACTTTTAATGTCACACAAAGATGAACACATAAACGCGTTTTAAATTCACAAACACTTCTCATGCGTTTTCATCCATAAAATGGACTTCATCAGACAACCATTGATGTTTAGTTACTCATTTAAATATCCATACTCATTAGACTTGATCCAATAAAAACCTTTAAAAACAATTCAAATGTGCAAATCAGCCTAACTCATCCCTCATGAATATTAAATAAATAAATACACATATTTAATCCATATTAAAGCTTTAAAAGCATGTTAAAAACTCCTAACATTAATGCAATAAATGCAATAAACTATGAATTCTAAAGACTGCATTTCATTCATAAATAAATAAATAATTTGATAATTATAAATATATTTAAAAATAAGCTAGGGACTGAATGTTTAAGCCACTCTGATGTTGCCCCCTAGTGCTAAAACCTAAGTATGACCCTTATATTTTGTTAGCTTTCAGTTTTAATAGGGAGACAATACTTAGAAAATCATTTAATCCAGGCTTTTTACCTGCTTCTAAGTATATCTGCCACCACAATTCCCTACTCTCTAGGATTTCCTCCCATATACCACCCCTAACATCTTTTTGAACCTGCTGAAGGACAAAGAAGTGGAAACTACATCCATTGCAATCCTTACTATGTCTGTAGAGTGCATTTGTCTCTTTTTCTCTCAGAATGTCATAGGAGTGTTCATACATTCTTTTCCTCAGCTCCCTTTCTGTTTTTCCTTCCTATTGAGAATGCTTATTTGACAGAGTGCTTAAAGAAAGAAATTGTACCTAAAGGACTGCGTGTATGTAAATATCCAAATAATGTTGAACAGGGTTCTGTTGTTCATACTAGTTTGGTCAAAGCATTTAACAGATGTGGTTTAGAAATTGTGAGACTCATTATTGAGGAAAATAAAAGCAAACAGGAATGTTTAAATATTGAAATAGATGAATTAGATGCTTGTATAAAACAAGATTTAATACATGGGATTAGGACAGAGAGGGAGAAGTATTATAAAATCAGACAGGACATTGATGTAAAATGTGAAGAAGTTTTACAACGGAAAATGGGAAAATTGAAAAGGGATATTATGGACTATGAAACTGGTAATAATTATCCCAAGCCATCATTTTTTAAGTGGGATTCTAAGGTCAGTAATAATACTAAATGGAATAATAAAAAAGTTACTAGTAACTATAATTATAGGAAAGATAGTTATTATGACCAGGAATTCCCTCCATTAGACAGAGATATGCAGGATGGATACAGACCTCAAAATGGAAGGGGAAATTTTTATATGAGGGGGGGAGAAGGGGGAGGGGGAGATTTTAAGTTGTAACCCCCCCACTAATAATACAGTTTCTGATGACATTGTGATTGAAGACATTAAATACACATATAGAGAATTTTCCATCTACAATTATTGTAATTTTCCACTTGATAAAAATCATTTCAGTTTACTTAGTAAAGGGTTCAAGTTTATACCTTGGACCAAGGGAGACATTGCCACCACAATTATGGATGTCAAATTATTTGTCAGGAAAATTAATCTAGGGATTCTAGCCACTAGTTATGGTTTCCAGAATAATACTAATAAAGTTGATTTAAGAAGAAAATCCACATTTAATCCACCCCTTTTACCACAGATAAAAAACTTTGAAAAAATATTAGAGGAAAAAATTAGAGAAACACATATTAAGAATAAATGTAGGTATATAAATAACTTAAATAAAGGTGAAAATGACACGTTAATGGAATTGATTAATAACAAATCGGTTAGAATAATGAAACCTGATAAGGGTGGGGGGGTAGCAATAATGGATAATATTACCTATGAAGGTAAAATGAATATGATCCTTAGGGACGAACATAAATATATAGTAGTTTCAAGAAACGAAGTAAATATAGCATATCAACGGATAGATGTTATATTGAAAGACTTTTTGCTAGAAGGAATTATAGACATGAACCAATTTAAATTTTTAAATGTTCAGAAACCTAGAATAGCAACCATGTTCGGTATCCCTAAGGTTCATAAAGATTGGCTAAACCCCCCACTCAGACCCATAGTCACTGCTGAGGGTTTCAAAACGACACCCCTAGCGAAATATATAGACTTTAAAACAAAACATATTTGGGTCAAAAATAAAAATATTTTGAAGGATTCTTGGGATTTGTTAAAACAAGTGACTCCGGATACCTTTAAGGAAGACTTGTTATTCATTACTATTGACATAGTGGATTTGTTTTCTAGCATTCCACATGATCAGGGTATGAAGATGTTTGAAGATAGTATATTTTTGGACAACACTATGACTCAGAATGAAAACATTTTAACAGTAGCCCTCATGGACATGGTTCTAAGATATAATTTTGTGTTATTTGATGGGGAATATTTCCAACAAAAAGAAGGAGTATCCATGGGGGCAGCGTGTGCGCCCACATACGCCAACATAGTGTTGTCCAAATGGGAAGAGAGGTATGTGATACACTCTGATTATAACAAAGAATGGTTATTGTATCGGAGATTCCTTGACGATATTGTCATTTTTTGGACGGGTGGATATAATAAATTCTTAGAGTTCATGGAGTATATTGGTCACAGTACGGATTTTTTAAAATTTACATATAATATAAGTTCTGAGGTACTACAATATTTGGATATAGAAATTTTTAAAAATAGATCTGAACAGAAATATGAGTCTAAAGTGTTCAGGAAAAAGACATATGTTAATTCTTATTTACATTTTGACAGTGCTCACCCCTTGCACTGTAAAAGAAACATAGTAAAGGGACAATTTGTGAGAGGGTCGAGAATGACCACCCTCAAGTCTGATTTTGACATGGAATGTAATAAGTTGGAAAGTATGTTTCTGGATAGGGGGTACCCCAGAATTTTTGTGACCAATATAAGAACAGAGGTGGAAAAAGGAAGAGATGATAGATTTCAACCTATTCTGGGTATGTGTGAATTTATGACAATTGCAGAAGGACTAAACAAGGTTGAAAGTAAGGAAGATCCCTTTCAAAGAAATTTGATCGTGGAATTTAATAAAAATAATTATAGTTTGAGAGACACACTAGATAAAGAATGGAATAAATTTACAGCCCTTTCAGATATAGCGGAAATTAGTAACATTAGACCAAAGATTGTCTATAGAAATTCAAAAAGTATAAAGAATTTATTAGAGAAAAGGTACACGAACACACTAAGCATGATTAATAAAAGGCTTGGAACATTTAAATGTGGTAGATGTAGGCAATGTTCTTTGGTCAATAACAAGAGTGAAATATTTCTAGAAAGCAGAAATTTATTGATAAAAAGTAAGGGCTTTTATAATTGTGAGACAAAAGGGGTGGTGTATCTCGCAACCTGTGATCAATGTGCTTCCTACTACGTAGGAAAAACAGAAAGGGAGCTGAGGAAAAGAATGTATGAACACCCCTATGACATTCTGAGAGAAAAAGAGACAAATACACTCTACAGACATAGTAAGGATTGCAATGGATATAGTTTCCAATTCTTTGTCCTTCAGCAGGTTCAAAAAGATGTTAGGTGTGGTATATGGGAGGAAATCCTAGAGAGTAGGGAATTGTGGTGGCAGATATACTTAGAAGCAGGTAAAAAGCCTGGATTAAATGATTTTCTAAGTATTGTCTCCCTATTAAAACTAAAAGCTAACAAAATATAAGGGTCATACTTAGGTTTTAGCACTAGGGGGCAACATCAGAGTGGCTTAAACATTCAGTCCCTAGCTTATTTTTAAATATATTTATAATTATCAAATTATTTATTTATTTATGAATGAAATGCAGTCTTTAGAATTCATAGTTTATTGCATTTATTGCATTAATGTTAGGAGTTTTTAACATGCTTTTAAAGCTTTAATATGGATTAAATATGTGTATTTATTTATTTAATATTCATGAGGGATGAGTTAGGCTGATTTGCACATTTGAATTGTTTTTAAAGGTTTTTATTGGATCAAGTCTAATGAGTATGGATATTTAAATGAGTAACTAAACATCAATGGTTGTCTGATGAAGTCCATTTTATGGATGAAAACGCATGAGAAGTGTTTGTGAATTTAAAACGCGTTTACGTGTTCATCTTTGTGTGACATTAAAAGTTTTTAAGCAGCACCGAGTGTTCCTTTGGGCTACTGCACTACGGAGAGGTTATTGGTTGTTTTAGTGCTGTACACGTTTCGTTGATTGACTCAATAATGGCTCCCAGTTTGCAGTCATCTGCAAACTTTGTTAGCCAGATTCCCTTAGTGTTGGCGTCTACTTCAGAGAAGTATATGCCAAACAAGAGTTGTCCCAGGACTGAACCCTGAGGTACTCCACTTGTCACTTGTCTAGAGCTGGATTTGGAGTCAGCTACTTTTACAGTCTGGGTTCTGTCAGTAAGCCAGTTGGCAACCCATCGAGTGACATTGGGATTTATGCCCAGATTAGTAAGTTTATCTATGATTCTAGAGTGGGGGATGATGTCAAAGGCCTTGGTGAAGTCCAGATAGGCTGTGTGGACTGCCTTACCCTCGTCCGCAGCTCTGGAGACCGATTTGAAGAAGTCAATCAGATTCAGGAGACAAGATTGGCCCTTCACAAACCCAAACTGGGTGGGGTCCAGTGTCTGGATGTTGCCAATGTCTTTGTTTATAAGTTCCATGATAATGCGTTCCATGCCCTTGCAGATCAGGCTTGTCAGACTGATGGGACGGTAGTTCCCAGGATCCAAGGTGGATCCTCCCATGTGGAGTGGGATAACTGTAGCTGTGCGCCACTCAGTGGGCACGAAGCCTGAGGTGAGGCTATGATTAAACATGACACTTAGGTGGGGTGCCAGTTCATTTTGTAGTTCATGTAGTACACAGTCTGGGATGTCATCTGGTCCCATGGATGCTGTATTCTTAGCTTTGAAGAGTGCTGTTTCTACCTGTGTGGCTGTGATTATTGGAATTTGGCAATCTTTTGGTATTGAGATGCGCCCTTTAGGGGGTGAGAGGGGAGTGACGTTGGCACTAAATCGATCTGCCAGGATATTGGCAATATCCTTGGGATCAGTATATTTAATGCCATTCTTTTGTAGCTCAGAACAGATCTGAGCATTGCCATTTAGATTCTTGACATAACTATAGAATGCCTTGTGGTTGACTTTGGAATCTTTGGCAATTTTATTTTCATAACTAGCTTTTGAGGATTTTATGAGGGATCTCAGCTTCTTACTGAGGCTGGTGAGGGAGTTTTTTGCATCCTGGGATTTTCCTCTTTTCTGCAACAGTTTCTTCCTTCTGTTGTATAGTTTTTTATAGCAGGGGACCACCAGATTGGCTTCCTTTTTTTGGAGAAGAGCATATTGGTTCTATTTGGGATGGCACGATTTATGCACAAGTGGATGTGCTCGTACAGTGCCTTAGTGTAGGATTCTGCAGTTGAACTTCCAGATCCCGTCTGTGTGGGTGTTGTGAAGTTTGTCACTTCTGACTTCAGTAGCATGAAGTTGGCTTTGGAGAAGTTTTTTAAGGAGGTTTCCTTACTGGGGGGTGGGGGCGGGATGTGGATGTCAAGGGTGATTTGCTTATGGTCAGACCTGACCAATGAGGGGGTGACCACTGATGTGGAGCATCTATCTCCCATGTTGGTAATGACCAGGTCTAGGATATTGGAGCCCCTGGTGGGACAATGGATTAGTTGATCCAGGGCATTGGAATTTATGAATTCCAAGAATCGTTGGGAAAAGGAGTTGGTACCCGAGTAGTTTTCCCAATTAATGGCAGGGTAGTTGAAATCACCCAGTATTAGGGTGTTTGGTTGTATCTTAATATTTTCCAGTATGTTTAGGAAGGTGTAGTGAGAATATTGGGGTATGGTGGGGGATCTGTAGCAAGCTACAATTTAGATTGCAGTCTTACCTAGTGTTAGTTGCACCTGGAGAATTTCAGATGCATTGTGTTTGGCAACTAGTCTGGAGGTGTGAATATCCTTGGTGAATATGGACATTCCTCCACCTTTAGTGTTTCAGTCTTGGTTTTGTGGCCAAAAAGTGTGGTAAGAATTGTAGCCTGGTATTGCAGGGGTGCTCTCTGGAGCCTTGAACCAGGTCTCGGTCACTGCACAGATATCGATGTTCTCCATTTTTAGGAGTGCCTCAAGAGAGTGCATTTTGAGGTTTAGACTTCTAGCATTGAGTAGCATTACCTTCAGATTTTGCATGCTTGTATCTGTTACGGTGGTGGTTTTATCCTTTGTACCTTGCCTAAAAAAGACACTATAGGGGTGTCAAGAGCTTTAGCCAGTAACCTGAATCCCAGGGGTGACAGGCACAGACCATCTCTGGCAAAGCTTTGTGGTTTGTCGATCATGTATTCCCAGGCAGACAAATATTGGATCCCCTTTGAATGACACCAGAAGCTTAGCCAATTGTTGAAGTCAATCATTTTGTCCTCATACTGTGGTATCATTCTGGGTGAAGGCAGGATGCTACTCAGGGCTAGGATCATACCTGCCTGGGTCACATGATCCAAGAGCTCTTCCATGTCTCTTTTCATGTAGTCCAGGGAGGTACGTCTCAAGTCATTTACTCCAGCATGGACAATGACAGAGTCGTATTTGTACTTGTTGTGGGGTGACTTGAGTGCATGCGTTATGTGGCGGATCCTGGCACCCGACAGGCAGCTGACTGTAATTTTCTCCTTGTTCAGTCTGGTGAGTGGGACATCAGCGTGCCTGACTATAGAGTTACCTATGACTAAAGTGTTGGGTACATTGTCTTGCCTTAGGGGCTGTTGTTGGGTGGCACACTGATGTTGTGAGCTATGTGTCACTTTGGTTGTGACTGGTGTTTGTTTGCGTTTCGGCTTTGGAGGTCCTTGTTGCTTGGGCAGGTTAATGTTAAGGGCCTCCGCATATGTGGGTTTAGTGTTGCTATGTGTGGAAGTTGATGGTGTGGGTTTTGAAGGGCTATGACTTGCTAGAGGTGTAATGCAGGTGTTAGCCTTCTCCTCTTGACTGTCTAGCACAGTCTTGACCGGAGAGAGCTTTGCTTCCAGTTTGGCTATGTAAGTGCATCTCTCGCAATTTGTAGTGTTAGGTGGTAGGAGGAGAGGATTGTCTGTGTACATGAGGCAGTTGCCGCATTTCCCCAGTATGCCCAGATTCACCAGGTGGACAGGAGAAATCACCAGAAGCTGACCCTTGGACATGCCTGTTTAGGTGCTTTTTTGTAAGGTTTAAGAGCTGTTTTCCCTTACCTTTGCAAGGTACTTTGCAATTGTAGGCTGTTTAGTGCCTATGATTAATTTCTCCTTATTGACAAGGAGAGCTGAGTGCTTGTATCAGTTTCAGGCTTCCTAGTGGTTTCTAGCAGGTTCTAGAGCAAGTGCTAGTCACAGGGGTTCAGATTTTAGTGCTACTACTGAGAAACCAGCTAGTTTTAAGGGAAAATTTGATGAGCAGACTTTCTGGCACCTGGAATAGTTTAACTGTTGCCTCATAGTGCTGCACGATGAGAAAAATGTGCAAACACACGCATTTTTAAGCCAGAAAGTTGAAAGGGATAGAAATCAGCCCAAAAAGGCTAATAAAATTACAATTTCAGAGCTGGAAACCACTCCTCTAGCGTTAGATAGGCAGTACAATGCTCACCATTCCCACTGGTAGGCAGTATGACTTCCCTCTGCCACAGCAAGGTCTGGATAGCTCTGAGCACAGAAAATAAAGTCCTGAGACAAGCAAGGCCTGGGATATGGATTGGCTTGAAAAGGTGGGAAACGAGCAAACAAGATAGTATATATATATATATATATTTTTGTTGAAACAGGCTAAACAATGCAATAATACAGTAAATAAACACAGAAAAGGCTAACACATGAGTGTGTAGTCCTAAACAGTAAATGCAATTAAAACTCTACAAAATTAGCAATTTAAAACTTTTTACATGAAGCAAGGCAAGTGCACAACTGAAAAACGATTTAAGTGGCAGTAATACAGCAGAATAAGTAGCTAGTCTACATATACAGAGAAGTCTATATGTACAGAAAAACAGCTAAAACACACAAACACTTCAGATGCTGTGCAACCTAGAGCACTTGAGTTGTAGCAATATTAAGGCAATTACAGTTATAGTAAATGCTGTAAAATATACTCTATATTTCCAAAATGTTTGAGAAGCACAGTCAGAACATAAGGAAATTCAGGCAAATTTTTTTTTTTTTTGAAAGGGAAAAAGGAGAAACAGAAGGCCTTATCATATGTTCTCTCTGTATTAGGTAGAATGAGCTAATGACTGGGAGGAGTGTCCCAGATCCGATTTACAGTAGGAGCGGGCAACTGCAAAGCCACCAAGTATAGCACAAGACACCAACAGGGAGGGTGGGTGGGGACACTAAAGCTATTAGCCTACAAAGCACTTGAGAAAGCCACAAAATGAAAGTTTTTAAACAGATAAAGATTTGTAAAGATACAGAATGCTTTTAACTGCAAACAAATCAGTTACCCGTGCAGATTTCAATAAAAGTGCTATATATAAACTGCTAGAAACAATAAACTGTTTAAATAATCGAAACAAAAACAGGATACTTATATATCTCAGCTAAGAGTTGGAGTCAACACCTCTCATCCACTTTGCTCAGTGTGTATAGACAGAAACTCTCTCAAAGTTAGAGCTTAAATACCAGAACAACTTTTTTTTTTTTTTTTTTTTTTTTTTTTACAAAAACACAAAAGAACCAGCCCCCACTAGCCTGCAGCCAATTAATACAATCTAGCCAAGGTAAAGAAAGGCTTCAGCTAATTCAAGATGGCCTGTTCATGTGCTTTGAACAATCACTGTATAAACATACAAGCCCAGAGCCAACAATTCTGAACTAGGACGAATACTAAAGCTATTAGCCTACAAAGCATTACAGAAAGCCACAAAATGAAAGGTTTTAAACAGATAAAGATTTGTAAAGATACAGAATGCTTTTAACTGCAAACAAATCAGTTACCCATGCAGATTACAATAAAAATGCTATATATAAACTGCTAGAAACAATAAACTGTATAAATAATCTAAAAAAACAGGATACTTATATATCTCAGCTAAGAGTTGGAGTCAACACCTCTCATCCACTCTGCTCAGTGTGTATAGACAGAAATGCTCTCAAAGTTAGGGCTTAAATACCAGAAGAACAACTTTTTTTTTTTTTTTTACAAAAACACAAAAGAACCAGCCCCCAAAGGTGGGATCCAGAGTTTGGAGGTTACAAATATTTTTGTTTATGAGTTCCATGATGATACGTTCCATGGACTTGCAGACCAGGCTCGTCAGGCTAATAGGGTGATAGTTCCTGGAATCAGTGGTGGCTCCCCCTTTGTGGAGTGGGATAACTGTTGCTGTGCACAATTCAGTGGGCACAAAGCCTGATGTGAGGTTATTATTGAACATGGTACTTTGGTGGGGAGCCAGTTCATTCTGAAGTTCGTGTAAAATGCAGCCTGGGATGTCCGATCCCATGGATGCTGTGTTTTTGGCTTTAGAGCGTGCAGATTTTACCTGCATAGTTGTGATTACAGGGACTCTGCATTTTTCCTGTATAGATATAGGCCCTTTAGGGGGTAAGGAGATGTAAAGTTAGCAATGAACCTATCTGCCAGGATGTTGGCAATATCAGTTGGTTCTATAATATTTGTGCAATTGTGCTGTAACTCAGAGCAGAACTGGGTGTTGCCATCGAGATTCTTGACATAGCTATAGAATGCTTTGTGGTTGTCCTTAGCATTAGTGGCGATTTTGTATCTGTAGCTAGCTTTGGAGGATGTTATAAGGGATCTCAGCTTCTTACTGAGGCTGACCAGGGAGCTCCTCCACTCATGGGATTTTACTCTCTTTTGCAACAGTTTCTTCCTTCTGTTGTACAGTTTGTTTATGGCGGGGGACCACCAGATTGGGTTCCTTTTTTTTGGAGGCTAGCATCTTGGTTCTGTTTGGGATAGCACAATCCATGCACTCATGTAAGTGCTTATAGAGTGCATCTGTAGAGGATTCAGCAGTTTTAACTGTATTATCCATCTGCATGGGTGTCATGAAGTTTACCACTTCTGTCTTAAGAAGCATGAAGTTGGCTTTGGAGACATTTTTTACCATGGTTTTCTTAATGGGGGGTTGGGGCGGGATGTGGATATCAAGGGTGATAAGCTTATGGGTGGATCGGACCAATGAGGAGTTGACTTTAGGTGTGGAACACGGGACACTCATGTTGGTAATGACTAGGTCTAGGATATTGTTGACTCTGGTGGGTGTGTGGATAAGTTGATCCAGGGCATTGGAGTTTATGAATTCCAAAAAGCGTTGAGCTAAGGAGTTGGTACACGAGTAGTTTTCCCAGCTAATGGTGGGGTAGTTGAAGTCGCCCATTATTAGGGTGTTTGGTTGAACCCTAATAATTTCCAGTACATCAAAAAAAGAGGAGTGGGAATCCTGGGGCATGGTGGGGATCTGTAGCAAGCTACAATTTGGATTGCAGTTTTGCCCAGAGTTAGTTGCACTTGGATAACCTTGGATGCATTATGCTGCACAACTAGCCGGGAGGTGTGGATATCCTTAATGAATGTGGACACACCTCCGCCTTTGGTGTTTTGGTCCAGGTTACATGGCCAAAAAGTGTGGTATGAGTTATAGCCTGGTAGTGCAGGAGTCCTCTCTAGAGCCTTGAACCAGGTTTCAGTCACTGCACAGATATCAATGTTCTCCATTTTAAGGAGTGCCTCGAGTGAGTGCATTTTGAGATTTAGACTTCTAGCATTGAGTAGCTTTACCCTCAGTTTTTGCTTGCCTGTTCTTGCTACGGTGGTGAATTTGTCATTTGAACCTTGCCTAGAAAAGGCACTATAGGGGTGGCAAGAGCCTTATCAAACAGTGCAGACAGTCGTGCATGTGGCAAGGATGTATGGGACAGGACTGATGTAGGAAATAAACAGATGGCCATCCAAGACAAATGATGTCACATGTAACAAACTGGTCATGTGGGCTGCCCAGTAACATGCCACAACACTGATGGGGTTGCAGGAATGTCCAGCATGTACTGGCTGTGCAGTACCCATGTCAGCAATTGCATGGACTCTGCAAGCGTGTGGCCTATGGGTTAGGGTAATCAGATGTGACAGTTGTACCACAGGAAACATCAGCCAGTCCTCTCTACAGGTAGTATATGCATTACAAAAGAGGTTCCAAGAGTCATGCATTGCAATGCGTACTGATGTACCATGACCACATTGGAAACCTGCAGATAGTATCATGTAAGATACAGGTGCTGCACAAGCAATGCCTCACCCCACGTCAGGCCCACCATCCCCATCTGTACTGTGCCGGTGCCAGTGTGCATCTGCATGTTTGCCAGTCATTAGCTGGGACTAGGCTGTTACACATGGTGTTCAGTGTTTGGGACACTGCAATCTGACACACATGTGTAGGCCATAGTTGTCAAGCATCTGGAAAAAAGCTGAAGGTGGGGAGCGGGTGTCATCATGACGCACCAGTGCACTGCAGCAGGGATCCAAAGGATGCTACGAATGGCTGTATATGCACACAGTCAGGTTCAGGAACTGTGGCAGATATAACTCTGACTCCACAGGAGTACTGACAGCAGTGTGTGAACTCCAAAGGATGTGCGCATGAGTTGACCTTGCAATCATGCAGAGTTGGGGGACATGTGTAGGGCAGACTGACCATATACTGGCAAATGCAAATGGCCCATGCTAGCATACCCCTGCAAGGATTGGTGACTGCTGTAGTACACATAACAATAGGTGCAACAAACCATCATGATAAGGGCATGCACACATATATGCACCCATGACGTATATGCATCACAGTCAGCATCTGCACACCTAACACATTTGTTAGACACTGCATGTGAATGTACAGAACATATGTTGCATATCAGGCACATGTAATGTAAACATATGTGGTGATGTGGTCCCATGGCATATCAAGGAAGAGTGCATCATATCAATAAGGGTGTGGACACTCCCCATAGTCATGGTAAGATTTGATGGTTGCCAGTGTAATAGTATGGTATTGGTCATACCTACACCGCTGATGTTGAGTTCTGTAATTCAGACATCAGGCATTCACAAATTACATCTGTCCACATATCATCCCAGTTATGTGTCGGACAAGCACATAGGGGCTGTGAGCATTAGAGCAGACATAACTGTCACAGCAGCTGGAGAGGCCACAAAAGTTCCTCACCAAAAGGATAAAGGGTCTCAAACATCTGTCCTATGCTGCCCGACTGAAAGAACTCCAGCTCTATTCAGTCGCTTACCGCTTGCTCAGAGGTGACCTTTGCCTAACATACAAGGCCATGTCAAACCCAGATTTGATGAATATGCTTCACCTCAAAAAATCTAGATCCATCAGAGCCACAAGGGCGGGAGACTTAAACCTCGACATGGCTATTAATAGGACGTGCTGGAGGGATAGATTCATCACCCAAAGACTCCCTATGCTGTGGAATAAAATCCCGGTATATGTGAGGCAGAGCACCTCGCTGGCCTTGTTCAAGAGAAATCTTGACCAATGGATGGGAGATCGCAGATATACCCCAGGGATTACCTCAGTGTCACTGCTCGAAAGAGGCACAGCAAAATAATGGGTATAGTTCCCCATACTAAAGGGGTGGCGTAAGCCACAAAACTATGGGCTAGGCTTGTAAATGCCCTCGGGCAGATAGCCTAGTATGAACCTATGAACCTATGAACCTATTTATACACATTCAGCAATGGTTTGTACACCTGTGAGGTATGGTGCACAGTACATGGCAGGGTGCAGCACAGGTGCACAGCAATACTGTGTACATGGCTGCAGTGTTTACCAGGGGAAGGGGCATCACCTACTAACACAGCCCATGCATCAATTACATGTATATTGTTGCTAGTATGGATTGATTATAGCTGCACTGCATGCTGTTGAGTACCATATGTTATGCATGTTGACAGATGAGTAATGGGAGGTCTGTGTGTACTATCTTTCTGCAACCTCACCTGTAGGTGTGCGTGTGTGTGTGTGTGTGTGTGTGTGTGTGTGTGTGGGGGGGGTATTTTGTCTGTAAGTGCAATCTGGTCTGGTGGAGTTGGGGGTAGTTGGATGTAGGATGTGTGTGTGCATGTGTATATGTTTGTGTGGTGCCCATGTATGCACATGTGTAATTGTGGGGTTGTTCATACACCAGTACTTCCCTTTGGAATCATGCAGTACATGGACATGGACTGACACATGAGACACCAGGAATACTTGTCTGATATGTAATCACAGACAGCTGACAGTATAATTATGTCTGTAGCATGGAACATGTATTGGGAGGGAAACTAGACACCAGGTATACCCTTAAAACTGCAATTAGCAGAAAGGTGAATGACTACCCATGTATGCAGCACTACAGATGCATTGGGGATTTATTAGACAGCACCAGGGAGTGTATCCATATATTACTGTTGTCCACATGATAAATTAAATGAGCAGCAGATCTGGCATGCACTGAGCAATAGTTACGTATGACACTCCAGTGTGTGACATTATTGATTGAACATACTAGCCCCTAACATATGGGGGCCATGCTCATGATGTCCGGACATACCCAGGGTGAACACTGGATGACAGCAATGAGGCCCTGTAAAACCTATTCCATTCAAGTCAAGGAAGTAATGGAGTAATGGGACTGTCTGTAAACTCAGGGACAGGAAGGTATTATGGTGGAATTTCAGGGTGTGTATGTGTGTGTGTGTGTGTGTGTGTGTGTGTGTGTGTGTGTGTGTGTGTGTGTGTGTGTGTGTGTGTGTGTGTGTATGTGTGTGTGTGTGTGTGTGTGTGTGTGTGTGTGTGTGTGTGTGTGTGTGTGTGTGTGTGTGTGTTGTTATGCAATGCTGTACAGGTCTTAAAGTGCATTTCTTGTTTTCTCCCACAGGTGGTGAGGTGGGTCAGGGTCCCTCCTGCATGCAATCTGATGTTGGTGTCCATACAGACACCGAAGATGATGATAGGACTGTTGAGGCACAGGCAGGGTTGTCAGAGGCCAAAACTGCACCATCATTTGACATCCCCCTGTTGGCCACTTCAACCCCGCACACAGTCACAGTGCCAATAGACACCCCACCACCAGAAGCAATAACAGAGGGACAGTTGGTGGTTGATGGCAGTGCACATAAGAGTGTGGTATCTATGCCTGCTGTGTCTGGACACAGCAGGCATAGCCAGATGTCCAGCAGGGCACCACATAGGCAGATGTACTGGGGTGCTCGTGGGAGGGCCGCTGGTCATCATGCCCCTGGCATAAGTGCCACAACTGGTACCACCAGGCGCATGTTTCAGACTGTCATGGGGTTGCAGGCACATATGGAACTGTACACCAGACAGGGCCTGAGGCTGCAGAGGGCTGCTCTCTTATCTGTAAGTGACAACTTCCATGAACTTGCAGGTGCCCTCCATGATTATACCGAGGTCATGGATAGATGGTTGGGTGAGATGGTGGACCTCATCAAGAGTGGATTGTCCGTGCTCGAAAATATGGTGGGAGTGGGGCGATGGTCGCGTGGATGTAGGTCAACAACACAAATAGCTGGCAGTCGACTGGATGTGCAAGGACACCAAGGTGCTCTTGTGGTGGCAGTACCTGCCCCAGCATTGCAGGGAGGGCACTGTCCACACCACATCACAGCAGGCCACGTGCACATGGGCTTGGCCAGTCCCAGGAGGGACCTGGTTCCAGCAGACATCTGTCATCATCAGGGGAGAGTAGCACATTGAGGCCTGTACCTGGACATGCCCATGTAACCCCTGGCAGGCACAGTCTGAGTGTCAGTGGCCGGAGGTGGTGAACTGCACACCCTGCCAGGTATAGTCTGCAGCTGTCCAAGAAACACCTGTATAGGGCAGCCACATGGCAGAACTGTGTGCATGCATACCCACACACTATACAAACACACTTAGGGCAACCCCATACCTACACACACCACATCACTATGCCCATATAAGCTAATTACACCCCTCACCCACACACATGGTGTCAAATGTATGGCCCATCCCCGGTCTCTGGCAAACCAACAACAAATCCTGTGCATATGATGATACCTGTGCCACATCCCTGTCATCCATAACATTGATGCAGGGACAGGCTAATATGGTTCTGATGCACATGGTGACTGTACTACAGTGTACCAATGTACTGCTATGTAACATGTTGTCAGCAGTAATGTTTAATGCTTACATGTCAGGTAGTGCAGCTGTCCAGCCATGATGCATTATAGCTGTTAGTAACACTGACTGATTGTGGTCTCCATAATGTTATCCATTTGTATTGTAGGTGTAGATGTGTCAGCAGGAGGATGGTCTGCAGTCATATTCAACCAGGGGTATGGCACTGGAGTGACAACATGGCTGTGACATATCCTGGGTACAGTTGAACACATGTCATAGGTCTGTATAACAGTTACTGCCTGTGCCACATGGACAGGTGACCCCCTGGAAAATGCACACTTAGCAACCTGATGTAGATCCATCCACATACACACACACTCTTACTTGGCAACACTGGGACTAGACCCCTACCCAGGTATGTAGTGCTACTGATGTGTGTGGCTTTCATTGCACACACCACACAGCGTTTAGGATGAGGTGTGTTCCAGGTTACATGCAGAACATCCCCAGACATGTACAGTATGGTAATGGGGGATGTAATGGTTGTATATGGACAATACATAGTGTGACATACCATCATATACACATTAACAGACACATAACAGGTAGACACACATCCGAGAGACCTGGGCCTATCAGTGCTAACTAACTTGCCAGTGTGTCCAATATGTTACAGGTAGGCTGCACACAGCACATGCATAACTGGTCTGGATTGTGTTATCAGTTACCTGTATAGTTGATGGTGACAGTGGTCACCATACAGTGGTACATGCGGCATGTACTGGGGGTACCATGGTGTAATGACAGTGTACACAGCACACACACCCCGCTATGGATACTGTACACACTGGAACCCATGATGACACTCTGATATACCCACCATCACACATTGCCCACAACTGCGATACAACCCATTGTCCATCCCAACAGTTGTACTACAGGGATATGCATCTAATGCACATGCCACAGGCATAGTAGGGTGATGCATTGTCATGCCTCACCTATGGGAAGCAACATCAATATTCATAATACTGTGTGGCAATGCATATTGCAATAGGAGTATGTGGCCTCGGAATGCTGTACCCTACAGATATACACACATGCACAAATACACACATTTGCCAGAACTCAGTGGGTATCCCATGACTATCATCTCATTTGTACAACATTGTTGTGCTGGTACAGCAAGGCTTAGGTAGCTGTTAGGGAGAGGAGCGTAACAGGGTATATGTAATGTCCAGTACAGCAACAGCCACATCTAACTATGGCAATGGGTGTTGCAGTGGGTGTGAAGGCCCTCATGGTATTTCCAACTACAGGTGTACTAACACACGGACACTGATATCCTCAGTAATGCACACGTACACATATGTCAGTACTGTGGTGCATCTCTAAAGGTGGTCATAGGTGTGTACCTGGCTATTGTCCATGGAGAGATGGGAAGTCTATGGGATGTGTGTACAGTGGTATCATGCCACCTTCCATGTGCCAGCAGGCAATCTATTTACCGACACCAGGGTGGGAGTGACATACATCAGCCAATCCTCTGGGTACCTCCTGCAAATGACCACTAAGGTGATCCAGTTGACATGTATGCAACATGTATTACAACACATGGTTAGTGTATGTGATGGAGACCTGTATCCAAGAATTTTCCCTTGATTGAGGTAGTGTAGTGGAGGTGCCCGTGGCATGTGGTGCATACAGGGTATTGTGTCCTACCTTTGCCAGTTATAACACAGCTGGGCAGACATGTCAGTGTCAGTCAAGCATAGGTTGCCTTTATGTATCCAAGCTGGATACCTGCCATCTGCACATCTGTACAGGGACTGACAAACACCATCTTTCCAACTAGCTATGCAGTAGGATGAATGTGTCGACAGACAGACGTCTGACACCAATATGTATGCCATTACTACATGTTGGAAGCCCTCACTGACATGTGCTGTACATACAGTAGTCTACAGTTACTTTCCACATGTCAGATCATTATCCAGTAAGGGTTATATACTGTGACACAGCTCACACACCAGGAACATGACAGTGAGGCCTCAGAGTCCAGCTATGCATGCAGGGATGTTTGTTGCCAGTACTACATTTAGCAATCTACTCTTGCCTGGGAAAGCACTGTCAACAGTAGTAACTGCATGATGCACTACATGCCAGTGTGATGGCAAGTAACCTGGGTTACTACCCTTGTATGTAACATATTCACATGGATAAGAGTTATGTACAGGTCTTATATACTCAAGTGTCCCAGACATGACACTCACACCCCTTCCTACTGTAATGACGGCACATACATGCATGTTTTGTACATGGCATTACATACACTTATTACAGATGTCATTACCCTGCTGTGTTATCAGACTGGGATGTGAGCACTGGTTACCAGGGCTGAGCCATGCTTAGCAGGTGTCAGCATTGCTGCAATATAACAGCTAAGCACATTTGCGCAGTGACACCTCTTAGCTTCATGCAAACCCACGCAAACGTGCTTAAAGCTGCTCAAAAATGCCTTAACCACTCTGTATCCAGCAGCCCTTGTTCTGCTCAGCAACAAAATAGACAGCCCTTGCAGATCATGAACTCAGGACCCTGTACACTACAGTCACAACAGTTAACCACTATGCCATGACAGCTGTGAAAACAGTTGTTGTTTTTCCTATATATCTGTCAGTATATGTATTGAATATTATTGAACAATTGCTGACTTGCATAATTGTGTAGTACTTGTTAGTGATATTACTGTTGCATCACATATGTTGTTATATCTAGATATACACATATCAGATACATACGGTGTACTACATCAGGGAAGGTGTACACAACAGTAATGTTTATACATGACAAGGATATGGAGATTATATATATATATATATATATATATATATATATACACACACACACACACACACACACACACACACATAGGTAGATATATGTCTACATGTACATACACATATATATTCATATATATGTATTTATACACATCTGTATAGTGCATCATATATATGGCCATTTCTAGATCTTTCTGTATATATATATATATATATATATGTACATCCTATATGTACAGATATACCTGTTTATGTCAATATATATATGTAGATGTCCATAACTATATTTGCATGTATATCTATATAGCTGTATATGTGTAGACATATATAGCTGTGTATATGTATATATATATGCGTGTCTGTGTGCATATATATATATATATTTATGTGTGTATGTGTGTATACATATATATATATATATATATATATATATATATATATATATATATTATATATCCACATATGTAATTACATATGTATATGTCTATATATCTATATAGATATATGGATATATGCATATATATATATATATATATATATATATATATATATATATATATATATATATGTTTACCATATGTCCAGAACATGGAGTGGAGTCCTACCTCAGCACCAATAGTCTCAACCTCTTAGTGCAAGGGGATGTCATGTATGTATTGCAGGTATATATGTAGACAGTTGCTGTTGTAACAGTGGTTGTCTTAACAGACATGTTGTGTGTGGAAGGCCACATCTGCTTTTGATATGTACGCCATCGGTTACTGACAGACATCCTAAGGACATCATAGTACAGTGCCACTGATAACACAGTAGTGATCCTGTAGACTACAGCAGAGATATGACCAATATATGTGGACAGTCTAGCACTCTCTCATCAGTCCAGAGGTACACACAGATCCTGTTCGTTTGAGACATGTGGACCAAGTCTGACAATGTGGATGTTAACAGCCATGTACATGGGTATATTACATAAATACCGGACTACATATGACCACACAGTTTATTCATTCACACACACCTGTCTGTCCTGACACATAATAACTGGTGGTGCAGAGGTCACATGGCCACAAACTACCCAGTAGTTAGTGACATACATCTGAACAGAATCCCACTGCTTTGTCAGAAATACACAACAGTTATGGTGGCCTGGCAGCAGTATGTATTTCAAATATCTGGACATAACAGCACACTGGGTAATTACTTGAAGCTGCTAGGCATGTAACAAAACACTGTGCAAACTACAGGCACAGTGCCACAAGACTGGACTACATTTTTTTATGGGGGAATACACATGTACCTGCAAATATAGCAGGCTCTACAGGCATGTCACAGCACAGAGTAACAGGCACCTGTGAGAAAGTGCAGACCCACAACTAATGTGAACACAGCCACAGCCACATATGGTATGCAAGCTTAATATGACAGTACATGGACTGTCTGATAAACACCATCCTCGTATGTGCCCCTCACACACTAACCCTACATAAACTGTGTCATGACACAATGGGTCCAATGCCTATCTGTGGTATTGGTCACCTGTGTGTTTGGACCTACAGACATGTTAGCTGATAGGGTACCATACACTGGAGCAGCATGTAACATCAGATAGAATAGGACCAAAAACAAAATGTTATCTACCACAGTCTGTGCACAGGCCAAGGTACGTATTTGCAATACACATACTGTCGACAATCACCATACGTACACAGATCACAGTACTGTACACACAACTGCAGAATGCCCAGGTTATGTCCTCAGAAATAACCCCTACTATACATAACATGTCTTGCAGGCTGATATCTGACTGGCTGTTTATCAGGTATGATGTCAATAAATAATGGTGTACAGAACATATGCACCTCTTACTGCATGACATATGTACAAAGGTTGACAGACCTGTGGCTGGAGCCACAAACACTGGACCAATATTGGCATGTTGCTGTGATACCCTCAAACATTTACTGTTGTAACATGGTTTGTTGTGACATATGTCCTATGAGGGATATGAAGTCAGTAACTCTCATAGCTGTCACCATGTACTGACTGCAAACCTCAGACTATGCTTCTGCAGTTCTAAGATAGGTGATCTGTGAGTAACACAAGAAACATAAGACTTCAAACACTGCCCAGTCTGCAGATAACCCTACAGGTGGGAGTTTCCTCAAACACATAACACTGTCATGACAAGCATTAAATCATGTAGACCAACCATATTCACACACATCCTGTTAAACCAACATTACTCCAAATGCAGAAGAGCAAGGGTCTATATCAGATGATCGAAAGCTTAGAAGTCCAAAGCTCACAACATTGAACTGCAAACCTTGAAAGCTAACAACATTGAATGTACAAAAAAAATACTAACCCCCCCAAAAAGAAAATGCTCTATGCAGGAGGGCAAGCTACCCTGCACACCCACACCCCCCGCTACTTAAATATACCAACTCCGAGATCACACTATAGTGCAGTAAAGGGAAATCTTCCCTTCCCACACTCTATGGCGAGCTCCATTCTGCAGTTTGATGTTGTCAGCTTTCTAGGTTTGAAGTTCGAAGTTGTGAGCTTCGGACTTATCAGCCTTCGATGTTCCAATATAAACTCGAAGAGCAACACTTACATTCTGTAGTCATGTCTGGCACATCCACCTCCTGTTTGTTGGCCTGTCTCCACACTGTATATTGTTAGAGGTAAATCCCAATAACATCTGTGATGCTGTTTGCCAAACAACAACATGAGGTCCTGCTCACAGTGAATGCAGAGGTCCAACACCCACATGAAGTTCCTAGATATTGGATTGTGTTTCCATGCAATTGGCTATGGGAATGTTACCACAGCTGTTCCACATGCAATCAGCTAGAGAGGGACTGCAATTCATGCAGAGGCCATCAGCTGATCATGATCATCACTTACAAAACACAAGCTGCTGCCTAAGCAAAGCAGGTGTACTTCTCCACATCCACCAGAGAGGGCATGAGAGAGACAGACAGAGACAAAGTAAGACAGGGAGGCGGTGGGAGAGTAAAACCTAAGCATCTATGTGTCACACACTTACCAGTACAGGGTTTCAAACCCCTGACTGACTATTTATTGCTTCACACCTCTATGCAGTTATTGCATGCACCACAGAGCTGACATGTTGGGAAAAGCTGTCCATAGGTATATCTGATGGTGAGTGACATCTGCAACAGTGATATAGGAGCAATAAAGTAGGTGTAGTACACGTGCCTGTCCACATGAACAGGTGTCAATGTCAACACAGCCACACTCTCTCAGGGACTCACACACATTAACACAGTTAGCAGCATCAGGACTAGACTTCCTAACTAGCTAGTTTGCCACAATACAGTAATTTGCAGGTATCACATTTACCACAGGGGTTATCAGGATGATATATGAGCAAAGGGTATGTTAAGGTGTTTGACATCAGACTGCATGCTTCAGTAGGCCAATGGGAGGTGTAGTGAGTGTGAATGGGGTCAATATCTTCATACTCCACACACACAGACACAGGATGCCAGTACTGACATGCATGGGTGCATTGCTTCACAGGTGTGTAGTGGTTGGCTGTGCCAGAAGGCTGTACAAGGTTAAGTGAAAGGTATACCTTGGCATCAGGCCACATGACAATGGTCTACAGTGTGGCTCAGGGGTGTAGTGTCTGGCTTGGCCCACACAGGTGGGTATTGCATTCACCATCCAATCATCTGGGTTACTATTGTGGGTGGCCAGTGCTGTGCAATGCTTGCCATGCATGTGTTCTATAGTCCATGACATGGATGGTGTCTGGGATATGCGCATGTCCCACATGCATGTTCTGTGACATGTGTAACTGCACCTGGGGTGCCTGGGCCGTGTTGTGTACACAGATTGTTATCATCAGATGTGCCACTCCTGACCTCACGAGGTGGGAACTGGCAAAGGACACCAGGTTGACCCTGCACCCACATTGACAGCATGATACAGATATTCCCTGGTGTCAGTGACATCTGTCCATACAGGGCATGTGTTTAAGGCATGGTATGTCATTTGTAGGTCACATTTGATGCACTAAAGTTGTTGCAGGTGTCCAGTGGGGAACATAGTGAAGGCGCACTGTCTGCAATTATGTACCTATTGTAGTGATGGGACAGGGTGCCATTACCTCTGTAGTCTGCTGCAATCACACCATGGTTACTATCTTTGCGCAATATGCAGGAAACTACCAAAAAAGTGGTTGTTGCCTAGCCGAGTGTGTTTGTGTATGAGACATGGGGTGAGAGTGCTCTCTGGGTAATACAAGGGTTGCCTAATTTACTTGTCAGGCCTTGATGTCACATGTAGGGGTATGGATTGTCAACTCCAGCCTCTCTGCTGTTTGACATCTGTTTTACTTGTATGGTGGACACTGGGACATATAATAGGCCCACCATTTAAGAAATTTGCAAAACCTGCTCCACAATGAGTCCAGTTGTTACACACTCACAGCCACCTCCACACAGGATATGAATGACAAAAAAAAAGACACACACCCAGTCTCATAGTTGCCATGTCTAGGATTGGAACTTCTTCTTAACTAGTACATCACACTACACCATTATAGCATGCACTACAGAGATTACTGGGCTACACCTTCCCCAAAGGTGTATTTCAAGGTGAATGACAGCAGCAGGCTTGCCAAATAAGGGTAATGGAGGTTGTATTGACTGTAAATGGCCTCAAAAGCATTGCTCTCTACACAGACAAACAAACACACACTCAAACATCCACACTTTCCATGTCCGTGAATAGAACCCCAACTGACCTAGTATATTACAGTACAGCATTATGCTGTTCTAGGACACACCACAAAGATTACTGGGCTACTCTTTCCCAAAAGGTGTATTTCAAGGTGAATGACATCAGCAGGCTTGCCAAAGAAGGGCACTGTAGGTTGTATTAACTTTGACTAGGCTCATAAGCATTGCTCTCTACACAGACAAACAAACCCATCCACTTGCCAGGGGTGGGAATAGAACCCCTGCCAAACTAGTATATCACACTACAGCATTACACAGTTATAATACACACTATGGAGATTACTGAGTTACTATTTCCCCAAAGGTGTATTTCAAAGTGACTGACATCAGCAACCTTGCCATTGTTGGGCAATGGAAGGTGTAGTTATAGGTTCATAGGGTCATACATTGATGCTAGGCTATCAGCCCTAGGCCATACACAGGCCTAGACATGACATTTCTCTAGCTATGACTTCCAACTATATATACTTCCCTGCATCCCTGTCTAGCAGGGCGGCTGACATGATCCCCAGGGTGAATGTCTTATTTCCCATCCAATCATCCAGGTTCCTTTTGAATAGGGCCAAAGGGGCACTCTGCTTGACATGTGTGTGCAGTCTATTCCAGAGTCTGGGGAGTCTCTGGGTCAGGCACTCATCCCTTCTGCATGTATTGTTCATTGTGATAAAATGATTTGGATCCCTGGAGCATGTGGCTGTGAGGATTTGGAATTCTTTAAGTGTAGCATGTCCAACAGCTGTGGGTTTGACATGGCATGTTATGTTAAGCAGAGATCACCTCTGAGAACACAATACTTGACAGAGTATTGCTCGCTGAGTTTCAGAAGGTCAGCAAAGGGCATCTGGTTTAGGCCTGTGGTCATTTTGTGAGGTATGTCTGCAGCCTGTGAGTCTGTGAGTCTTGTGAGGTATATACGTAACAGGCCATTGTAGTCTGTACTGGATTTACTGAGAGATGCCTACAGTGGGGCAATGGGCTCCTTTTCCTGGATGTAAAGCCCTTAGTGGGAGGTATGCCACATAGGTGGGTTTCCTGACTGTTGTGGCGATGTGGTTATCAAAGTTAAGACCACTGTCCATCTGTGCCCCTAAGTCTGTTATCACACTTAGCGTTTAGTGTTCTGCCACCTATGTGGTACTTCACAGGTACATGTCTCTTCCCAATGGGAATAGCTATATATTTCTTGGCATTGATCTGAGGCCATGGCTCAGGCACCAAGCATATCTTTCTGTAAGGCTCTTCAGTAGAATATCCCCATCATGTGGGGATTCACTATTGGCTCCCAATGTGCAGTCATCTGCAACCTTTGTTTTCCAGTGTCCCTTACTGTTGGACTGTACTTCAGAACAGTAGATGCTGAACAAGGATGGTGTCATGACTGAACCCTAAGGTACTCCAACTGTCACTTGTCTGGGGCTTGGGTTGGTGTCACCTGCATTTACAGTGTGGGTTGTGTCAGTACAGCAGTTGACAGCCCATCAGGTGACATTGGGATTAATGGCCAGCATGATACATTTATCTATGATTCCAGACTGGGGGATGGTTCCGAAGGTCTTGGCGCAGTCAAGATAGGCTGTGTGAACCACCTTACCCTCCTCCACAGCTCTGGAGACAGATTCATTGTTGTCATTCAGGTTAAGGTGACATGATAAGTCCTTCACAAACCAAACCTGGTTAGGGTCCAGTGTTTGCAATGTTGCCAGTGCCTTTGTTTTAATTCCCATGATAATACATTCCATGGCCTTGCAGAGCAGGCACGTCATACTGCTGGGGCTGTAGTTCCCAGAATCCAAGGTGGATCCCCCCTTGTGGACTTGGATAACTGCAGCTGTGCACCACACCATGGGCATGAAGCCTGAGGTGTGGCTATAATTAGACATGGCATGTAGGTGAGGTGCAACTGCAGTTTACAGCTCATGTAGTACATAGCCCAGAATGTTGACTGGTCCCATGGCTGCTGTTGTCATAGCTCTGTAGAGTCTGTTTTTTACCTATGTTCCTGTTATTATCAGCATATGGCAATCTATCTATGTTGAGACTGGCCCTTTGTGGGTTGGGAGGGGGTGCAGTTGGCACTGAATCAATCTGCCAGGATATTGGCAATATCCCTGGGAGGAGTAGATTTAGTACCATCCTGTTGTAGCCCACAGCATTGCCATTTAGATTCCTCACATGGCAATGAAAAGGCTTGCAGTTGTCTCTGACATCTGTGGCTATATTATGTTCATAACTAGCCTTGATGGATGTTATGAGGGGTCTCTGCCTTCTACTGTAGCTGTTAAGGGAGTATTTTGCATCCTGGAAAGTCCCCCATTTCTGCAAGAGTTTCCTGCTTTTGTTGTAGAGTATGTTTATGGCAGGGGGCCACTACATTGGCATCCTTTTCTTGGATGGGAAGCGTCTTGGTTCACTATTGGATGGCACAATTCACGCAAGAGTGGATGTGCTCATACAGTGCCTTCATGTATGATTTAGCAGTTGTCCTTTCAGTTCCATTCTGCATGGGTGTCATGATGTTAGTCACGTCTGACATGTGTAGCATGACATTGGCTTTGGAGATGTGTGTTACAGAGGTGTCCTTACTGCGGTGTGGGTGGGGATGCTGATGTTAAGGGTGATTAGCTCATGGGCATACCTGACCACCAATGGGGTGACCATAGGTGTGGAGCATTGATATCCCATGTTGGTAATGACCAGGTCTAGGATATTTGAACTCCTGGTGGGACTATGGGTTACATGATCCAGGGCACTGGGAATTATGACTTCCATGAACCGTTGGGTGTACATGTTGTTACACAAGTAGCTTTCCCAGTTAATGGCAGGGTAGTGTAACTCACCCAGTACTAGGTTGTTTGCTTGTATCATGATATTTCACAGTATGTTTCAAAGGCTGTAGTGGGTATTATGGGGCATGGTTGGGGATCTGTAGCAAGTTATACAATTTGGAATGCAGTCTAACCCACTGTTAGTTGCACCAGGGGTATTTCAGACACATTCTGTTGGGCAAGTAGCCTGGTGGTGTGAATATCCTTGGTGAATATGGACACTCCTCCACCTTTATTCTTTTGGTCCTGGTTTGGTGGCCAACAGTTATGGTGAGAGCTGTACCTGGTATTGCAGGGGTGATCTCTGGAGGCTTGGATCAGTCCTCTGTTACTGCACAGTTATCAATATTCTCCACTTGTAGGTGTGCATAGCGACTGTGAATGGCCAAACAACCATTGCTCTCTTCACACACACTACCAAATAAACACATAGAGTTTTACACTTGCCATGTCTGGGAATAGAACACCTACCTTACTAGTCCATCGCACTACAGCATTATGCAGTTATAGAATGTGCCACGGAGGCTACTGGGCTACTCTTTCCCAAAAGGTGTATTTCAAGGTGAAGACATCAGCAGGCTTGCCATAGTAGGGTAACGGGGAGAGTAGTGTGTGTGCATGGGCCATAACCCATTCATCTAGAGGCAGACACACTACACTCAGGCACACACAGGTTTATATTCCACAGGTACATGTATACAACTGCTAGATGAATACTGACTTGCACAGTCATGTTGCACAGTTAGCACTAGAACTATAGACACTATAATGGTGACAGATTCCAGTGGCATATGTCTACGGTGATTGAGGTTTGCACATCATGTGGGTTTAGCCAATTGGATGTGTGCTGGGTTGTGCAGGCCTCATGATGGAAGGCTCTTTGTCACTGTCACTCTCTTCCACACATCTTTGTATGTGTACTTTTGGCCTATTATATTGTGTTGTCCTTGGATATATGTGAGTATTCTTATCCAATGTGTGTGCAAAGCATGACTGGTGTGTACTGAGGAGTTTATGCTCTAACATCTGCGACTGTCAGATATGTATGGTCCACTGTTGTTGCCAGACATGGGCTTCATTTCCTTAAGTGTGTGAGCATGCCCAGAATGACCTTCTGTATTGAATGTGGGAATCCATTCCAGGTAGATTGTACTCCAGTGCAAACTTTTGTGTTCTACACCTACAGGTAGCAAACAGTTTCTGCAGGATATCTGTAGATCAGTTGACAATATGGGGTCAACATGGACAAAGGATAGTGGGTTACTGTAGATAATTGTGCCTGTGCTGCTTCTGCTACTTTGTCCTGGTGTTAGCCAAGATATTCAGAGATATGTACTGTTATACACTGTGATGTTTATGCAATCAAGTACTGCCAGGTAGACATATTTGCTTACAGTGATGTCCTGGGGCACACAGGGTGACTGCAGCTGTGTCCAGTATTGTGGTCAGTAGCCTACAAATTCTTGCACACTCATGCCATTCTGGAAGGGAAGCTGCACATACTTGTTCTTCAGTCTGTGTAAATGGTTCAGCACCTTGGTACAGTGGTGGCAGAGGATCTCATGCTTGTACATCCATTGATGAGACAGCATGGCCATAGCTTGTTGTGGCGATACCTCACAGCTGTAAAGATTCACACAGGTTACCCAGAGGCTGGGGTCATAATTCTGGACATTACTCCTACACATTGTGGTTTTTGAGCATGTTTGCAGCCACCCATTCTTGTGTTTGCAGCCAAGGATAGTATGTTTACACGGCTGAGTTTCAGACTTCATGCACTCCATACCGCCCATGCTCCCACACCCTGCCCCTCTATTATTCTATCCTCTTCCTTACATTGTGTGGACATTCTCTGATATTTTCCCTCTAGTTATCACCTCATCACAGCAGTAATTTGGTGTTGGTCTACAGTTCATGTGGTGGGACATGGTGGATATGTTACTGCGATTTGTCCACATGGCCTTGCATTTGGGTTCTGTGGACTGTATTAGGTTGTTATTTGGGAGTCCATGACATAACATACATTGGCAGTACGGGTGAGACACAAGCCTTTGGCAGTGGACTGTAGGCCATTTGGTAGTGATATAGGCCAGCTGTAACAGGCCATTGCATTCTGTCAGTCCCACAGTCCCAGACTGTGATACACTATATTCTCCTGTGGTGACAGGGTAGGTGTGCAAGGTGTTCATGCCAATACTTTCAGTCAGTATTGGTCCAGTGGTGTGGATGCTGGCAGGGTGCTGCTTACAGCTAGGGACACACCTGCATGAGACACCTGCTCTGCGTGCTGCATTCTTTCGCTATTGCCATACACAGGTGGGGGTTATATTGTACTCATTCCCAACAGCAGGGTTAAGGCCAGAGAGGTACCTCTGGGTGGTGGTGGGGTGAGCTGGGTGCATGTGTGCTATGTCCACTACTTACATCTGAGTCACAGATATGCATGGGGTATTCCACTTATGCTGGCTTGTGCAGGGACATCAGCTGTTTCTCAATACATCATTCCTATGACTTTTGTGATCTGCCAGTGTTTGGCCAGATGACATTGGTATTCCCTACTACAAGCCCAGATATTGTGCTGTCCATCTTTCAGATGGTGGCACATATTACTTCCAAACATTTACTATGGCTTACTGCTGGGATGTGTTATTCTGGGAAGCATTGTGTTTGGCACTGCAGTTGTGAGAACTTGGTCCTCTCATCGGCTGTACTGGGCAATGGCCACCAGGACAAACCTCACCATGCATACATACTGACCACTCTCACAGAATATACAACACACACCAACCTAACACACACAGACCTCCATGTTGTACACATGCTACAATCTATCCTGCTACCTTGGCCAGCTCAGGTAATCTGTGCTCTACTGTTATTATACACTCACATACATTTTACTACATTTCTACATAGGATTTGGGGGCACACCTGTGTGTTACTACATGTCTATATAGGATTGGGAGGACACATCTTACTGTTACAACATTTATACATAGGATTGGAGGGCACACCTGCTGTTAGTACATCTCTACATAGGATTGAGGGGGGCACACCTGCCTGTTATTACAGTTTTACATAGGGTGGGGGGCACACCTGACTGTTGCTACATGTCTACATAGGTATGGGGGGCACAACTGACTGTTACTACATTTCTACATAGGATTGTGGGGGGGAGTCACACCTGACTGTTACTACGTGTCTACATAGGAATGGGGGGCACACCTGACTGTTACTACATTCCTACATCAGATTGGGGGGCACACCAGACTGTTACTACATTTCTACATAGGATTGGGGGGGCACACATGACACTTGTACACATTTGCTATGACTGTACTGGTATGTCAGGTACTCCATTTCATTATGTATTCTAACCTATCATGCTGACTAGATGCATATCAGTGTACTACAGGTCTTAGGGTTGCTTGACCTACATTTCAGTTTCTGACTTCTTACTCTTCAGAACTAACATCCCAGTGCCTGACCTGTTGTAGTCTGTCTGTGTAGCCCTGGGGGGGAGGCTACCCATAGCCATCAATCAGAGGCCTTATCACTGCCTTTGTTTGTGTTTGTCTACACCTGTCCTGCTGGTTGAGACTGTTGTTGAGTATGTGAGCCTCACTGACTGGCACGTGTGCATCATATGGACACACTTGTGGCCCAGTACATTTCCTGCAGCTGGTACAGCTGCGTCAGATGCCAGATGTGGGAGTCATGATAGTTTCCAGGGCAGCCAGCACACACATTCATTATAATGCCCGGGGCATCACACATGACTTGGCAGTTGATGGAGGGGAAGCCCTTGCAGTTGATGTAGACTCTACCCTGCTCACCCTGTGGTGCTTTGGTGTGCATGTGTGTGCAGTCTATAGCACCCACTGTCTCAGGATATTCTGCTATTTGGTGGAAGATATGCATATTGCTGGCCAACGTCTCACGGGTGTTGGGAAAATATACGTGCTCACCGGCATGTGCTGACATGGCATCCAGGAACTGGTGCAGTACTCTGGATTCTGATGCTTGTGAGATCCCCATGATATCCCCAGTTGGCCTTTGGAAGGTACCTGTGGCTAGTATTCTTAATCCTACACATACTTTGTTATCCACTGGGATGGGTTCCCCCTGTTAGTTCTGAGTCTAGCATGGACAGCACAGCTCAAAGATTTGCTGTAGGAGGTCCCTGTGCACCCTATAGCGCTCCACTATCTCCAGCTCATGTAGCCCCTGATAGGTTACCCTGGGTCTGTACACTCTTCTCCTTCTCCTCACTGTGGGTTGGTTGACAGCTTTCTCATCCTCACCACCCTCAGCCTCTTCCACATGTTGATGTATGATAGTTGCTGCAACCCCTATCATTTTGTTGCTTTTGTTTGTTAAAATTTCCCTGCTTGTATACACCGGTGGTGTAGAGTATGTGGAAAAAAACAGAGGGAAAGGTGTTTTCATAGTTTATAGTAGTCTTCTGGGCTGGGCTGGGCTGCTGCCTGTGTAATTGGCTGATTCTGATACATTTCATCTGCCAGCCATGCTAGTTCTCCTTGATTACCTTCCTACTGCTGTTTTCCCTTCCCATGTCTTCATGGTTAAGCCTGGGGGCATGCCGCACAAACACAGTGCTCAGATGTGCACAGAGCTGCTATTTCCTGGCTTACCTTTTTTTTCCCTTTAAAACATGGTGTGCAGCGCACACACCCAGTTAGGCAATGTAAAGAGTGCTAGGCAGCCTCAGACACACACCCTTGCTTAGCTCTGCTAAGCTAAGGGCAAACCCAAACCACAGAGCCCCAATAAGCTTACAGTATGCCTGACACCCCCCCCCCATGATGTCAGCAAACTCTTAGGCTTGAACCATGCTGTTCCTGCACTTACATGGCTGGGTGTTGGCTAGCATTGAGGGGAAATCTGGGGTTCAGTATCATTCCCCTCATTTGCATAGGATTGCCTGCTAATGCATAGTTACAGGTCCCACACTGAGCCTTCTCCCTTAGCAACCACTACGCACTGGCCATGTTGTCTTCTGCCTACCATATAGTATAATGGCAAAATAGTGATTTTGGTTAGAATGCTTATTTCAGGTTATTTGTTATATTTTCGTCCCAATCCCATTTGCGAGCTGCTGCCCTACGCTTAAACAGCCGAAATCAGCAAAAAAATAAATAAAAGTATTTTTTTTTCTTTTTGCAACTGTTTTCCATGCTAATGGCCATATATTTGGCCATTAGCATAATTTCCACATAATATACACCCTTTATTTGGAGCTGTCATGTTTCTGTTTTGTAGTTTGCAGAAATGTGCTCGGTTACTAACCAAGTACATTTCTGCAAACTACACTAGCCTGCATTGCCGGCTGACAGCTTCCTGGATCACAAATTCACCTCATTTGCATGGTTTTCACCTGCAAATGGGGTAATTTGCATACAGGAGCTGTGTCCATGCAGGAATAGTGCAGGAGTGCCCGTGTACATCCCTGCAGCTTTTTCCTGGATCGCACAGTGGCCATATTGCCTACAGGAGCTCCTGCACGCTGTGCAGGGCTTGCTGAATCCGGGGGATATACTGAATATACATTCCTTGGAATGCTGACTTCTTCAGTTTGATTTCACATACTTTGTCAGTTTAGAATATAGGACCTGTATACCTTTGTAATTTCATTACAGAATCATAAAATATGAAATATAAATACAGCTAATGTTACTAAAAGATGCACTTATTTTTTCTTTATATGGTAAAATGCTTTTGCTCAGAGAGGTGCTATTTTTTCATGGGGTCTGCAATAGTATGTTAAGCTCAAGATCTTGTAAATAGGATGTTTATTTATTTTATGAAACTTGCCAGTGAGGCCATAACACAACAGCTCTGAGCTCAGCTTCTCTTCTCATTGTGCAAATACTTTGGGTGATAGCATTCAGGGTACTTAAAGTCAATGACTGCAACAATAAGAAGGTTGCAGTAGCACAAACATGGCCTATAGTATAACTACAGAGTGCAAATTTCAAGTATTATCCAAAGGGTATTACATTTAAAGATGTGCAGTGCACCTGTTTATGTTACCAATCCAGAAGCAATGTTGAAAGGTTACAGTTACTAGCATCAGGAGAAATGTTTTCTATTACATATGACTAGGTAAGAAGAGGTGAGCTCCCTCTAGTCCAAATGTATTTTGCTGCAAACCCTTTGCTTAAATGTCATTTGCAGAGTATTACTCTCTTACTAGTATTTGAGCAATTAAACTTATATAAAATGTATTATTTCATATTCTTGCTGCACTACCTGCGTTTATCTGTTTACAATTTTTCCTCCAAGAAGGAATAGATTAGATTTGCTGCTAGTTATTAAAACAGGATAAATAAAACTGTAAACTGAGATAAATGTCAATATATAGCCCTACAGTTAAGTGCTACTTAGAAAATGATGTGTATAGCTTATAATTGTCTTACCTTGTGAGGCAATGCATATTATTATTATTATTATTATTATTATTACTATTATTATTATTATTATTACTATTATTATTATTCCAAACACAAAGTGCAAAGATTTGATTTGAATACTATAAGCATTGCATTTACATACATACAAATGTACACCTTAAAGGAACACAGATCTTGAGGGTCTGCCTCCCTATGTGCGGGAGTATCTGTGTGTGTGTGTGTGTGTGTGTGTGTGTGTGTGTGTGTGTGTGTGTGTGTGTGTGTGTGTGTGTGTGTGTGTGTGTGTGTTTGTGTGTGTGTCTGCCTATGTGTGCTTGGTTGTGTGAGTTTGAGCATGTGTAAATGTATAATAATATATGTATGCATGTATGGGTATTTTTACAGGTGAATGTCTATGGGTGGTATTTGTGTGTGCTAATATATACATATGAAACATCCATTTATCAGTATATCTATGTATTCACTTGTACATGTATTTGTATGTTTACATACATGCACACACATGTAAAAGACAGACCCAGTCTGTTTTTGAGAAGGGTGTAGAATAATGTTATTCACCTGAGATTCTATAACTTTTACAAACAGTGGGTGAGATGTTGGATGATCTATCTTAAAGACTGCAGGCTCTGAATATTTTGTCGTTAATTTACTACAGGTCACACTCTAATAGTGTGCTTAAGTTTCTAAGCTAGGTTTACTCGCACTAATATTTGATTATAATTGCCAGGCATAAACAGCCTATTTATTTTGTTTTTTGAGCAATACATGTCGTTTGATTTCTAGTGCGCATTAAACATATCTGTAACCTAAACTTTAACTTGACTGCAAGGTTTTCCTATTATAAATGAGGTAATGATAGCATTTTTTTCTTAATGTTCTTCATTTCTTTATGCTAAAAGAGGTGACAGTATTTGGTACTTTCCTGACTGAAGAATTGCCTTCTGATTTAGTTTGACTTCATGGATGCATAACAGATAAAATGACATTTCTTTGTATGCAACAAACTAGAACAAGATTGCAGTCAACTTTTTAGGTGACAAAATGATGTGTAACCTGTATACAGAATTACCACCTAGTGGCTCACCAATGCATCTGTTTTTATATCTTCAGAAGTTAATGCATCCAATGACTAAGCATAATTATTCTCTTTATTTAAACCCCCTCAAAATGTGGCATATACTTTTGTAACAATTAGCTGGATTTTCTAATATGAAGACAGAAGGCAAGATTCAATACTTTACACAGCTTGCTAAAACCATGTGCATGTCTCAGTGTGCTGATTTCTATTAAAGAAGAGGCTGTACATGATGTGAAGAGCTGTGCAAACACTAAACACCATGGCATGCTAATTACTGCATATGCAACTGAATAGTATGCTAATCAACCAATTCATGATGGTGGAGCTATTGAACAAGCTATAAAGCAATCATGTACACTTAGTGTAGCCTTTTGCCTTGCATTCCGAAACCTACTGGAATACAACCATGGAAACGACACTGGAGGGAAAAAATGTGCTGCTGTGGCTCTTCTAGATGTGTATGTTCAACAGACTCAAGTCTATGCTGCTGCCGTTGATATAGCTCAGGCAAGGAGGAGAAGGGTATTTAGACCCCATTTAAATTCTCATGGTCATGGTGGAAATAGTACAGCACTAGAGGGTGGATAAAGATTACCCTCTAGGAACTCTGTATCCTCTGTTGCTCTTACTTGAGAGCAAGGGCAAACCTAGGGAAACTAATACCCGTGGATACCAAGGCAAGTGCAGCACATAGATAAGTTATAGAAGCCTTTCAGGAACTCACAGGGGACATTTTGGGGGGAGGTCACAGGTATCAGTATACCGAATCCTACACCAGTTCCTGAAGTCTATCTTGCAGCATGCCAGTGATGACAGAGCTAGAACTATGCAGGATTTCCATCCTGCATACTTTCCTGAAGCCTTGGGTGCCATAGACTGCATGCACATTAAGATCAAAGCACTACCAGGGGAGCAGGAAAGGATCTACACCAACAGAAAGGGTTTCTACTAAATTAACTACCAAGTCATGTGTAATGCTAAGGGAATCATCCTGAATGTGTGAGCTGGCAATTCCAGCAGTTACCACAACTCCCATATTTCGCACAACTCACAGTTCTACCAGATGTTTTCCAGGGATGATATCAGACAAGGCCATTTACTGGGGGATACAGAGTATGCACTTGAACCATGGATGATAATGCCCATCAGAAATACACACAGACCCTGGGAGGAAAGCTATAATGAGGCACACAGTCAAACAAGAAATATTATAGAGCATGTGTTTGGGCTACTGAAGTCACAGTATCAGTGTTTAAGTACATCATAGATTAGTACTAGGCTAACTGCCCTTGCGAGACATTTTAAGCATAGCCAATTATTCCCTGTGAGATTCAAACCCTGTATGTTGTGTTTGTAAGGCAAACACCTTAACCATTAGGCCACCCTCCCAACCCAAAATAAGCAGCCTCTGCAAGGCTCACACCCAGGACCCTGCACATAAGACAATGTGATTTACCACTAAGCCAGGGAGGGCTTTGCAGTCTGATCCCAGTACATGTGCTGAAATGATCACAGACTGTGCTATCCTACAAAGTATGACACTGCAAAAACAACTGCAACAGGAAAAACAAGGGCTAGGAGCAAATGTTCCACCACCACTAGCAATGTCACCACATCCAAACCTAGGTGAGGAGTCAGAGAGTGATCCCCTTGCTTCTATGGGTGTAAGTAGATGTAGCCATGCACAATATACCCTTGCCCTGATGAGGAGGCAAAGGACATCACATGTGCTGTCCACCTAAGGAGTTCATCTTTCATCCTATGCACATACATACAGTAAAATGTATGCCAGGCAACATTCACAACCTTTACTTACCCATGTAATGGCTGTGTACTGCTAGCATCAGACAGAGTCAGCCCTGAATGACAACATTTGTAACTGCCCATGGTCCGATGTGATGGTGTTACCTGAACATGAGTGATGTCTGCTGGATGAGCTCTCCTCACAACTACTCCCAGTTCTGCAACCCCGTGGCATACTACGTCTGGTTGTGGATACCTCAACCACTGATGGAGCAATGGAAGCAGTGCCACCACTACAGGAGCGGGATCGGGCATGGCCACATTGACTAACAGCAAATGATGTTACTGCCCTATAGCCATGTGGATGCTGTCCCCCTCTGAGCAGACATTCCATCACAGATACTGCCCATTCCATTGTGGTGTTCATCCAATTCATTGGCTTGGTCACACAATGGAAGCAGTCACTTATGTCAGCTTACACCACATTTGGAAACTTACATATGTCCACAGAATCCCCAGTGGAATATCCCTGGCCCAAAACATATGTCGAGTGGCATGTCATGACACACCATCATCAGGTAGAAGGCAGACAACAGGCCCCCCCCTTCGATCACCCTGACCAACTTTCCTGTGTGGCACCTTGCCCACATTTTGGTTATGGCCAGAGTCAACTGGCATTGAAACTACAGTAACCACACTATCCTGATCAAATGAGTCATTCCTACCCTGTCCACTATCTGAGGGCTCAGTGGAATGGGTATGTGTAGGCATACTGACTGTGTCTGAAGGAAATCCAGGGGGTGTATGAGTCACAAACTCAGTGTCAGATTCAACCTCTGCACCCCCTGACTGTGCCTCTGTTTGTCCATCATCATCATCATCAAAGCCTGCCAATACTCCAACATCAAGAGCACCTGTGATAATAATCAAAAAACACAGGAATGAAATTGGTGCTCCCCTACATATAAAGTCAAATATCTGAAGAAAAAATGCACCACTGTTTGCACAATTGCAGATGCTACATCAATACAGACACTCATTACTCCCTTCTCACACATACAGATAATATATATCTAAATAATGCTTAGTAAGAACAAAAAAGAAAAGAAAAATGCTTACTATATGCAGACATCTCACCACTTTGCAAGAAAGATGAGCCTGGAAGAAATGAAGCAATGAAAGGATGGCAATTAATCATCACAATGTGAATAACACGGGGATGGTGAATACACAATAACCTATATGCCCTGTAAGAAAGAGATTTAACTGAAACTTCCCTGAGCCGTCTGCCCATACCCACGTCTACTAAACAACTCACTTGTATAACTATGTGATTTATTAATAGGTACAGATAGAAAAAAAAGCATGTATCACAAGCCATAGCAGCTAAATTATATTTTAAAAGCCAACTGGTTACATACTCCTTTAAGAGACAATTAAGTGTTTCAAAATCTTGGCGGGAAGGTTATAAATAAGATGTTTGAATTTTAACTGCTTTTGCTTGGCATTTTTTCTGAAGAAGTCCAACTACTGAGGTAGGACGAAAAACGTTGTTATTTTAGCATTTCGTTAAATTTAGTATTCTCAAGGAGTGACCATTTCAGCGCGTTTTCTTTTTTGCATAAATTATATTTTAGTCTACAAGAAAGTATAATGTTTCCATATATAGGCTTACCTGGAATCTGCTCCTGTGACACAAATTGGCCTTCCAGCCACATCAACATCAGCATCAAGCACATTGTGTACAGGCTCCACTGAGCTGTCAGGATGTCTAACAGTGGTATCATTTGTGGCTCAGTAGTAGGACCTCTCCCCAGCTAGCTGTTCAGGGGCAATTGCAGCTGCCCGCCTCCATGTTGATAAAATTATATCAGTGGCTGAATGCTGCACCTGATCTTATTTGTGGCCAAAACCACCAACTGCATTTATGTCAGTGACTTCCTTTGTTCAAAGCTCCTTTCTGGCAGCCAGTACCCTCCAGGCCTCTCTCAAGCAGGACAGCTCAAAGCATGCATTATTATCTCATTCTCAGTGTGACTAAAAGGGGGTTTTCATGGATTTGTACGCTTGGATGCCATAATCCTATGTGACGTAAAACAGAGAAGGATAAAATGCATTAATAACACATAAGTAATGTATTTCTTCACAGAAATAATTTCCCCTTTATCAACATAAAGCACTTGAAACACACTTCTAATTTAGTGCAACAGAATGGTAGTTGGCTCCCCCTCCCACACCAACAAAGGTTAGTACAAACCAAGGAATACCACATAAGTAATGTGTATGTTTTCAAAAAATGATCAGGTTTCCTACACATTTTCAACAGAAAAGCACTTGAAACACACCTCATTTAGGAGAACAGAATGGTGGGGTGCACCCCCACACACTCCAACAAAAATTGTAAGGGTCTGTAGAAGAAATCATTCTGTCAAAATTCATTTAGTGAAGACTGAAAAATTATGTCATTGATTACTGGATGACAATTATCATTGCTCAATAGTAAATAAGTAAATTTATGAATTGCCGTCAATTTTTACTATACCCACCACTCCTGTGGATGCTGCCCTGGGCCATCTGAGAAGTGTAACACCAGTGTAAATGGCACATGCATTACATTTCTCTCCAATACCATATGAAATTGCAAAAGCAAATGGTAAGAACATAGTTGTGTTGGAAGGATAACCTGTCAATGTCACAAATGGAAACAGCTGATTAAACTGCCTGTGCCAGCAATGAAGCATAAGACGTGCATACAGACCAAACTTCATTTTTCTCCTGGCTATATAAATACACTTGTAAAAGTTTGCAAGATCTACAATGTTGCTGAATAATACAAGCATAACTCGGAAACATAAGGGCTTCTCTGCAGAGAAATCACCTTCAAAGAAATGCCAATATTTTGTTTTGTCCGAATACACAAGTCTCCTCACTTTCCATTTCCCTAGCCACATGTTTACCTTTTATAATGTAGGTTCAGCCCTCTGAGCACTTTTAGGATGCAAATAACGTGTGAATTCATTAGAATTCCTGAATACTAAACTTTTGACTTTGTGTAGCAGATAAAAACATAGTGTAGCCTGTACATCATTGTTAGGTGTTAATGGCTTGCAACTATGAAAGATTAGTGTGTTTGAAGGAAAACACAACAGCAATTCAGACACTCTTCCCTGCAGTGGGTGTGTCAGTGAGGATCCACTTACAAAGTGTGTGACTAACTTCAGTGAGCTTTTACATAAAGCAAAACACCACACGTATACATTTCTTGTAAATAATATCACAAGTCTCCTGCCTTTGTTGATAACTGTTGTTCACTGTTATGTATTTTATCACACCTTTAAAGCAAAATGATAAAAAATGCATTACAGACTGCATGTGTGATATTACAGCACAGATAAGGAAAGAATGACCAGAATACAAAAAAAAAAGGCAGAGCTGCATTTCTGCAAACATGTTCATAAATTCTTGTGGGATCATGCATTGCCCTAAATATGTTAGCTACAATTGTACAGCCAACTGAGAATGTTCAACTGTATGAACTGTTAATACTGGAAAATAAATGTGAAATGCTTGTTTGCATATGATCTGATTGGTGTTAAAAATGTGTGTCTGTGGCAAAGAGAGATAACCCACAACCGTGTCCTGTAAGTGCAACAGTTTGATGGTTCAAATTCAGAACTTACTGTTTAACCTGTGTTTCAATTTTTTATCTTTTCTGTTTTTCTTTTTTATTTTACTTTAACATTTTCACTGCACGTGGCTTAGCACAAACATGATTAACTACCTAAAAACTGAACCTGTTACCTGATTGTCTCTGTGGCACAAGTTGAGATAATAAAGAGAGAACATAGGTAAACTGGGTTGGAGTCTGACAGTACTTATTTTTACTGAGGAAGAGTCATAATGGCTGTTTACACAATTATAATATGTTCTTTATTGACTTTTACAGTTGTAAATTGCCCACCTATGTGCAAACAGGGTTCAATACATAAGGAAAAAAGTGAAAAATTTAATTTGCTTCACCTTCTTACACACAAACAGGCTCAGCATTGAGGAGCAGCCATCAGTACTCTGTACAGTACAGAGTATGGAAATTACACCTGCTGCCTAGTTTTCCCTGTGGCACCAGGTGTAAGTACAATGAGGTACAGGTGAGCTGGTGTTCTAATCCAGCACAATCCACTTTTTAGTAAAGGCATCCCACAAAAATATTTTATAAAACTATGATTATAAAGGCAATACTGCATTCCAGTAGCTATGAACGGCAGGTTGAGCATAGATTAGCACTAAGCTAACTGCCCTTGGAGCCATATTAAGCCTAGCCAAGTATCCCTTCTGAGACTCAAACCCTGCACTTGTAAGGCAAACACCTTAACCATTAGGCCACCCTCCCATACATATAATTTTGCAGGTATCATATGTATTATGTGGGTAACTGGTTTATCATGACAATGATGATTACAGGAAAAAAAATGCAGTTGCATATCTGTGATGGACACAACAGCTTACAGACAATCATCTAAAGCCACACCATAACACAGGTATAACTGTACAGAATGTTATGTGAGGTAAGTTTCACAAATTACACATCCTTTACTAAAGTAATGCAAGTCTATTTCTAGTATCTTGTCAGACATTAGTCCTGCATCACAGATGATATGGCACAATATTTATGCAAAGGAAAAAGCCAAAGTAATCTATACAAAAATCAGCCCCAAAGATATTCAAAGAGAAATACAGGAAAAGGCATCCAGATATGGAAAATTTCATAGTATAAAAAATAAGATCTCAAAGTGGAAATGCAGAACAGAAGATTAGTAAAGCAGAAGTTAAAAAATAGAAGCTGAAGTTATGGCATATCTGCTAAGTGAAGGATTTAGTGTAAAAAGTCCAATACAGGTTATATCACAACATGATGGAACAATGACTCCCCCAAGTAAGGAGAAACAGGAGAAGAAGGAGACATCTGAAGAAGAAATATGGACATGGGAAAGGAAAAGAGATTTAATATGGTGCAATATTTATGCAAAGGTGAAAGAAAAACTAATCAATACAAAAAGTGCAGCATCAAAGATATTTGAAGAGAAATACAGACAAAGGCATCCAGATATTAACATTTTACAATGGAAAAAATAAGCAAACAAAGAAGAAAAGTAGAGAAGAGGATTTGTAATTGAGAAGTTAAAGAAATAGAAACTGAGGTTATGAATTACCTGTGAAGTGAAGGATCTAGAGCAGAGAATGTAATTTTGACAAGATTACAGCAGGACAGAGCAATGGATCCCCAAATTCAGGAAAAACCCAGTGGAGCAGGAAGCATCTGATTAGTTGCCATATGAAGATACTTTGGAGCCTTCCATAGGAATCCAGAACAAAACTTCAGTTGGGGTTGCACAGCAGGAAACTGTGACAAGTTTGACACTGTCAGTGTTTTAGCATGACAGACCATTGAGTTGCCATATGAAAGAGCAACAAGCAACACAGGATGAAACTGAAGAGAATGTGGCATAGGAAACTACTCTGGAACTTTCTGTGAAATGCTAACAGGAGATGAAGAACAAAGAAAGTGCCCTTAGCTTAGAAAAAAAGAAGAGTTGCTTGATTTACTAGAGATGGACAGGCATATTAAGATCAATGAAAGAAACAGACTACAGAAAGTCAATAAAACCCCAAAAGTTAGAAGTTTGATAAAACAATTGAACACAGTAATTAGGTATGTTAACAGACATTCATATGATATAAAAGAAATAAATAGGATATATTACTGTGCAGCTAAATTAATAGCAGATAAAGTCTTACCACAAAAACACAAGGCAGTAAGGGAAAGGAAGGGGAAAAATCAAATGGCATCAGGGATGTATCGAATAGAGAAAACTATAAAGCAACTTAGACAAGAGGTGTCACTGTTTAAAGAGTATAAAAGAGTGAACAGATCAATGAAAATAGAAAGATAGATGTGATAAAAGCAGTGTGCAGTATCAGAACAGATCAGGATTATCATGCAATATTGCAAATAATACATTAAAAATATCAGCACAGAAAGATACATTTGGAAGATATGCAGATAGATATAAAGGAAAAGTACAAAATAAGTAATTTATTGATGACACACACAGGTTTTATAGAGGAGGGGGAAATAAGGCAAAAGGAACTGAAGCACCAGCAAAGAAAGAAGAATTACATACATTTTGGATAGAAGAAGTAAAAGAAAGAATAAGAAGTTCAAATGTACAGGATATGAAATGGTATGAAGAAATGAACAGAGAGATTGAAACAAAGTTAAGAAAACTGGGAAATCCCAGGCCTAGATGCAGTACCTAACTTCTGGTTAAAAGTATTAACATCTTTACTTGAAGATTTAGCCAACCAGTTACCTGTGTGAATGAAATTAAACCAAATGATCCTTCTCCAATATCAGCGTAATACCCATACCCATGTAAAACTTCTGTAATTCAAACATATACTCACTTATCCTACTACCCACATCAGCTTTGTAATTATTCCCAGGTCATTATCTGGCAATTTTACCACCAAAAACACTAAAAGCTCAAAGCCATCCAAAACAAAGCAGCCCAGCTGCATAACATCTCACCTAATTGCCACCTCCTTTGCCACCGAAAGAATATAAAATGACCATCAATAGCTTTTCTCTTCACCCAGATGAATTAATAATTGAACCACCGTACCAACTACTACAAGGAAAAACATTTGATGACCAATATAAAATTTTTGCTGACCCAGGCACCACCCTGTTAATGGAATTCAAATACCTTCATAAAGCCAACACTTCCCTAAAGGCACTGTCTCCAAGATTGTAAGCCAACCAACCTCCATTTACCAATACCAATCCTCACACAAAGCTTTTCTTGTCAGTGGCCCATTATCAAACCTACCCCAACCTTTCAAATATTTGACTCCCAGTCCCAGACTTGTAAAATCACATAAACCTGTCACCAGTGCAACTATACTAATCAGAGGTAATCCACCTTGACAAACTGAACTGCCTTACCTTGCTCTCAAGCATAAACACAATTTAACAAAATCTTACAAAGCCCTACCATATATCTCTATCAAACCTCACTTGACAATGGTAGGAGTTCATACCACTGCCCTATTATCCAAATGAAAATTCCCCAATTCCACACGTCTACTAAATCTTCAACACCAAGCAACTGAAACTCCAAAAAGTACCATCCCTCATCCCAACATCCTTCTATCATGCACATCCTTTGTCCAAACATCCTGCCATCCTACCAGACAAGAAGCCAAAAAAAATTCCCCAAAAATATGTAAAATTCAGCAGCCCTAACGAGCTCCATGACATTCTTAATCCACTGGTCTTCCAAACTTTACCCCTCCAAAATCCACATCCTGTATTACTTTGGTCTCTAGTAAGTCAAACAAACCATAGCATGCATCCACTAGCATCCCCCAAACAATGCCTTGGTTCAACCTGAAAACTTCTGCTTAAATAAGGAAAACCAGTTCCTCACACATCCTCATACCTAGCCTTACCACAAGAACACACAAACTCAACTACCATGCCCACAACCTGCAACCCAATCTCACATTGTTATTGACTCCACTACCCATGAACAGTCTCAAAGTCATCATAAACAACACCCAAAGTTGCTTCACTCTGCACCTCACTTACCTCATCCTCACTTGTCCCCATGCTACTCGCAAAACACGCTGTCTCTGATGTGCCTTAATGAGTCCCTAAGAATGTAGTATTAGCTGTGGTCTCATCATGCACCTCTTCAGCTGCAGGAACATCCACCCTAGCAGAATCCGTCACATTGCCAATCCACATCCTTCAGGCCATCGCCTAATGCCTGCTCTGCACTTCCCCATCTGTGACCACATTGCTCACAACTCCAGCAATCTGAACATCCACTGCAGGAGCATTCATCACTGTCCAACTTGACTAACTCAGGCCACTGATTGATGGCCAATCGGCTCTTCCCCATCTGCAAAAGAAAAGAAAAGTGTAAATCCTCAGCACACACATAACCAAACTTCTTAATGACAACCTTAGATGCTGCCAGGGGCTTACCTTGTTCAACTGCTACCCTGCCCCTTCTCCCCTATCCTTCATAACAGAGCACCTCTGTATCCCCCAGCAAATACTTTCGCAACCCAGGAATGAACATACTGCCACAAAACGGCTTTATGACCCAAACAGCAGTAACTGAAACCATGCTTTAAAATTACCCCATTAAACTCTGAATGTAAATAGATCTACCGCTGAAGTATGTTACGACTAAAACCCCGCTGATGAAGGGAAAGTAAATTATCAGCACACATGGATTAACTTGCGAGTTCCATATCACACCAAATAGCAAACTGTATGGCAAATAATTTATTTCATGAAACAGTCTGCATAGCTCTCAACACCCACCCCCCCCCCCCATGTCTCCCAAAATGAGAAACACTAGCCTTCATAATGTGGAACAAATGGACAAAATGTGGAACACCTACTAATAGCATACTAGCAACTTCAACTGGGAAGGTTATAGGTCATCCACCCCAGCAGACATTAAATTGAATTATGTTTACATACATTTAAAACATTTCCAATAGTAAGCAAATTACTTGCATTGCTAGTGAAATAAATGGTAATTATGTTTTATTTGCTAACCATGTAGAGCACTGATCCAATTACGGACAAGTGTATCAGAGCATTATTTTTTTTTAATTCTACATTATTTGTTGAGTCTCCCAGTTATAATGCATGGATTTAGTATCAATATATAAACTGGAGGGAAGACCCATAAAGTCGATAGGATAACTCCTGTGAAGGGAATGAATACCAAAACCCACAATCTGATAACTGTCTTCTGGCCTCCACGCACTCCACTCTGGTGACTGGGACATCCACTGTGACTGTCTCCATCACCATTCAGGCCTACTTTCTTCTGGCCAATGACCGAGGCCCACTTTGCGCCTCCCCACCTACAAAGATCCCCTGCAGTGAATGCAGCTTTTGCATTAGCATGAACTTCCTGAAGGACATGAAGCCTGAAGCCCAAATGTCTGCCATTATTCCAATGTCAAATAATTTGCCACTAATGACCATCCCATAGAATCTGGACATTCTGTGAAAATATGCACAGTTGAGAGGTATGATGCTAGTTATGTATACTATACCTCCCTGTCTACTCATCAAAACTACCATAGTTAACTGTAGCTTGCCCTTTTTTCTTTCTTCTCTATCTCTCTCCCCAGCTCTTAAACCAAATCAGCTGACTGAAACAGCAAACCCGAGTTTTGTTTTTCTTTTGGTATTTAGTTTGTGCACCGACACAGGTGCAAGCCATGAGCCACTTTCAACTCTACTCACACAGATGACACAGAAACTCCAATAAGTGTAGGAATCAGTGCAGCTGCCAAGGCATGACTCCACATAAACACTGAAACAAGGGCACAGCAACTGAGAAATTTGTCAAGTAACATAAAACCTGGCAGTTTGAAGTAACCGTACTTATAAAATACTACCACATCTCCTAATCTCTTCTATCTTGTATATAATGTATGGCCAACTTTATTGCTTGCCTTATATTTTGCTTATTTTCTTTTATTGTATTCACATATTGTACTACTTTGTTATTGTCTTAATATTTGTAACCATTGTTCACTGTTTTTAATTCTGTTTAATGTGTACTGTGGAGCTTTTCTCCCCAAGCCTCCACTGAAAATGGGCTCATACCCAGTCAGAGTTTCCCTGCAAACAAATATCAAATAAATAAATAAATATTCCCCATTCTGAAGGAGGTATTGGCCTCCTCAAAATTGATAACAGATATAGATCCACAATTGCAGAACTGCATACATATCTGCTGACCTCACAGGACCCAAACATAGTGAAAGTTTTGAAACATGAGCAAAATAAGTCTAAGATGACTTCCCTGCTTAGTTTAGCAGAAGCATATCGGTATCAAGGGGAAATGGAAATCAAACCAAAGTTGATAAAACTCGGGTAGCAACTAAACCTGCTAAAAAACAAAAGAAAGAATATAAGGAGAAGGATCAGAAGAAAAGGCATGAAATGTGAAAAAGGCATAAATATAGTTCTAAGTATAGAAAACTCTTGGAGCAACCTCATGTTGATCAAGAATGAATGCAGGAATGGTTCAGGAGAGATGAATTTAAACCAAAAGATGAAATGTTAATTTTGGCAGCCCAACATAGTGGACTACCTACATGTTGGTTGACAAAGTCCATTGAACATGTAGAAGAAATGTGCAAATGTAGGTTTTGTAAAGCAGAATTGGAAACAATCGCAGATCTTGTTGCTGGTTGTGATATACTAATGACAGAAGGACTGTATACTGAAAGGCATAATAATGTGGTAAGACTGTTTTATTCAGGATTCTGCAATCATTATGATACTTCTTCTTCTTTTTTCAGCTTTTCCCAGTTAGGGATTGCCACAGCGGATCACCTATCTGCTCATGATTGGCAGTGGAGTTTTACGGTGTCAAGTTGCCAGCCCGGCACCCAACCTTCTACAGAAGGCACACACATGGACACACTCATGCCTTGGGCCAATTTAGAGTGTTCAATCCACCTACAGTATGTCTTTGGGATGTGGGAGGAAACCGGAGCACCTGGAGGAAACCCACATGACCACAGGGAGGACATGCAGACTCTGTACAGAAGTCACCCCAGCCAAGGATCGAACCAGAGAACCTCTTGCTGTGAGGAGACAACGCTAATCGCTGCACCACCATGGCCGCCCTATGCAAGCATTATGATACTAAAGTAGCTGAAAAGCACTGGAAATTAGCCATATATTATATATATATATATATATATATATATATATTATATTATAGAAAATAATAAATAATAATAACGTTTATATCACATGGGATCACTCATTACCAACAGTTCAAAAAATAGATGCAAGAAAAGCAAATATAATAGTCATGAAAAGAAAACAAAAGTAGGATTGATGACTGAAATTGTTACACCCAGTGACTACAGTGTCTTATGTAGAGAGACACACAAAGTCATAAAATGCCAGAATTTGCAGGCATAAACAATGGCAATGTGAAAGAAGGAGACCCAGACAGATCCAGTAGTAGTAGGAGCAGCAGGTTTTATAAAAATAATTTACAATCATACTTAGATATGTTACCAATACATGCAATCCCATACAAATTGCAGAAGGAGTCATTACTGGGCACATTGAAGGTGCTGCAAATAGGACTTCTGGCTAACATCAAAGACTGAAACAATACTAGTTTCATGATCTTTAATCATACTTTGACTTAGCAATGGGGTCCATTCCTGTCATGGTATTAGAAACCCAAAAGACTTGGAGAAATTAAAAAAAAATGGGAATGTATAAGTCAGGGCCTTGTAATGTCAAACACAAACTGCTTAATTGAAGTATAGTACCTAGGGTTGCCAGATTTCTTTGTGGCTAAAACTGGACTAAGGTCACGCCCCTCGCATCACCCGTAACTCCATCCATTCCCACCCTCTCCCACCCATGCCCCAACCCTTTTGTGCCATCACCATGACATCAGATGATGGGAGTGCCCTCATTTTCTGTTCCGGATGCCTGCTTTCAGAAAAATGGCAGTCCGGTCAAAAACCAGACAGCTGGCAACCCTAATATTAGTACCAGTCACTCTTTAAACTGTATATCTGTAATAACTATGATTGCAAACACTTCTGCTGTGGCAATGAAGAATAATCATTTATGTGGCAATGAATACATTCCATTTTTTTATATAGGTTTGAATCCCACATTATACAAATTACTTTTAACAGTGTGTAAGTCAACACAAAATATGCATCAAGTCATCCCATGGATCCCTCCAAAGTCATGGCTTAAAAGCCAACTCATTTAGCATTTAATTGTAGAGCATTGAAAAAAGCATGACCAGGTATATTAGTACACATGCCATAAATCAATGCCAAATGTCACATCCTCATTGCTATTTTACAAACTCCCTTCTTCTTTGTTGGGCAATGTTTCTCTTTGCGTACCATTGTGCAAATGCTGTTGTCATGGCTGTGTATGTTTGTGCACTAGTCATAAAAGGTGATATCACAATTTGTCTTGATATACCTAGATATACTGCTCAGACAAGCTCCATGTGGGTTTACAGAGTGGTCCTAGCAGCAAGGAACTCGAAAAAGCGACTATCTTCTGGATTTAAGTATATTTGCTTTTTTTTTCACAGGAAATAGCTTCTGTTGCTTACTTTAAACTAGACTGAACTGTTTTTTTTCTGATTACTGCATTTATTTTTAAATCTGCACTTAAAGTTACATTTAGTCGAATTTAATCGAAAGTTTGCTTGTTTGTTTGTTTAATTTAACTGTGGAGGCTGCCCACTAAAGTGTGCTAGCCTGTGTAACTATTGTATCACTGTCTCTGCATTTTCTGTGTATTTCTACAAAAAAAAACAAAAAAATAATCCTTGTTTCCCCGCCTTTCTTGACTAGTTTAGACCAGTATACAGCCATTACCTTACTTGGATAGAAGGAAGTTTCCTTGCTCACCAGTGGGAGTGGGGAGCCTTGAGCAGCCTACCTGTCCTTGGGGGAAGTGACCTCAGCACAAGAAGCTGTAGTAATTGGTTGTTTGGGACCATTCCTAGCTCTTTTTTTTTTAAAAACTTCAGAGCGTGACCCAAATTTCCTTACAACCTTTTACCCATTTTCTCCCAATAATCCCTCTTTCCCATTTTTAACCCTTTCTTCCCCCACCTTCTTAATTCCACTAATATACTTACCTAACCCCCTTCTGAAGATGTCCCTGTACAAATTGATTTGTTACCAAACCTCATTTCCTCTTCCTGTCCTAAAGTATGGTTTTGGAGTTGCTGACTAGTCCCAAAAGGTGTTGGATAAGTTAGACAGGAAAACAAGAAGGATGCTTTATGCTTATCAAACGATTTATAAAAATCAAAAAAAAAAAAAAAAAACACTCCACCTAACTTAAGTAACTCTGCTAAGACAATCAATCATAGTACTGTACCCACTTAGAACTGTTAATCTACTGCTCATCCCATCTCTCCAGGAGTTAGGGAAAACTACCCTGGCAATGTTGAGCTTTCCATAAGCAACTAAAATGAAGAGAAGACATAGAGTAAATTAATTTGTTATCCTTCTTAACTAAAACCAGGCGAAGACATATAGTAAATCAATTTGTTATCCTTCTCAACTATAGCGAGCATCATCTGCTCTCTCGGAGCCTTATTCTACGTCTCTCTGCTTTTACTGTGATAGTAAATCTATCACAGGAATCCTAAATTTAGGAATATCTTCTAAAATGTATTATTATATTGTACAGAACGAATGTATCCTATCTGTTATTTAATATGTATGCCAAAGTCTCTTCTATGGAAATTGTATGTCAAAAGTCTGTCCTTAAAACTATGTTTTGTAAAAAAATTGTTCTCTTAGAGCTTTTCTCCCTGGGGCTCCACTGAAAATGGACTTGTAATCCAGTTGGACTCTCCTAGTTAACAAATGTAAAATAAATAAATAAAAAAATGCTTCCCTGCTCTTAGTAGACTTTCTCTTGATATATCATTCTTCCCTTCCTGTTTTACCTACTTTCTAGCCTCAACTCTGTTTAATTCCTTAACATTCTAATGTCCTTTCTTTATATTCTTAAACGTTTAACCTTTATCTATCCCAGAATTTATGACTGAAATTTACTATCTAGTTCTTCTGCCAGAAAGAATATATGGCTTTTATGACTTATTACTTGTTTTGTTATGTATTTTTCATGCGTTATTATGTAAGATGCATATTAGGCACTCTCTTCTAGCATGTATATAATGTATGGCCATCTTTATTGCTTGCTTTATAGTTTGCTTATTTTCTTTTTTTTGTATTCACAAATTGTATTACTATGTTATTGTCTTAATATTTGTAACCATTGTTCACTGTTTTTAATTCTGTTTAATGTGTACTGTGGAGCTTTTCTCCCCAAGCCTCCACTGAAAATGGGCTCATACCCAGTCAGAGTTTCCCTGCAAACAAATATCAAATAAATAAATAAATATTCCCCATTCTGAAGGAGGTATTGGCCTCCTCAAAATTGATAACAGATATAGATCCACAATTGCAGAACTGCATACATATCTGCTGACCTCACAGGACCCAAACATAGTGAAAGTTTTGAAACATGAGCAAAATAAGTCTAAGATGACTTCCCTGCTTAGTTTAGCAGAAGCATATCGGTATCAAGGGGAAATGGAAATCAAACCAAAGTTGATAAAACTCGGGTAGCAACTAAACCTGCTAAAAAACAAAAGAAAGAATATAAGGAGAAGGATCAGAAGAAAAGGCATGAAATGTGAAAAAGGCATAAATATAGTTCTAAGTATAGAAAACTCTTGGAGCAACCTCATGTTGATCAAGAATGAATGCAGGAATGGTTCAGGAGAGATGAATTTAAACCAAAAGATGAAATGTTAATTTTGGCAGCCCAACATAGTGGACTACCTACATGTTGGTTGACAAAGTCCATTGAACATGTAGAAGAAATGTGCAAATGTAGGTTTTGTAAAGCAGAATTGGAAACAATGAGATCTTGTTGCTGGTTGTGATATACTAATGACAGAAGGACTGTATACTGAAAGGCATAATAATGTGGTAAGACTGTTTTATTCAGGATTCTGCAATCATTATGATACTTCTTCTTCTTTTTTCAGCTTTTCCCAGTTAGGGATTGCCACAGCGGATCACCTATCTGCTCATGATTGGCAGTGGAGTTTTCTGTGTCAAGTTGCCAGCCCGGCACCCAACCTTCTACAGAAGGCACACACATGGACACACTCATGCCTTGGGCCAATTTAGAGTGTTCAATCCACCTACAGTATGTCTTTTGGGAGGAAACCGGAGCACCTGGAGGAAACCCACATGACCACAGGGAGGACATGCAGACTCTGTACAGAAGTCACCCCAGCCAAGGATCGAACCAGAGAACCTCTTGCTGTGAGGAGACAACGCTAATCGCTGCACCACCATGGCCGCCCTATGCAAGCATTATGATACTAAAGTAGCTGAAAAGCACTGGAAATTAGCCATATATTATATATATATATATATATATATATATTATATTATAGAAAATAATAAATAATAATAACGTTTATATCACATGGGATCACTCATTACCAACAGTTCAAAAAATAGATGCAAGAAAAGCAAATATAATAGTCATGAAAAGAAAACAAAAGTAGGATTGATGACTGAAATTGTTACACCCAGTGACTACAGTGTCTTATGTAGAGAGACACACAAAGTCATAAAATGCCAGAATTTGCAGGCATAAACAATGGCAATGTGAAAGAAGGAGACCCAGACAGATCCAGTAGTAGTAGGAGCAGCAGGTTTTATAAAAATAATTTACAATCATACTTAGACATGTTACCAATACATGCAATCCCGTACAAATTGCAGAAGGACTCATTACTGGGCACATTGAAGGTGCTGCAAATAGGACTTCTGGCTAACATCAAAGACTGAAACAATACTAGTTTCATGATCTTTAATCATACTTTGACTTAGCAATGGGGTCCATTCCTGTCATGGTATTAGAAACCCAAAAGACTTGGAGAAATTAAAAAAAAATGGGAATGTATAAGTCAGGGCCTTGTAATGTCAAACACAAACTGCTTAATTGAAGTATAGTACCTAGGGTTGCCAGATTTCTTTGTGGCTAAAACTGGACTAAGGTCACGCCCCTCGCATCACCCGTAACTCCATCCATTCCCACCCCCTCTCCCACCCATGCCCCAACCCTTTTGTGCCATCACCATGACATCAGATGATGGGAGTGCCCTCATTTTCTGTTCCGGATGCCTGCTTTCAGAAAAATGGCAGTCCGGTCAAAAACCAGACAGCTGGCAACCCTAATATTAGTACCAGTCACTCTTTAAACTGTATATCTGTAATAACTATGATTGCAAACACTTCTGCTGTGGCAATGAAGAATAATCATTTATGTGGCAATGAATACATTCCATTTTTTTATATAGGTTTGAATCCCACATTATACAAATTACTTTTAACAGTGTGTAAGTCAACACAAAATATGTATCAAGTCATCCCATGGATCCTCCAAAGTCATGGCTTAAAGCCAACTCATTTAGCATTTAATTGTAGAGCATTGAAAAGCATGACCAGGTATATTGTCCCTGCCATAAATCAATGCCAAATGTCACATCCTCATTGCTATTTTACAAACTCCCTTCTTCTTTGTTGGGCAATGTTTCTCTTTGCGTACCATTGTGCAAATGCTGTTGTCATGGCTGTGTATGTTTGTGCACTAGTCATAAAAGGTGATATCACAATTTGTCTTGATATACCTAGATATACTGCTCAGACAAGCTCCATGTGGGTTTACAGAGTGGTCCTAGCAGCAAGGAACTCGAAAAAGCGACTATCTTCTGGATTTAAGTATATTTGCTTTTTTTTTCACAGGAAATAGCTTCTGTTGCTTACTTTAAACTAGACTGAACTGTTTTTTTTCTGATTACTGCATTTATTTTTAAATCTGCACTTAAAGTTACATTTAGTCGAATTTAATCGAAAGTTTGCTTGTTTGTTTGTTTAATTTAACTGTGGAGGCTGCCCACTAAAGTGTGCTAGCCTGTGTAACTATTGTATCACTGTCTCTGCATTTTCTGTGTATTTCTACAAAAAAAAACAAAAAAATAATCCTTGTTTCCCCGCCTTTCTTGACTAGTTTAGACCAGTATACAGCCATTACCTTACTTGGATAGAAGGAAGTTTCCTTGCTCACCAGTAGTGGGAGCCTTGAGCAGCCTACCTGTCCTTGGGGGAAGTGACCTCAGCACAAGAAGCTGTAGTAATTGGTTGTTTGGGACCATTCCTAGCTCTTTTGTAGTTCACTGCTTAAAATCCGCCTTTTTTGGGCGTTTTTCTGGTTTTTTTTCCTTTTTTT
>NC_056732.1:746253258-746340758 GCF_019279795.1 Protopterus annectens
GCCAGAATTAATAATTAATAAGCCACTAACATAATATTAAATTTTTAAATTACATTTACACAGTTAATAGTTAATAAAATTGTTAATTGCATTTAACAAATAAGTAAATAAAAGTTCACACCTTTAGTCTTGTAAACAATGGGGAAACTTTTTTAGCTCTAGTACACTTGTCAGTGAGCAATAATTGTTTAGTACAGGCTTTCTAAAAAGAGTTTAGCCTTAGTTGACACATAGGTTCTTGTTTTTTTTAAGTATTTGGGATGTCTCCTTCAAGTTCAATGATTTCTACATGACCAAGTTTTTGACATTTAAGCCCAGGGTGTCTTCTGTGGAGTTGAAGCTGTCTAGCCAGGGCATTGTTTCTACACTTAGACCAGATCTCGGATACATAATCCAAAATCCTTCATTTCAGTTTATTAATAGTCTTTCCCACATAAAATGTGTCACATCCATTGCAACTAGCCCTGTGAACAACTTGTTTTGAGTTGCAGTCTCTGCCTGCATTAGTCTTAATATGCATCTTTAAATATGGGCAGAAAAAAGAGTCTCCTCTTGAATGCAGGTGAAAAATGAACAGTTTGTTTCACATTTTTTTCACGTTCCTTTCTTGTAGTTTAGGTTTTCCTTCTACAAAGCAAATAGCTGGTGACAGGCACCTACAAAACCTGCAGCCACAAGGAGTCCCCAATCTTCCAGCAAATGAGGGCCCCATCCAGATACCACAGGTTGCTCTGTCTACTCCGTTACTATCCTCAGCACACACAGTGCAATTGCAAACTTTTTTCTGTTTTTTTTTTTTTTGTGATTTGTCTGTAACCTACACTCAATCAGGTCTGCTTCAGTGAAGCAAGCAAGGGATCTGATTGGCTGCAACAACCAGGGAACTGAGTTGTCTTTTTTAACAAAGAGGTGATATAGACCTGATTGGTCACTTCCTGTATCAACTGCATTTAAAAAGGCATGTGCGGCTAATAAGGATTACTTCTCTTGTTTTTTTAACATCGGAGTTTTCCTTTTGGCATATCTGTGGCAGATCAACCAGGATTTGGATTACCAGCATGAGGACAGAGAACTAATAAACAGTGGTTGTGGTCATTAGACAACACTATTTTCAATTGTCCTTCTAAGGGCAATTTCTAAAAGCTCTGGAAAACTGTCCTTTTAAGGGAAATTTAAAAAGGACTGCACTGGTCTGGAGGGGAAGCAGGCAGAGCAGATCAGTAAAGAGGGGGCAGAGGAGTGGAAGCAGCATTCTGTAAACTGCATAAAAGGAAAGCTTTTGGTTTAGTTTTAACTTTATTTTTGTGGGGGGGGTAACCTAGGAAGGTGATTGCATTACTCTTCTTGTGCAGATTTCTTGTGCTAAGAAGATTGGGGGGTGAGGGCTGTGGTTGTTCCAGTTGTATTTTACTTTTGTGTAGAGTTCTTGTGCTAAGATGATGGGGGGGTGAGGGGTTGTAGTTGTACCAGTTGTATTTTACTTTTGTGCAGAGTTTTTGTGCTAAGAGGATTCGGGACTTGAGGGGCTGTGGTTGTACCATTTTTATTTTATTTTTGTGTAGAGTTCTTGTGCTAAGAGAGTTGGGAGGTGAGGTGTTGTGGTTCTACCAGTTTTTGTTTATTTATTTATTCTACATTTGTTTACTGGATAGTCTGACTGGGACAGAATCCATTTTCAGTGGAGGTCTGGGGAGAAAAGCTCCATATGGTAACACATTTGTGAAGACAGCATGGCAATTATTTAGACATATATATATATATATATATATATATATATATATATATATATATATATATATATATATATATATATATATTAGTACACAGGTGGTATAAATATGTAAAATAATCTGTTTTTACAAGAGGCAATGAAAGAGAATGTGAGCTATAATACAGATTTAATTTTAATTTGCAGTTGGTTAGGAGGAAAGCATGTGAGCTAGCTATTGGGGGCAAGAAGTAGAGTAGGCTTATTATTTTTATAAGTAGTATCGATGTTGTATATGTAATGAGGTGGAAAGAGAGGACAAGACAGATGGATAGGTATGATGAAAACAGAGAGAGAGATAGATGATGGGACAGAGAGAAGGAAAGGACATTAGAGTTTGCTAGACCAGGGATAGGTGGACAGTCATGATGTGATTTCAAAGTGAATGTTTTTTTAGGAATATGGGGTAAGTGGTAAAGACTGGCTTATTTCAACCTGGATTTTGACATGAGCTTTTGCATGGTGGATGTGGCACATAAGTGTAGAGTCGTCAGCATATTGTATTGTGGATGCTATGGAGGTGCCGGTATTGAGGTTGTTAGTAAATCCACTAAACTAAAGTGGACCAAGGATTCTGCCTTTTGGGACTCTTAATGTGACTGGGAGTAGAGGGTATAGATATTGGAGCCATTTTACTGCCTGTTTATGACCTCTAAGGTAGCTTTGGAACCATTTGAGGGCTGGGGGTCTGAGATTAATGTTTGCAAGAGTAGTTAGTAGTTTGTTGTGAGAGACTGTATCAAAGGCTTTGACAAATCGAGAAAGACAGATGATCCTATTTTACCATCATTTCTAAATTTATGGTGTCGGTACAACTGAAGAGGACAGTTGTGGTACTATGAGGCCTGGAGCCGTGTTGGGATTTGGCAAGTAAATTATTGGTTGTGAGATACTGCAGAAGTTGAGAATGAATGCATCATTCTAGGAGTTTAGATAGTGGGAAGTAAATTGCTATGGGCCTATAATTTGCAAGTTCCTCGAGTTTCCACCTTTGTACAAAGGTATAATGTGTGATATTTTCCAGATGGACATATTTCTCAGTAATGGATCTATTGAGTATTGAGACATGGTAAGAAATGGCTTCAGGTGCTATTTTTAGAAATTCCTCTGGTAGATTATTAGCTGCATTTGTGGTAGGCTTGACTTTTTTAGGAGCTTTTCAGTGGTCTTTGTGGACATGGGCTAGAAGGAGAATGTTAAGCTATTATTGTTGAGTGGGATGTCGGTTGATGTTAGGTGGTTTGTATTTGTTAGTGATAGAATGCTTTCAGTGAAATATTTGTTAGAGTTCGGCAATGGTAGCTGTGCTTTTGGGTACATTAGAAAGGAGAGATTGAGGTTTTGCCAGGGTGAAGGATGTTAATTGTCCAGAATTTTTGTGGATTTTTTTGGTGTTTCCACTGAAAGTTGGTGTAATACCTCTTTGCCTTGGTTTATTTGATACTTTGTTCCTAATTTGTTGATAGGCTATTTTACTTTTGTCAAGAATTCCTGTACTAAGAGGACTGGGGGGTGAGGGCTGTGGTTATACCAGTATTTTACTTTTGTCTAGAATTCTTGTGCTAAAACAGTTGTGGCAGGGGGTGAGGGCTGTGGTTGTACCAATCCTCCAGATTTGTCCAGAATTTTTCTGCTAATAGATTGAGAAAGGGAGGCCTGTCTGTAATGTTCAGATGTAGTCTTGAGGTTGGGAGGGAGGGAGGTAATCTAGGTAGATGATGGCATTACTTTTTTGTGTAGAGTTCTTGTGCTAAGAGGATTGGGGGTGTGGGGGAGTCAGTCTTGTACAATAATTTCCATGAAGTTATTTCTGTTTTATCTATAATTGTGCTGAAATATTGATAGGGGGAATACTGGTTGTGAGAATGTGAGAATGCTATAGAAGGTACACTTGTTATTTTTAATGTGTATAGATACAAACCCTGTTATGTCAGCATTTGTGTAAATCAGCAATGTTTACAACTATCCCTGATGCTGCAGCTTTGTCTATAACTCTTTCCTTTGTCCAAAATTGTGCTGAGAAGTTGGTAGTGGGCTTAGTATCTGAGAAAATGTGGCAGAGTGCATAGATGTTTGCATCCACACTAATGCAAACACTGTTATGCTAGTATTGTGTACACCAGTAATGTTTATAACTATCCCCAATGCTACAACTTTGTTTCTGTGACAATTTTTTTGCTTTGTCCAAAAGTTGTGTTGAGAGGTTGGCAGTGTGCTTAGGGGCTGTGAGAATGTTGCTCAGAGCTCAAATGTTTACATTGTATTTTTTTGTTAAACTCAAGTTCTGCAATATATATAAGCACATTAATGTTATGCCTTTGTCTTGTTTTTTATCACTTCATCCAGAATTGTGCTGAGATATTGGGGGTTAGGTGCTGTGAGCATTCAATAGAATGTATTGATGTCTTAATGCATACTAATGCACAGTTACATGTTTGCCTGGTATTTTCAGTCTGGTCTTCATCAAAAATGTGGGTTCACACAATGCATGCTACTGCAAAGTATTTTACTATTTCTAATTCATAAGTATATTGTTTAAAATGCCTAATGTTGGGAGGGTGGTTAGCAGCTGTGAAAATGTTGCAGAAGGTATAGCTGGTTTAATGTATACTAATGTAAAACCTGTTACGCTAGTATCGTGTATACCAGCAATGTTTATAACTATCACTGATGCAATGACTTTAATTTTTTGTGTTGTCCATAGCTATTTTGTTGAAAGTTTGGGAGTGTGGTTAGGGCTTGTGAGAATGTTGCAGTGTTGCAATGTTTGCATGGAATTTTTTTTTTAAATGTGGGATCATGTACTATAAAACGTTATGTCTTTGTGATTTATTTTATTTTTACTTCATCCAGAATTATTAATCCCAGACTTTGGGGGGTTGTGAGAATTCTGCAGAATGTACTGCTATCTTAATGCATACTAATGCAAACACTGTTCTGCTATCCACGTTTATAGCAATGTTTTAAATTATCCTGGATGTTATGCCTTGTTCTGCAGTTTTTCTTTTTTTGGCTGTTTGAATTATGCTGAGAGGTTAGGAGGTTGATGAGGCCTGCAAGAATGCGTACAATGTCCAGATGTTTTTGTTTTGGTTTTCTTCCACAAAAATTGGGATCATACAGCACATGCTGCTGCAAAATCTTATTTTAGCATTATTCTAGTTTGTAAGCCCAGTATCTTAAATCCCTACTATAATGTCCTTGTCTTGTGGTAGTTTTGTTTCATCCAGACTTATGGCAATATTTAAACTCCCTTGTTATGCCTACATTCTGTTTTGGCTTGCCTACAATTGTCAAGTTGATAGGTAAGGGGAGGGGTAGGGCTGCTAGAATGCTACATTGTTGCACAATGTTTAAATGTTTGGTAATTTTAGTCTGTTCCTCATGAAAAATGTAGGTTCATCCAATGCATGCTCCTGCAAAATCTGTTCTAGTTCATAGATACATTGTTTTAAATCCCTAATATTATGCCTTTGTCTCATTTGTTTGTTTACTTCATCTAGCATTATTTTGTTGCGACATTGGGGGGGGGGGCTGTGAGAATTTTGCAGAATGTACTGTTTTAATACATGCTAATGCAAAACCTTCTATTCTAGTATCTTTAAGGTTATCATAGCAATGTTTGAAACTGTTCTTGTCACACATTTCCTCTGCAATTTTTGACTTTTTTTAGTAGACATATTGTGATGAGCTCGGGGTAGGTGCTAGGAGAATGTTGTAGAATGTTTGCTTGATATTTTTGGTCTGTTCTCATTCACAACATGAGTATGTAGCACGATGCTGAGGGCTGAAGCTACTAGTAAAAATGGACTTCATGTTTCTTATCTGCCATGTAATGTATGGTACACTCCCTGGCTTTATGTTTTTGTTCACAGTTCTTTTGCTAAGGGGGGGTGGAAATGTCTGTCTCCCAATGCTTGCTTGGCACTTCTACCATCCTTAGAATGTGTTCTGAATGCTAACATTTGTCATTATGCAGTCCAGGTAGGTCAGAGAAGGTGGCATAACGTGTACCTGAAGTGTAGTACTCTTTACTAACACTTGTTAGTAAAGAGTACTACCTTCAGGACAACACAATGGTTCTGCATCCTCACAAATGAGGTTTTCTAGCAAGTCTATGATTTTACTCCTTTGGTCTACGAATGATTTTGGTTTGTTCAAAATTATGTGCCAAGGAATTGAGCGGTTTTGGGTAGGTGTATGAAAATGTTGCACATTTGAAGTAGTGCCTGTGTTTGAATTTTGGCTGGTTTGTGATTAAAGTAGGAATAGTTTTTGAAAAGGTCTTTTTTTGCTTCAGAACCTTTTTCTTGCCTCATAATTTGGTGTGTTTCCCTTAAAACGTGTGACTTTCCTTCTAGCCATGTGTTCTTTCAGACTTTAGTTGCCTGTTCCAGAGAACTTGTAATAGCAATATTTTAAGTCTTTTGGGGTCTCTTCACATTGTTGGGGGGATGAAAGGGAGAGAATTTTGTAGAAAAAGCTGGGGTTCACCTCCAGTGTTTGGTATTTAACTAAAAACTGTAAATTTGGCCGTTCCCATTATTTTATTTATGTATTTATTTTACCTACTGGTCAGTCATTCTTCAGTCTTTCTGAGTGTGGTACAATAGTAACTGACGTCAATGGGAGTCATTATGCAATATGTATTTTGTAATGCACTTTAGTTGTGCCTATTGCCTACATTATAGTTTTTGCCTACTGGTTACTGTTACTCAGCAGTTTTTTTGGCCTATGGTACAATACTGCGTACTGTATATCTTGCTTTATGAACAGCGTTCACTATTAGGTTGCTCATTCTTTTGTGCCTGCAGTCATACTAACATGACTTTTTGGGACCTAATCCATTTTTTAGTTTATATGCCTGTACTGCAGTTCTATTTCCTAGTGATCCTCATTTCGCTTCAGTTCTGCCTACAGTGCAAGATGGAATCAACTTGGTCACTTGTTGGGTGTGTATTGCACCATGGATTATGTAGCTCTCAACTGACTGGGTGTCACAGCTTCAGTTTATTTTATTTTATTTTTATTTATTTTTTTTTGCTTAACTGGAATGCATTTTGCAGCAGTCTTTCATATCAAGATGTAATGCTACCTAGTTATAGACCATATGTTTGGGGTTATTTCCTTTTTATTATGACTTTTTATGGGAGCAGTAGTGCAATACAATAGAGGATGCTTGCAGAGTAAAGCATAATAGTGACTTAGTGATTGTATTTTGTAAGCAGAGGAGGCAAGTGTCAGTGTGTCAAGAGAAAGATTGTAGGTTTGTAGCTTGCTTCTAAAGTTAAGATACTTATTGTTTACACTGGTCGGCTAGCTTGCAGTTTTTTTTTTATTTCACGTGGCAATGGGTAGGTCAAAGTTGAGTGTTTACCGCATTTGGTCCACTTAAGTAAATCTGATGTGTAACATTTCACTAATGTGATCGGAGTTCTTTCTGTGTAAACTGGAAAATACCATCCTTAGAATGTGTTCTGAATGCTAACATTTGTCATTATGCAGTCCAGGTGGGTCAGAAAAGGTGGCATAACATGTACCTGAAGTGTAGTACTCTTTACTAACACTTGTTAATAAAGAGTACTAACTTCAGGACAACACAATGGTTCTGCATTACAGCCTGCCCACTGTGAGCCCAGTATCCTTACGATAGAAAGTGACCACTATGTTGCGGCTGTACCACAGGTTACCTCCTGTGAACCTACAGCCATTGCTATGGGCAAAATTATGTCAGCAAATTATGATTCAACTGTAGAGGTGTTGCCTGGATCACCAGAGTTTGATACAGAAGGAGCCCATATTACTGTAGTGACAAGAGATTTGGCCTATGATTTACAGGGAGTGTAAGGTATAGCTTTTGAGGCTCTAAAATCTAGGCCAGACTTGATAAGGGATGGGTTTAGGGTAGCTGCCATTCAGCATGGACCTGTGCAGCAGCTAGGAGGACAGGACTTATCATGAGGCCAGCACACTTGGGAGTGACAGAACTTGTCATGAGGCTAGAACAGTTGAGAATGGCAGGACTCATCATGAGGCTAGGAGAGAAGTGCAGGAAGAACCGATAAAAGTGGCAGCAATCATAAAAGCAGAGGAGCTAACTGCACATTGAAAATGAAGGACACTCTGATGGTCTTGACTTTACCTGTTTCTCTCTGGGTTTGAGTCTGCCTGTGTCAGAGTCAGTAATCCCCATTGCTCTCTTGTGCATGGGTTTGAGTCTGGCTCAGGCTCAATAATCCCCATGATTCTTGTGTGTGTTTCTTTGGGTTTGAGTCTGCCTGCTTCAGGTTCAGAATCTCATTGCACTCTTTTGTGTGTTTGGGTTTGAGTCATCTGACTCAGGCTCAGTAATCCCCACATCTTTCTCTTGTGTTTGTTTGGGTTTGAGTCTGTCTGCCTCAGGCTCAGTAATCCCCATGGATTTCTCTTTAGTGTTTATTTAGGTTTGAGTCTATCTGCCTCAGGGTTGGTAATCCCCATTGCACTCTCTCGTGTGTTTGGGTTTGAATCATCTGCCTCAGGATCAGTATCCCCATAGCTTTCTCTTGGGTTTGGGTTTGAGTCTGTCTGCCTCAGGCTCTGTAATTGTCATGGCTTTCTCTTGTATGTCTTGTGTGTCTGTAGTTTTTTCTATGTCTGTCCCATAGCTTTTTCATACAACTACCCACTACTGCTCAGTTTCTTGGCACATAATTTTGAACAAACTAAAATCATTGGTAGGCCAAAGGAGTAAAATCATGGACTTGCTAGAAAACCTCATTTGTGAGGGATGTAGAAGTGCTAAGCAAGCATAGGGAGACAAACATTTCCACCCCTCCCCCCTTAGCACAAGAACTGTGGACAAAAGCATAAAGCCAGGGAGTGTACCATGTGGATGTCTGTCCTGTATGCAGAAATCTGCCTGTCATGGTGTAGTTCAGTCCTGTGTGATGGTGTCTATGTGGGGGTCTCTGTTCAGCCTTGCTGTATTGCTGACTTTGTCTTGTGTCTGTACTGTGTCTGTGGGAATCAGTGTGGGTGTCTTTGTGTACCTCTGTGGGACTGGCTACCTTGATGTGGTACCGAGGCTTGTCATAATGTAACAACATTGCTAATTAATGCCAGTCATAGCTGTCAATCTCATGGCACAAAAAATATGGACAAAGACACAGATAATGGTGGTACTGCCCCAAAAAGCATGACAAATTTTAAATATTACTCTTGTAAACCTAAAAACATGCTAGAATAAAAGGTGTTACCATGCATTTTCTGAAGAATATGAAGCCAAACTCAAATGCCTGTCATTATTTAGTGAATTAATTTCTCAATGATTTGCCATAAATAATCCAGAAAACTATACATTTTCAGGAACTGACCAAAAAGAAGTCACATCTGGACATTCTGTGAAAATCTGGGCAGTTGAGGAGTATGCAGTAAATGTGTGTGCACCTCTGAGTGTTTACTTTGCTGTATTACAGGGTTCTGTCATAATATGACATTGGTACTAAATGCCAGTCAGTGTGTACATGCACCTCTGAGTGGTTACCTTGCTGTGGTACAGGGGTTTGTCATAATGTAACATTGGTACTAAATGACAGTGTGTACCTTGGCACATCATTTCTTAATGATCTGAATGTACTAACACTATAGTGGTCATTAAATGGTGCTGGATGAACTTAACAGGGAAGAGGGTGCAATGGCAATGTAGTCACACTTTATATTCTCCTGAGTAGGGCCCCCAACTTGAAACTTGCTGGGGGGCCCTAAAATGTTAGCATTGGACCTAACAAAGCTCCTAATATTTCTAGCCTTCCTATATACAAAAGTCGGGGCTTCACCCAAAATGTCAAGATAAGGGCTTTCTGTTATTATGGCTCAGCTCTCCTTGATAATAATTTTGATACAAGGAAAATCCATAGTATATGTCAGTATGCAGCTGCTTTTTTGATTTATGGTCCAAACATTTCTTAAACATTCTTCCAATGGGTCGGTTCAATGTGGGTGCACTGGTATTTTTAAGTTCGATGATTGGTTCAAAAATGTTTCTTAACATTTGGTTCTCATACCCCCTTGTGAAGAAATCATTTTCCAAATCATTAAAGTTTCTCAGAAATGGTTACATCTTTTGGTTATTCCAGCTAACTTATATCCCTAGGACTTAACCATGTTATATTTTGTCTTTGTGGGATGCAGACTTTTACTGTGGAGAAAAAGATTCACTCTTGTCAGTTTCTGGAAAATATCTGTGGAAATTCAAATTCTGGGTCTATATCAGAACATCAAAGTTTCAAAACTTCGAATGTTCTAATACCGACCCGTTTTGAGTGAACACCAAAAATAGAGAAGCTGTAGAACACCGAATTCTTTCCTAGGGAAAGAATTTGGTTGGCAAGTTCTGTGGCTTCGCTATTTTCAGCGCTGTGGTGGAAATCTATGGGTTGGGTTCTGGTAAGTGGGATTTGTGTGGTTGTTAGGATTAGGGCACAGGTTAGGTGAGTTAGGGTTTAGGGCACGGGTTAGGTGAATTAGGGTTAGGGGTGGGTTAAGTGAGTTAGGGTTAGGGCACGGGTTAGATGAGGTGTGCGATAGTGACGGAACTTAGGGTTAGGGTTTGGGTTAAGATAAGTGGATAGATAGTAGTGTATGTATAGTTTAGTGTAGGGATAGTTGTAGGATTATAAGTGCATGTGTGTGCATTGATGTTTTTTAGGTGTGCTTGTGTTGTGTGTATGTGTTTTGGAATAGCAATTTTTTTCCCAAGGAAATAATTTGCTGTTCTGAATGTTTGATATTATGTGGTTTAAATATTTTAGGTTCGATGAAATAGCGTTCGCTATTTTCATCTTTTGATAACTTGATATAAAAGCGAAATTCTGCTGTTGTTAATATCCTTGGAAATTAACATGTCTAAAAATGTGGTTGAGCTGAAGCTGTGGGAAAATGTGAAATACAGGAAGGTTGTAGTAGTAGTAGCTAGACTGAGGTACCTGATAAACTCTTCTAGCTGTAAAGTGTCACCTTTCCATACAATAAAAATATTGTCAATAAAATGAAGATAACATGGGATGTGCCACACGCTCCAGGGATCTAAACCTTGTCATCACAATGAACAAAACATGCTGGAGGCATAGGTTCCTGACCCAGAGACTCCCCATGCTCTGGAATAGACTGGCCATACATGTCAAGCAGAGTGCCTCCTTGGACCTCTTCAAATGGAACCTTGACAATTGGATGGGAGATAGGAAATTCACCTCAGGGATCACGCCAGTCACCCTGCTAGACTTGGGTCCAGGGAAGTAAATATTGTGGGAAGAAATATCCAGGGAATTGTTATGGTTAGGCTTGTATAGGCCCTAGGGCCGATAGCCTAGTACCAACCTATGAACCTATGAAATTTCTGTTAGTGAACACAAAATCCTCTTCCCACTTGCCCAGGGCTATGTTGGCTATGCTGGGAGCCATCGCTGCCACATAACTATTCCACTCTTTTGCTTGTAATTTCTTCCATTGGAAGTAAAGACGTTAAAGTCTAGTATCAAATTAATGAGCTTACTTAACTTTTCTATCTGTACTTGTGTACCATTATGGTGTCTTTTAAAAGAATCCACAGTTGCTTCTATGCAGTAATTGTGAGGAAGCACAGTATATAATGACTTTACATTGATTGTTAGCAAGATGCTGTCAGCTTCAACAGCAATGCTTTTTATTTTTCTCAAAAAGTCCATAGAATCTTTTATATATGATCTGTTCTTCTCAGCAAGGGGTTTCAATAGATAATCTAAAAATAATGCTGTTACTTCTGTAAGAGTCCCCCCCCCCTTCACAATTCTTGGCCTTGCCATGGAATTGTACTTTAAATTGAGTTTTCTGACAACTCTTGAGGTCTAGCAATACCTGGGTTGCATTGCTTCTGCAATTGGGTACAAAAGTAAGCCCTTTAGAAAGTACACGTTCCTTCATTGTCAGACTTCTTTTTTGAAGTAGTTCCAAATTAGCTGATAAGCTAGTACTGTGGCTGGTTCCTCTGTCTGACCCTGGGACTTGGGCTATAGTTTGAATTGCCCAGGTACCTCATTTCCCACACCCCAGTCCACTGTTTGGTCCTCCTGTTGCCTTGGGGGTTCCTGGATGGAGTTTGAGAGCACTGAAATTCCTCTTGTGCCCTCTGGAACCTCAGTGGATTGTAGTAGTAGTAGTATTCCTTGTTGTGGTTCTGGTAAGAGAGACTAGCCCTGGGGCACTGGGGTTGGTCTTGGTAGTGGTACTGTTGTTTGTTATGGTACTGGTATGGTGGTCAGTGTCTGTTCTGCTTAAAAGTTCTTTCTGTTGACGTGGGTCTCAGTAGTGGTGCTGCTGCTGCTGGTCATGGTAGCTGAATTGTTGTTGGTCTACAGTTCTGCCACTCTTCTATTAGACCACTTTGGTAATTCTGGTCCATTCTGTGGCTCTAGTGCCTGTGTTCTCATCTAAATCCACCTGTTCTAATAACAGGTATCTGAGATGTGCTGGTGGCTAGAGGTGATTGTGATGGTGGAGGAGCTTTCTGTTGTTCTTGTGCAACACCCCTGTCTGGTTCTCTATGGTGATCTCCAATGTGAAAATCCCGTTGAGGTCTACTGCCATGGTGGTAAGTCCTTCTGCTTTAGAAAGCCTGGACTGAACTCTTATTGTTCACTGAAAAGTATACTAGAGTTAAGAAAGTTGTCCCATTGTTTACAAGATTAAAGGTGCAAACTTTATTTATTTATTTGTTATTTGCAATTAACAACCATTTTATTAGCTATTAACTTTGTAAATGTAATTTTAAAATTTAAGATTATGGCAGTGGTTATTAATTATTGATTCTGGTATAGTGGATACATTTGTATACAGATATTTATCTGTTTATTATCATTTTTTAAATATTTAAATATTTATTCGAATTATATCTTCATTTTGTACTATTACTAGAATCTGGGCAGATTCATAAGACACTGTCTCACAATTTTTATAACTAGGACTTTTGATTACTGTAGAACCACCTTAGATCAGTATGTGCATATTACGTAGATGTCATGATATCTCATTAATTCTTGTTTATAAATTTTTAGTGGAAACATGGATAGCTTTAATAGCTATGCTCATATCAGTGAGGGTAAAATAAGCAAAACGAACAACCTCCTGCACTGGAACCGAAAACTCAAGTAAAAAAAATAAAAACTGTGTTCTAGGAAGCCTAAATTCCAAAGTAAAATACTTTATTTTAATAAAACAATAACATCATAGAACTGTGGTTAAGTGTTTGTCTATCAACTAGAGATCCTCAGAACCAAAGTTTTATAAATAAACTCCCCCATTTAAAACTTCAATGAAATTACCATCATCGTCCCCACCTCCATTTGAAACCAATCACCATTAATTTTTCATAAATAAAAATAATTACAAATAGAAATTATAAAACAAATGTTAAACACACGAGGCTCTTCTTTTTAATTCAAGGTGAATTAAATTAATGTGAATGAATTGTAATTATTTTTTGATAGGTGTTTGATTAGTGGCTGTGGTATGGGAGGTGACAGGCATGGAGAGGAGAAGAGTAAGGGGCCATGGCCTGTTTGCCCCTCCCAGGGATGAAAGGGCTGTTGTGCACTCAGAGGCACATAGGTTTCGATTTTCCTCCTGGAGACTGAAAAGACCAGCACTTAGTCCTGGAGGCAACACCTTGTGGAACTGAAGGATGTCATCTATGGTCAGACCATTGCATGTCCACTACTCAGTGCATTGCCTATGTCATGTTAATTAGGGTTGCAGAGAAAATGAAAGACCTCCAACCATCCCCGATGACTGACTCCCACTGAGTCAGCTCTCACTCATTAGGGAACAAATAGGCTGATTGACTGATAGAGGGTCTGACACTTGGCAGCTAGTGAGGTCAAATAAATTTCTGGAAAAAAATGACTGTATTTATAAAACAGATGGTTTATTCTGTAAAGATATATCTGATGCAATGCACCATCTCCTAGAAAAAAAAATACCATATGAACCAACTGATGTTGGTTTATATAATAAATAAATATATTATTTAAATACTTTCTACATTTGAATTTTCATTTAATCACAAACCAACAAAAATAATCAGTTAAGATGTAATATCTTTTTCACCAGCAACAAATGGATCATATTCAAGTACTTCAAGTTTATTTTTCCTAAGACTTTATGACATAGAGCCTTACATTATAAGAGATTTAATGTAAGCCCCTAGAAAGACATACAAGAAAAAACACGGGTAATGCATTTCTCCCAAGACAAAACATAAGTATCTCATCCTTTTTTCTTATTTGTCATAGGAATGGCAACTAAGTATCTAATTCATGTGTAAAATAGGACTTGGTTATAGTGCAGTTCAGTTTGTCAGGTATAAGGTGTGGACATCATTATTGTGTCTTGCAGTGCTGATTTACACAAATGAGATCTACAATGATGTATTGTTATTTAAGTTTACTTTAGTCCTCTTACTGACATACTTTCCCCCCACAATAGCACAAATGTCTATTCTAAATCACAACATCATGCTCACTGATCTCCTTAAATGAGGAACATAAAACTATGGCAACAACTTACTGCTACTTCCCCTGTTATAATTACTAGCATTTACCATTGTAAAGCACTTTTACAGTCCTATGTTAACTCCAGTCTTTTAGCAGAAGGTTAAACATAGTTGCATTTTGCCTTTGATTATTTTTATACATATGGAAACTGGAATGTTGCATGACGTCTGAGTAACTAGTTCTATCAGTTGAGTATGTCTGCATTTTTCTAGGATTTTGAATAATGACGACAATACAACCTTTGTCCGGTACTTAGAGAGTTTAGAAGATGGGGCTCTCTTGTATATGATACATGATTTATTTCCTATTTTAGGGATGTAGGTTTCTCTTATAGAGCTCTTAATAAAGATGGAGGCTGCTAGTCACTTGTGGCAGCAACAATCTTAAAGTATTCAGTTGGAAGCTGATCTTGGGCTAGGCTAGTAGGTTTTAGATTATAAAGTTGTTTTTTTTTTTGTGGTGGAGGTGGGTGTTGGTCTAAATTAGAATTTTGTGGGGTGGTTATTATTTTCAGGATGAATGCTGAGTGCCTGAATTTTTAGTAGGGATCTTATGGACTGTAATTTTTTTTTTCATTGGGATGATATCGTATCATCTGCAGAGCTAGAGCTGGAGGGTCAGGTACTTTCCCAGGTTTAAGTAGCTTGTCATTGGAGTTCCAAAAGAGCTTTGGGTTGGACGTGTGGTTTTCCTGAAATTTAGTGTAATAGGTTTCTCGTCATATTTAGTCAGCTGTTTAGCCTGGTTTTTGAGGTGTCTGCAGTGTTGTACACTTGTAGTCATTTTGTTATATGCTCATGTATTCCATGTTTCTATGCATAGTTTCATGACATCATTCATGTGCTCTATCAGCCATGGTCTGCAGCAAGATGTAACTCTTTTGTTCCTTAGTGGACTAGGTAATTGAGAGTGTCACTGCATTGTCTAGGGGTAATGTTTTGAGATTATTCCAGTTACATTGTCTTAGGGTAGTCACAAGGGTTTTGGAGCTGAAATTGGAGAGGTTTCTCACTCTGCTCTAGTGTTGTTTATATGTGCTTTGTTTTACCTGTGTAACTATACAGGTAGGAATGTGGTCACTAAGATTACCTGAGGTAGCAACTGTGTTATATAGTGAGGTGAGAGCCCAGTCTAACATTTTTTAATATCTGATGCTTGGGCTTGGTTTTACTTGGAGTAATAATTAGTTGGGTAAAGCTGTAGTGTTGTATTCAGTTTGTGGGCATGGCAGAATTAACTGAGAGGCAGTCTATGTCGACATTGCTCAGGACAATTGTTTCATGTTTATATTTTGGTTGTCCCCTGCTAAGATGTCATCTAATATTGTACCGTTATTATTGTCCAGAGGTACGTTTAATCCTATGACAGTTATTAACTTATGGTGATTTAGTTTTAGGAGTGACATGAGTAATTCTGCTTTGTGGAATTTTTGCTTAGTTAGGTGGTTGAGTTTAACTTCCAGACTATTTGTATAGAATAGTGCTACACCACCAGCCATTTTCCATTGTTAATCTACTCCTAACATAACGATGAAATAGAACATTTTTGTCCTTTGTTTGAGGTTTCAGACAGGTTTATGTAGGTATTAGTATGTCAAGAGAATGGACCTTTACTCAGCCATGTGTTTTGGGGAGTTTATTTTAGATGCTTCTAACATTTATTTGATGGATTTTGAGAGACCTGAGTGCATGCATGATTTGACGATCTTGGCACCCAACTGGCAGCTAACCCTGACTTTTTCCTTCTCCAACCAGGTGAGTGTGACATCCGTGTGTTTCACTATTGAGCTTCCAATGAAAAGAAAATGTGTTTTTTGAGTGTTACAGCTTATGGTCTTGGTGTGTGAGATACTGGTGTTATGTGTCATGGGTGCTGTGGGTCTGTGTCAGTTGTAGCGCACTGGTGTTATGTCGCATGGGTGCTGTGGGTCTGTGTCAGTTGTAGCAGACATGTTTTAGAGGTCTCTGGTATTTCGGTAAGTTTTGCAAAAGAACCTCTGCATATGTGGTTTTATGTGTTTGATGCATAGTATGTGTAAGAGTAGTGGTACTACAGGAATATGTAGTAGTCGGTGAGTTGACAACCTTCTCTGTGTTACTGATTTGAGTGAGAGATACCATGAATTCTAGAGTCTTAGTGTAAATACATCTCTTGCACTCTTTACTAGACTGTGCTATTAGCTGAGGGTTGTTTGTGTACATGATGCAATTGCTATACTGCCTCAAGACAGCCAAGTCAACAAGGTCAGCAGGAGAAACAAGGGTAGTCCAACTGTCTGTAATACTAGGTTGAAAACTGTTGTCACTAGGAGTGGCTTTTCAGAAACAATCACAGAGGAACTCAGTGAATGGATATTTCTGCCTGAATTTTAAGGAAAATTTTGTTGAATGTAACTGTCTGGCTTTGGTGCACAATTTCATGGTAGTAAGTGGTACTGCATGATATGCAAACAAGCAAAAACCTGTTCAGATACAGGTTCTATTTGCCAGAAGCTAAAACATGAAAAAAAAAACCTCTAGCAAAATGCAAAAGGACCAATGAGGATGCTTACTCCAAGCCATAAACTGGCCTCCATTACTAGTCAGGTGCCATTTGAACACAATTCTCTCACAAAAGTGCAGACAGGCCCCTTCCAATCCAAGATGGCCTGGAAAACATGCTCAGAACAAAGAAAGCACCACAAACAGTTACAGAAGCAGCAGACCTAGATCTGCACTATGCTAGAGCTACTAGCTATGCTTGTGTCAGCTTGGAACACTAGGGAATATTTAACACAGCAGAAAAATAGCAGTGATGCTGTTGTTGTTGTTTGGGATGACCTAGGTTAGCATGGATGTCTCTGCACAGGTGCAGAGTTAGGGCAACCTGTTTGTAAAGATACGGATTATGTTTTAGTAAACTTCAAAAACTCAATATAAGCAGTATTATAACAAGTAGGGGAAATAGCTAAGTAGTTGCTCATATGTTACTGAGAATGGCCTGAGAAGAGTTCATGGTGATGTATTTTGAAATGATAGGAGGTATAAATGGTAAGAAGAGATAATACTAAGCAGAGTAGAAAGTGTTGCAAGAGCAGGTACATTTTTATGCATTTGTGGTTTGAATTAGGTAGAAAGGTAGTAAGGGCTGAGTTGTCAAGTTAAACATCTGGATGTATGTATAGGGGAAAAAAAGGTAAAAGGGTGTAGAAGAATGGAGAAGGAGTTTGGGAGAGGTTTTGCTAGATGTTTATGGGGAGGATGGATTTTTTTTTATATGAGGATGGTATGGGAAGTAGGTTAGAGGGTGTAGGAAAGAGTATGAGAAGGAGAAAGGTGAAGAGGAGTCCAGCCCAACAACAGTCCTTGGTCCACAAGACCTCAAATGTTTCTACTGCCTGATACTGTTGCAGTAGACGATCCCAAAGTTGAAGGTGATCAGGTGCCTGTGGTGGTGCAGTGGACTGTGCCCACTAGAGTAGTGAGTTTTTCACCTGCTAAAGAGACTGTTGGACTGGCTGAAGGCATCTGTCTACTAACTGTGCCATCCCGTCTTCAGCCAGGTCCTGAAGCCAACATTCAGTGAGGCTTGGGAGGATGCCATATGCCAGAATGGCTACAAGATTAATACTACTGTCTCTACCCTGTGAGAACATCCCTGAACAGGCAGAGGGCAGATTTTCCCTGACCTGGGATGACACATGATTGGGCTGATCCTAAAGTTTCTGGACCTGTAGAAAAATAAACAGAAATGGGAGAGAAAGATAATAAAGAAGGAAAAAGTAATGCCTAATTAAAATAAGAAAAAAGAGAGGGAAAAGGAGGGGGTATATGCAATAAATTCACACATAATGCCATGCATTACTTCAGCCTTTATTACCAATGAATATTAAAAAAAAAAAACAGAGTTCGAGTCAGGTCTAGTATCCTACATGTGACCTTGAGAGTGGTAGGACTAACAAGAAACAGGGTGTAAAGGATTAGATTATACAAAATCACTTTAGCTAGAGACACTTGTTATAATGTGTTCCATATGGGAAGAATAAAGACACCTTGTTGAAGTTTCAAGAAGTTTATTCAGTTAGGTAGGAAGATGGATGAGTGTTTTTGTTCTACTAGAAATTCAGAGGTAACAGTGTCCATGTTGACAACTTTACAAAGTGGTGCCAGGCACAGGAATTTGTCACAGCTACCCGAGGAAACATGTAAAGCATTTGCTGCACTGACAATGTGAATATGCTGGAAATGGTTCAGTCTCCTGTTTATAAGTGAAGATTTGAGCACTACACCCAGCCTCTCTTTAGGATATGCGTTTGGCACATTTCACCTTGAGCTACTGTGATCCAAGCGCAACATTTCTGTGATTAACAATTTCACCTTCGCACACACACGCACACACACACACACACACACACACACACACACACACACACACACACACACACACACACACACTGTCAATGCCAATATTCATCTCAAAATGAAATACGTTATTAAAGAAAGAAAAAAAAAGAAAATGGAAATTTAGGACATTTTCCAATTGTGTGTATTTCATTCCTCTAAAAGTATTGCTTAAAACATAGTTGAACCGTGGAAAGAAAGCTGTAGGTCATAATATAAATCTGCAGTGCTTAACACCATAAATTTTATCTGCATTATCATTGTTATAGCTGACAATTATCTACAACTAAAGCAGTGATACATAGAGATATAGACAGTCCTGTATCTAACATCACCTATCCTACCTTCCATTCTTGTTTTCTCAAGAACTAAAAACTTAAAGTGATGTGTGCTACAATTGTCGGCCACGTGTTTCACTAATGCATTGGTTGTAGTTCTAGTGTTAATGTTATACATATGTTACCTTATCCTATCCTTTAATCTTCTGTCTGTTTTGCCTACATAAAATGATTTACATATCAGGCAATGCACCAGATAAACCACATGGGTTGTTTCACAACTGAACTCTACATTGAATGTAAATACCTTATTAAAATCTGAGTGAAAAACCTGACCCAATGTATCTATGTAGTTACAAAAATTACATATCGAACAGGGTACTGTAGGTTTAATAGTACCGTTATATCTATTCACTTCCTTATTTCTTGGATGGCATAACCTTTTTAAAGATTTCATATTCTTAAATACAAAGCTCGGATTGGCCCTTGCAACCTCCTTAATCTGTTCATCGGCCACCAACACTGGCCAAAACCTCTTAGAGATATCCAGAGCCTATCAAATATTACTGGAATAAAAAAATGGCATTCTTACTATGTTCCTACTATGACCAGTCATATGCCTGCCAGTCTCTGTGTAACATCTTTCAATAAAATACTGTCTGGCTTCACGCTTCTTAACTCTTGAAACCTGCATCAATGTATTATTAACCTTCTGTTTATTATAATCCCTCTTGACAAACCTATGTTCAAGGTCCTTTATTTCCTGTTTAAAGATATTCTCCTCTACACTCAACCTGTATACCCCCATCCATTGTCCTTTCACTATTTTGTCAAATATATGAGTGGGGTGCATGCTGCTTCTATGTAACAAGGTATTCCTATAGCAATCTTTCCTATACACCCTTGTAGTCACACATCCACCTATGTGCTTCAATATTTTCACATCCAAGAAATATATCTCATCATATTAAAAGTTCATTGTGAACCTCAAAAAGGAAGTACTATTGTTAATATAGTCATAATATGACCTTAAATCACTAAAAGTACCTTCCCATATCATAATACATTATCAACAAAACATCGGTACAGAGCTACAGTATATGCTTGTTATATTGTCTATTTAAAATCACTTCCTCCTCCCATGAAGCCATCACTATGTTGGCATAGCTATTGGCACAGGATGTACATAGCAACACCATCTTTCTGTAAGTATATTTCATGTCCAAACATGCCTGTCTTTTACACCTAAACAAAATTGTAATTGTTTGTTTCTTTATGAATGCTACCTGTTTATTTGTCAGTAATGCAAAGTTTCTTAGTAATTATTCATGTAGCTATGTATTGTTGGAGCTTTTCTTCCCGGGCCTCCACTGAAAACAGGCTCCCCGAGCCCAGTGGACCTCCCTGGTCATCAAACTGGAATAAATAAATAATAATAATAATAATTATGTTCCAACAGCACCTCCATTAAAAAACATAACAAATCCACCAGCTTATGATAAAATTCACAGTGTTCCAGCAAATAAATTTGTAGCATCAATACACCCCTCTAATTCATAATGGTTCCATCCACCAGTTAAGTCCTGAGACTATAGGTCGCAAAGGAAGATTCTGAGGGTCTTTATGTATTTTAGGTAGCCCCTGCATTATTGGTAAAAGCAGCTCATCTACCATAAAATATTCATACATGTGATGTTCTTTAACACGTGTTAATAAACAAACATTCAGTAAATTATGTACATTATTAATCAACTTATAAACATCATTATAACAACTTCTCACATACACTTTGTCATAGTTTAACATTTGCTTCATGCCAGACAAATATAGTTCCAAGTACAGTTTGGACCCATGGGGCAAATATATGAGACTACAAGTGTTTTTCAAGGAAGTACTGCTGTTATTAGAGGGGAAAAATTACAACTGATTTCTTGCAGATCATGTCAGTGTTCATCTACACCTAACAGAACCTCTCATTCGAGGTCCCAACTATGGTATTACAACTCTGTCAGATCAATGTCTGCAGGATCACCTGCATCAAGTAGGTCATGACATTAGACCAACTCATCATCTGACTTGCATGACAGCTCCTCTTCAAAATCATAGAGCTATCTGAGGAGGAGCACCTGATCTGTGATATATAACAATAAGCAGCCTGTTTTATTGCTTATTTTTAGTAGTTATTGCTTATTCCAGATATTTATAGGAATGTTATTGTATACTGCATATTTGTACTGTATTTCGTAGCTATTGGCTCACTGCTGGTTTTCTGCTGTGATAAACATTTCTATAGTATTTTCTGCCTAACATAGTTTAGGTCATAGCTGTGTTATTGTCCATATTCCTGACTGTGTGTGTGACTTTCTGCCAAAAAGTTTAGGTAGTAGCTGTAATATTCTCCATATTCCTGATTTGTGTTTGTTGGCCTAGTTGTTTGTTAGAGGCTGTGTTCTGAGCTCCTTGTTCAGGCCATCTTAGTTAGCAAAGACCATCCCCCACTTCAATGAGAGTATAGTGTTTATGGTCTTTGACTAATTGGGTTGCCAGGTCTACAACTTGGAGAAAGCACCTCCTTGGTTCTTTTGAGCTTTTTTTTTAAAGTTAATTCAGGTTTCAACATTCTGTTACTTAAGAAGTTAACTTGAGTGTTTCGGCCATTACACACACAGCTATCTGAGGAGGAGCACCTGATCTGTGATATATAACAATAAGTAGCCTGTTTTCTTGCTTATTTTTAGTAGTTATTGCTTAGCCTCACAGCAAGAGGTTCTCTGGTTCAATCCTCGGCTGGGGTGCCTTCTGTGTGGAGTCAGCGTGTCCTCCCTGTGGTCGTATAGGTTTCCTTTGGGTGCTCCGGTTTCCTCCCACATCCCAAAGACATACTTTAGGTGGATTGGACACTCTAAATTGGCCCTAGGTGTGAGTGTATGCATGTGTGTGTCTTCTGTGGAAGGTTGGGCGCCGGGCTGGCAACTTGACACTGTAAAACTCTACTGCCAATCATGAGAGGACAGAATATCTGCTGTGGCGACCCCTAACTGGGAAAAAGCCGAAAGAAGAAGAAGAAGAGGATTGCTTATTCTAGATATTTATAGGAATTTTATTGTATACTGCATACTTGTACTGTATTTCATAGCTATTGTCTCACTGCTGGTTTTCTGCTGTGATAAACATTTTTGTAGTGTTTTCTGCCTAAAATAGTTTATGTCGTAGCTGTAATATTGTCCGCACTCCTGATTGTGTTTGTGATACACATTTCTGTAGTGTTTTCTGCCTAAAAAGTTTAGGTAGTAGCAGTAATATTCTCCATATTCCAGATTTGTGTTTGATGGCCTAGTTGTTTGTTAGAGGCTGTGTTCTGAGCTCCTTGTTCAGGCCATCTTAGCTAGCAAAGACCATCCCCCACTTCAATGAAAGTGCAGTGTTTATGGTCTTTGGCTAGTTGGGTGGGCAGGTGTACGGTTTGGAGAAAGCACCTCATTGGTTCTTTTGAGCTTTTTTTTAAAAGTTGTTTCAGGTTTCAATTTTCTGTTACTTAAGAAGTTAACCTGAGTGTTTCATCCATTACACTCAGAGCTATCTGAGGATGAGCACCTGATCTGTGATATATAACAATAAGTAGTCTGTTTTATTGCTTAGTTTTAGTAGATATTGCTTATTCTAGATATTTATAGCAATTGTATTGTAGACTGCATACTTGTACTCTCTCCTCACAGTCTAGTGTCATTAGTTCATTCTTCCTAATACAGAGAGAACATCTGAGAAGTCCAACCCACTTAGTTCTTACCTTATGTTCCTCCTTTCCCCCTTTCTAAAAAAAAAAAAAAAAAAAATTGCCTGAATCTCCTTGTGTTCTGACTGTGCTTCTCAAACATTTTGGAAATATAAATTATATTTTAGTGCATTTATTAAAACTGTATTTTCCTTAATATTGCTACATCTCAAGTGCTCTATGTTGCACTGCATCTGAATTGTTTTAGTGTTTTAACTGCTTTTCTGCATCCCCGGATTTACTGATCTTCCATGCAGGACTAATCTAGTCCTGCACAGAAGCGGCAGTATAGGAGGAGGATGGCAGTGCTCCATGCATATTAATGAAGGTGTGTTGCCTGACCTCCTAATCCTAAATGGAGCGTGGACTAGTGAAGAGGGCATATCTGAGAGTAGAGCTCTCAGAATAAACATGTCCCTGCAAAGTAGAACAACAGAAATTGTACATAAATGAGCGAGACCGCTCATGGGTGTCCGCATATCCCCACCAACACTCCCCCATGTGTACAACAGGAGCAGTACATATAAATAAAATGAAGAAACACTTTTATATATTTTTTTTTATGATCCCGAGTACCGCTAACCATAGGTGTGTGGGTTTGCCCATCGCTTAGCTATGGTTAAAGCAGTTTAAAAGGCTGAAGGGGATAACAAGGAAGTTCTGCATAGTAAACACGTGCAGCAATAGCAGAGTGGTCAGAGCATCCACCTAACAAGCAGACATTCCCAGTTCAAGTCCCACTGCAGCACATTCCATTTTCTAAGTGAACTCTGTATATGAACATTTTTTTGACATTTTTTGCTGTATAACCTAGTAAATTACATTTAAATGTGAACTGGAGTAATGCATTAAATGCACTGTGAAGTGTCAGTGTCATAATGAATAAGGCACTAGTAAGCAGGTTTAAGCACAAGTAAGCAATAGTAAGCATATATAAGCACTAGTAAGCATGTGTAAGTACATTTGCATGGGGGTAAGCATTGCCTACACAGATTAAGCAAAGCAGAAGCTGAGTGTAAGAAACTGTAACTGGAGGTAAGCAATGCTTACCATCGCGCCAACCTGCATACAACTGCTTTAAAGTGCTTTAATCACTCTGTACCCAATGGCCCATGTTCTGCCTAGCAACAAAATAAGCTGCCTCTAACAGGCTTAAACTCAGGACCCATCATAGCAATACAGATGAGTGAGGTATCAGCAAACTAATCCTCACCACGGGAAAATCAAACCAAACATGTGAACTGAATCTATGTACAGTGTGAAGTGGTATAACCTGCTACATAACATAAATATGTGAACTGGAGTATTGCAGTAAGCATAGATGTGAGGTGTTATTGTAATAAAGTGTAGAAGTCCCCAGGTCCCCATACATTGTATGTACACATGAATCACGGATACCAGACACATATATAACCTGTAATGAAGAATAAATCACTGCCAAAAGGCAAATATAGTGCAAATTAACTATTTAGCAATGCTAACTGCAGCACAGCTCAACATAGTAAGAGTAAGCAATGTGTAGGGGAGCCAATCCATTCTGCCTAGCGATATACCCCTTTAAGCACTGCCAACCTTAAGTAAGCAGGTGTGCCCATAGCTTAGCCTTTTCAAACCTAGCCAGTCATGGAAAAGTGTGGTTAATTGGCCATATTTAAACCACACAGGCAGGAATATGTTTCAAAACTGGTTGTAGCTTCCTACTGCAGGCAAAATGACTGGTGTTGGTAAAGGCACTCATTTTAGAGCACAGTGCTGGGGCATCCAGGAGTCAAAAATCATGGTATGGCTCCTGGTAAACACCATGAGGAGAGACTACTGCAGGGCCAGTACCAGGGCTCGCAGTATAAAACGGAGGCATGGGACAGTCTCGCCCATGACCTCACCAGTGCCACAGGTATCCCCCGGACAGGTGAGCAGTTCAGGCACCACCATGCTGACCTGAAGTGGTGGACAGGGGGTATACTGGAACAGTGGATCCAGGAGTCTCGGCAAATGGCTAATGCCCAAGTACTGAGTAAGTACTCATTCCACTAAGTAGTTAAGAATTACCTAGCTTGTGTATACTATTGATAGGTATGGCTAAATATCACTGTATTCCTCTGACAGATGCAGATAAGCGGGCTGCAAACCAGCAAGCCCATGATGCTAGGTTGCAAAGGCTGCATTGTGAGGCAGGTAAGTAATCAGTCTGCATGTACTGTCATAACAAATAAATATAAGAGCCTTAGAAAGTGTTGTACCAGTAGAAATAAATGTGTAATAGTCTGCGAATGAAGGTATAACCCCTGGAGTGCTTCTGTTTACTCTTCTGTCATATGTTGTCGAACTGTTGCATACTATACTGTCGTATTTTAAGCAGTGCCATCCACACTGTGGTATGAAGAGAAACTTTGTATGAAGTCTTGCATAACAATGTTGGAAGTGCCAAGAGGTCAGTCATATTGTACAAGTGAGGGAGACTTAGATAGAAAACAGTAGAAAGATTCACATCAGTTCCCTGATAACACAATGTACTGTGATGTTAGCTATAATTTTTTGTCGCACACAGCAGGGGTTTGAATCCTGGGAGTGCTACTAAGTTGAATGCATAATCATACCCCACAACTGTACAGAGTTTGTAACAATGTTCAGATAGAAAGCTGTATGCATAATTACACCCAACTGTACAGAATTTGCTAGAATGCTCAAATTGAAAGTTGTATGCATATTCATACCCCACAACTGTTCCATTCTGTCCAGCATGCCCAGATAAATGGCCCATATCACCAGCCTGGTACCCCGTTCCCTTGAAAAAATCAGTGTGATGATCCAAGAAATGTAGGCAGCCGTTAATGACATATAACTGATGGTAAATGTATACATAGTCATAGAATGTATATGAAAACAAACCTGTCATTCTAGCACCTCACCCAAAGTGTATGACAGCAATTCTCAACATATTTTGCATTAACACCTGTATCTTGTCACACCTGTATGTAAGACACAGGTCACATATATAATAATCTATAAACATACCAGTGTACAATATAAGGCCATTGGGTAGTGTAATAATACATGTAAGGGAAAGATCACTGCAGTGACTAAGAATGTTGTGAAAACTACAAGGATATATTATTTGTTAATGGAACTCTCTCTCACCCCTACCATATGTGCAAAATAACCCAATGACACTCCTCAACTGGTATGTGTACACCCCAAACTTTTGTTGGGACATATGTCCTAATGGTTTATAAATATTCACATTTGTTTATATGCATGTGCCATGTTAAAATACACCCATATTGGTGGCCTGTTGCCATCAATGAAACCTGCATGCTCTTGTAATGGCCACTGTTGTTCCATATATGCATGTGTTCTGCTTGCTCTGCAACTGTGTTAAATCTGGTGTTTTGGGTTAATGGGAATACCTATGCATGCTGTTATAACTAACCCCGAATGCTGTTGACTTTTACTAACCCATATCTGTCATAAACCTGCTACAACATATCTCGTATTGGAAGGCTGGTTACAGCGGACTCAGCTGGCCATGGCACCAGGCAACAACACATCTGGGGCCCAGCCTGGGACCTCCTCCTCCTCTGTGGGCCCTGTGCCACCTTCAGGTGGAACCACTGCAGTGGATGGGGCTCACCCTCCCCTCAGAGCGGCGCAAAGCGGAACCTATCACCAGTCAACATGTCCGGGCTGTGGTGCGTAGGGAGCTCAATCTGGAGTTTCTAGACCAGCTACGCCAGCTCAAGGGCTGACTGGCGCAATTAGAGGGCGAGCCTGCCCCTCCTACACAGCCCGCAGCACAGCAACCTTTGGGGCTGTGAAGGTACAGTGGTGACTGCCCATGGGTGGGGACCTCAGTCCCACTGTTTCCAATTGGGGGCTCATGGGCTTGCGACTTCCAAACACCCCTCCCCATCCAAGGTGTTTACCCCCCACATGTGTCATATACCGCCCCTGTATGCATCTTGTTTGTCTTGTCTGTTAGCCTACCCAACCTACCTCCCCAAATATACCTACTACCCCTCCCCAACATCCTACTCTCACCTGAAAAAAAAAGGGCAATCTGTTCCCACAAAAAAATCTTGCCGTATACATAGCTGTCCATTTTGCACGTGTCCACTGGACACATGTAATCTGGTATAACTGGCATCACAATGAATATATGTTGTCCTCACTCCTCTACCAGGGGTTTGATGGTCCAAATGTACCTCCAAATTCAGTGTATATGTACAGCTGTTGCTGTAGAAGAAATGGGCAGCTATGGACCTTTCCTATACCCTTCCTGCACATGCCTAGCTGTTTTCCCTACTGTCTTTCCCTCTTCATGACCCTTTTTTCACCATTTTCCTATCAACCCCTTTTTCTTTTCTTTTAAAGAAATTAGCATGGAGTAAACGGCAGTAAGCATTTTTAAGCAGCAGTAAGTGGGTTTGCGTGGGTTTGTGCGGGGGGTAAGCTATGCCTACACAGGTTGAGCAATTCCGAAGCTGAGTGTGAGAAAACATAAGCGGAGGTTAGAAGTGCTTACCATCATGCAAACCCACACAAACCACCTTACAGCTGCTTAAAAATGCCTTAATCACTCTGTATCCAATGGCCCTTGTTCTTCCCAGCAACAAGATAAACTCTCTGCAAGGTTCGAACCCAGGGCCCTGCACTCCATACACAAAGTGATTTTCCACTAAACCTTGGCAGATATACGTAACCTGATGTTTTCACAAACATATCATCCAGCACAATAAGTCAACAGTATGGGAAATGTATTAATATCATACCACACAACCTGTTAATGCAAGAAGTCTGGACACAGATTGCCACACTGTAGGTGCAAATAGGGATATATGTCAACTAATGCTCTAATACACCTAACATGTTGCTAGTTAAACAGTTATATGTATTGGAACACATATGTAGAAGGAGATGAAGTCTGAAACACAAAAGTGTTGGCACTAGTTACTGACTTCAGTGCTGTGATCATCCATGTCAGTTGCCAAGAGAATGAGGTACAGGCCAAAATATGAGCTGAAAATGCATGGACATATGGACAGATATATCTGTAAATGTAGACAGATAGACAGCTATATATATATATATATATATATATATATATATATATATATATATATATATGTGTGTGTGTGTGTGTGTGTGTGTGTGTGTGTGTGTGTGTGTGTGTGTGTGTGTATGACTCACAAATAATCATATAACATCAATTGTATATAGATACATACGTATGTTCATATGTATATATATATATATATATATATATATATATATATATATATATATGTGTGTGTGTGTGTGTGTGTGTGTGTGTGTAAATATTTATTTATAATTATATATATAATTATTCTCTTTTTTATTCATTTTTTTCCCAACTCTCCTTTTAGCTTTTATATTTAATAACAGTGTTGTCGTACTCATTATTGGGTATGTGTAGTTGTATGAGATTATACAATATTTAAGTGTTTTTTTCTATTGTCCATTTAAAAGCATGATAATGTGCTGAATATGATTTTGGTATATACATATATATGTATATACTTGTTTTTAATTTTTGAATTTTTGCATTATATTATATATATTTTCATGTAATTCTCTCTTCACACTATAAAACATGGGTTGGTGTAATGCTTACTTGTAATTTCACACTGACGATGCCAGGGGGTGAAATCGGTCACCGATCTGTGTTTTCTCTTTAGTTGAGCTGAATGGCTGCATGAAGGAGCAACCTGAATATTTGTTCCACTTAACATTAAAAGTACTTTTGTATAATTAAAGTGCTTTTTGGGTCTTTTTATTACATCCGACACTGGATTTATTATTTAGAGTACTGGAATCTCTTTTTTGGAACTTTGTATCTAACTCCATGCACCATTTTTGGCGATGTGCACTTGATTTCTTTGGTGTGTTCATATTCGTAGTGCTGTTGCGTTTTTGAGCATTGGATTACATTCTACTTTTTTGACTCTGCATATTGGGACTTTATACATTCGTGGTGAATGGAGATAACCTTCGTGCTTTTGTGACTAACTTATTGCAAAATACAGATGATTTGGCCGTTTTCGGGGGTCAAAATGGCATTTCCAGCAATGATAACTCTACGGGGGTGAGTGAGACTTTTAGTATGTCGCATTTATTTAAAGAATTAACACCACTTACCAAGAAGTTCTGTTCAGCTACTTGGCATAGTAAACTTTTAAAAGCATATAAAGGGGCTGGGATTGCTCCGCGTGATTTATGTGTTTATTTGGAACCAGGTGTTGGGAAAGATCTTGATTTCATGAACAAATAACATTGTATACAAAACACAGCATCTGAACTGTTCATTGAATTACTTATTGAATATTATGAACATGTACTTGTGGGAATGAAAAGGAAGCTGGATGATTGCCTAGATACAATACAACAGCATGATAACCAAGGTGACTATAACAAATTGTATGAGGCTTATTTGGCTGAGGTGAATGGTTTTGAGAAAGAAATAAAAAATAAAAAGCTTAAGAAATTTAACTGAGATATGGATGATGTTAAAAATAATACTATTTACTCTTAGAAATCAATGAAGAGATCTGTCAGGTTCTCTGAACCTGTTAATAAGCATTTTAAACAAAAGCGCAAAAGAAACAGATCCATACTCAAGCCTACCAGAACCATGGATTTAACTACTGATTCCAGCACATCTGATATTTCCTCGAACCCCTCGAGCACAGATACTGAGACAGAAGCTTTGGATGAACAAATTTTACCTTTACATAAGAGATCGAGGGGCAGAACAGGCCCTTTAGAAGACGAGGGCAGAAGGACCACAGGCAGACCAGGGAACAACATGGAACAAATATTCAGGGACCTTACCAAAATGTAGAACTTAATGTTCATGCAGACATGGATGATCTCATAGTCAATTTAACTGACTATGTGTTAATACCTTTTGAAATAAGTGTGCTTAATAAAAGATCTAGCTATGTACCTTCTTGTTTTGTTTCTGGATATGATGTATGTCTTGATTTAAAACAATTTTGCAGGAATTTAAATCTTAAATATTTTTTCAGTACTAAATCTGATACTGAAAATGTTACCAATACTGCTGATTTTCTTGACCCTTTTCAGTTTAAAAAGTCCACTTTTCAACCACCATATCATCCTCGTGTTAAGCTTTTTGAGGATTTAGTCTTACTTGAGTTACATATGGAACAAAAGTCTATATTTAGGGAGTTTGGTGACAATTTAATGAAACAAGAAAGACAGGCACTAGCACATCTCAAAAATAATCATGACATTATAATAGTTAATGCTGATAAAGGGGGAGCGGTAGTCATCTGGTCTAAAAAAGATTATTTAACTGAAGCACATAAACAGGTGAATGATGTTAGATTTTATTATAAATTACCTTTAGATCCTACTATGGACTTTAAGAAAAAGATTGATACATTTTTGCACACTGCCGTTATAAATGGGAATATATCAGATTCCCTATACAAACAACTGACAGTGGACAATCCAAACCCCCAGAGGTTCTACATTCTCCCTAAAATTCACAAAACTATAAATAACCCTCCTGGAAGACCCATTGTCTCAGGATGTGGATCTCTGATGGAACCTTTGTCTGTTTATTTGGAACAACAACTAAAACCTTTATTAGGACTTGTTAGAGCCAGGCTTAAAGATTCTGGAGAATTTTTATGTCTCATGAATGATTTGCAAGTTGAACCTAATTTTTTTCTTTGCACACTGGATGTGCAATCACTATACACAAACATTCCTCACCATGGTGGTATATTAGCTCTCAGATATTGGCTCACCTTGTATGGGAAATATAGCCATACCCACATTGAATTATTGATTGCCCTGGTTAAGATAGTATTGGAATACAATGTTTTCTACTTTCATAGTGACTGTTACCTACAAATGAGAGGCACAGTCATGGGTACCACATTTTCACCTATTTATGCAGATCTTTATATGGGGTATCTTGAATGGCAATTAATTTATTCAGATAAAAACATCTTTAAGAAAGACTTGGTGATGTGGCATCACTATTTGGATGATTGCTGGGGTGTCTGGTCTGGAAATTTAGAAGGTTGGAAGGAATTTGTAAGATACCTTAATTCCAATACTCTTGGTTTAAAATTCACTGATAGAATAGAAATGAATACCATTGATTTTTTTGGATGTACAGGTAACTAAAGCAACAGATGGCACTATTAATACAGGCCTTTTTCGTAAACAGTTCACTAAGAATACTATATTAGAGGCTAGTAGCTGCCATCCAAAACACATCACTCATAATATACCTAAGTTGCAGTTTTGCAGACTTAGACATATATGTAATGAACAAAAAGATTATGAGATGGAATTGAACAATATGAGTGATAGATTCATCAAAAGGGGTTATGATAAACGTAACATCCATACACAAAAATCAATGGCTATCAACTACTCTAGGCAGTAATTCTTGAAACCTACCAACTTTAATTCAGATGCAGATGACTCTAACACATTTAGACTTGGACTAATCAGAATGTTAGATTTGTGGTCAGTTATGGTACTAATCTTTTTAAGATACGTACTGTTATAGATAACCATTGGGAAGTACTAAAATCGGATCCTTTTTTTGAACTTTTGGATTCTAGATGTTGATATAGTTTTAGACGGGGTAATAATCTAGGGGAATCCCTTTCTTGGTTCAAACAGATTGACTGGCTTAAGGATGATATAACCAGAGATTTACCAGCTGGTTCATATGCCTTTGGCAATTGTGTATATTGTAAGGTGATGTCACGAACCAAGTCCTTTACTTCTGTCAATACCTCTAAAGTTTTTGATATTAAGCATGTCATCACTTGTCGCACAGAATGGGTGATATATATGGCAGTATGCCAATGTGGTTCCTTTTATATTGGACAATCCTCTAGAGGTTTGAAGAGCAGAATTGCTTTACATTTGAGTGACATCAATTGTAAACGCATAACAAATGCTCTTTACAAACATTTATGTGATCACAACACTGCTTCTTTTCTCTTTGCTGGTATTGATGCTATTAAAGGTAGTAGACTATCTGATTTAACCAAACATCAAATTTTGGACAAAAAAGAGAATGTGGATGATTAAACTTGGGGCTATGTACAAACCTGGTCTTAATGATCATTGGTAATTTCATTTTCCCTCCTTTTATACTAATTATTCTCTTTTGTATTCATTTTTTTCCCAACTCTCCTTTTAGCTTTTATATTTAATAACAGTGTTGTCGTACTCATTATTGGGTATGTGTAGTTGCATGGGATTATACAATATTTAAGTGTTTTTTCTATTCTCCATTTAAAAGCATGATAAAGTGCTGAATATGATTTTGGTATATACATATATATGTATATACTTATTTGTTTTTGATTTCTGAATTTTTGTATTATATTTTATATATATATATATATATGTTCATGTAATTGTCTCATCACAATATAAAACATGGGCTGGTGTGATGCTTACTTGTAATTTCACATGGACGATACCAGGGGGCGAAATCGGTCACCGATCTGTGTTTTCTCTTCAGTTGAGCCGAATGGCTGCATGAAGGAGCAACCTGAATGTTTGTTCCACTTAAAATTAAAAGTACTTTTGTATTTTTAAAGTGCTTTTTGGGTCTTTTTATTACATCCAACATTGGATTTATTTCGAGTGCTGGAATCTCTTTTTTGGAACTTTGTATCTAACTCCGTGCACCATTTCTGGCGACGTGCAATTGATTTCTTTGGTCTGTGTGTGTGTGTGTGTGTGTGTGTGTGTGTGTGTGTGTGTGTGTGTGTGTGTGTGTGTGTGTATATATATATATATATATATATATATATATGTAGAGAGAGAGAGAGGAAGTACTGGGTGCAAAGTAAATCCCTCAGCCACAAGCCCTTTAACTGCCACTTGTGAAATGTGTAGTGTGGCAACCATTCCCACAAATGAGAATACTGACATTAAACATATACCCACCCACAATTCAAAGGACATGACACGACACACAGGTATGCATATGCAGATAACCTTTACTTGTGTACTATACAATAATGTATGCCAGTACTTACACTACATAAGGTGTGAAATATGTAATCAGTGATGAATGCAAGGCCCACACAAAACAGTAGATGCAAGCAATGTGGATATATACCATGCTATGTTGTCCAGGCCAAGGCCTTCAATTAGTACAACAGTAGATGCAGGATTTGCCTTCAAGATACGTAACAATCAACAATTGCAGATGTAGTTCAGCAGCCTCCAATTACACCCTGTAGTCAAGCCCTAGGGGGAAAAGTAGCACTTGTGTTAATGTCACAGTATCTTGTACATAACATTGCTTAATCTAACATCTCACTATCACACTAAATGACCCTCATCTTAACAGTTATATCCCTGAAAAGGTGTCACAGCCTAGGTTAATAGCATAGAACCCCCCCATAACAGGCTGTACAAGGGCAAGGAACTCTGTGTACCACACACTTACCTCTGGAATGTACAAAGATACACAGCTGTTGCCCCCATATATATGGACTTGGCCCAACAGTTGGTGTGGGAGTCCATGACATGACTGGGATGATAGCAGCAATGCTAGCAGTAAATAATGGTAGGCCATTACCTAACAACCCCTTTCTGTATCACAGCAGGACAAAGACTGGCATATATGCGGAGGACAGAGGCAAGAACATTGGGCCATATTTGCATTATTGCTGTTACACACCCTGGAAATCGCTGGTGTTACAGGATTTGTTGCAACATACTCTTATGTAAGAATATGACATTGAAATACAAATGGATGTAGCCATGTACTGATAGCACTCAACAGACAGAATGCCACTGATATATCTGGGACAATACCTGTGTAGTGCACAGACAAAACCTACAGCCAATTCCCCTGTTATCATATGGATAGGCCCACAGTTGAGAGCTATGCAGACAGACAACATTCCATGCAAAAGTACCATGTACACAGAAACCCTGTAAGACCAGCAAGATACAATGCACACCACAACACTACTCACGCTGTCTGTAGGTCTGGAACCTTACCCAAATGTGTATTTGGCCCGTGTCTGCAGGTTCTGCTGTAAGTGGTATTGCTACCTGCTGTCTGTAACTCTGATGTCCACACACAGAAAGGATGTCAACCATACTGGAAAGGTGAAGGGGCAATGCCCACAGAAGTCAGCAATTTAAAGTATAGGGTTGCCATGACAGTGGTTATCTGACGTACTACACAGCAGGCTGCATGCAGTTAGCAACTGGTGGACACTGACTGGTGCAGAGGCCATCACCTGATCATGTGCAATACCAATAAAAGCATGCTGCAATCTATTCAAACCAGCTCAATCACTCTACTGGAGAGACAGAGAGAGAGAGAGAAAAGAAAAAAAAATACTTTAATAAAAGTAACAAAGCTCAGGGTTGTGCTACAGTGGGAAAAAAAACATAAAAGGTATGTGAAACAGATATGTATTTACTTGCATGTAGTATATGACATAGAATAATAGGATGTATAATGTGGAAGGATTTATATGTGCCATCAGTACTTGCTCCTCTAATGATATTCTGCTCAACAACTGCTCTGGACAATAATGTCAGTCCCTGTGAGCAGTAGGACATACCTGGCAACTGTGCAGACCAGCAGTGAATGTCAAAGATGTGACCCATGATATCTGTGTTCTGTACATTACTGTGGCCAATGGCTGGTGGTGGTATTAATACTGCCATGATAGACACATGGGTGTGAGACCACACCACTTGCAGGACAGTCATATTAAAGTGTAGCATAGCATGCCCAACTGCCATAGCAGTATAATATGCTTATCTAAAAATCTGTCACCATATATACTTCCCTAATGTTAGTCTATGTTCACATGTGACACCTGTCTGTGTTGCAGCAAGGCAGAACAGTTCAGCTGTGAAGTAAAGAGAGTTACAAGAGTGTGGACCAGATGTTTGTATGCACCCCACATACAGATACATATATGTGTGATACATATTCACAGCTGTGTATATCTACAGAACCTCGGACAGTTTTTAATATATATATATATATATATATATATATATATATATATATATATAGGTATATCTACACATATATGCACATATGTATATATATATATATATATATATATATATATATATGTGTGTGTGTGTGTGTCTATATAAATATATATATATATATATATATATATATATATATATATATATACACACAGACATATACACACATATGCATAATACTGACATGTATAGGTATACACACACACACAGACACACACACACACACACACACACACACACACATATATATATATATATATATATATATATATATATATATATATATCAATACATGTCCCCTGCCATGACATGTGTGAGAGAACATAAATACACAACATATTTACACACCAGTACATGGCTGTAAAATGGAGTGTGGAGTGTGGTGTGTAACCCATATTGGGAACACTTTGCAATTGTTTGAGAAGGTGGGATATATATGTAGGTGAAGGGTATTAGGCACATATTGGTATGCAGGTTTGGTTGGGTGACAAACAAAACAGCATACAGGGCTGGTATATGGCACATGTGGTGGTTAAACACTGTGGATAGTTAGTTCCATTTGGAATGTGGAGGCCATTGAGCCCCCATATGGGAACAAATGGGAATATGGTGCCCACCCATGGACAGTCACAACAGCACCTACATGGTCATAAAGGTGCCTTGGCCGTGGGATAAGCAGGAGGAACATGCATGTTAAACCTTGTGTATGTGTACTGCATGACTCCAGGTGATGTAGCACATACCCCATGTCTCTGTGGAGCTCCCTATGCACAAGACCCTGGACCTAACTGGGTGGCAGACATGTCTGTGTATGCTCCATTGGAGGGTCACCATCCCCTGAGGTATTTCCACATGAAAGTAGTGGCTGAACAGTAGATAATTAGGTTTCATGGTGGGTCACAGATGTGATGTGGACTGGCAACATGTGCACATTAGGTGGGAGTGATGTTCTTGCTGGCAAATAACCCCTACACATACTGTTGTGTAACTGTCATGGAACATATGTGGGTTGTAATAGTCCACACAATCCTAGAACATGTCCAAAAGCATGCATAAATATCCCCAATAACAGAATGGCAGATGTGTAGCAATCACATAGTAAGCATACCACATGCATATGTGGAAACATAGTGGCAGTAACAATAGCATTTTAGGTGAAATACTCTGTAACAGCCCAGCAGCTCTAGTGTCCCCACAAAGAGCATGTCTATACACACATAGCAGAAAGTGTTGTACAATACAATATATGTCCCAATGGTAGATAAACTGGAAACATACCACATGCGTTGTGTGAACTTTAAGTTGGAGCTGATATGCTGGCGGGAGACTGATATGTGTATTGTATTATGGTAAACGTGCCATATGAGTTGCTCAGACATATTTCCATCTTTATGTCTTTTAGGGAGTATGGCGCACAGGAGGAATCCCGCTTACAGTGCCGCTGAGGATGACATAATACTCACCAGCATCATCCAGAACTACCAGCTGCTGTTTTCAAGGACAAGCCAGGACCAGCATGAGTGAACTGCCATGTGGAATGATGTGGTCCACAGGGTGAATGAGGTGGCGACGCACAGCCGTACACGTGAGCAGGTCCGCCATCATTTTAGTGACCTGCTCAGCCATGTACGTCGCCATGCCGCTGTCGTGCGGGGTGATCACCTTGCAACAGGGGGGGGGCATAACATCTACCCCCCCTCACCAGTGTGGAGGAACTGCTTATGATCCTGGTAGCACCTGCCCGCCCACAAGAGCTACAGACATATACAGTCATGGAGGTGGGTGCTACCCACATGCCAGACATGGAGCATGCAGGTAAGGTTCCAGGGCATATCAGTAGACCACTGCTGTGTATGCATCTGTACAGGTAGATCATGCATATGTGAGATGTGGAGTCTGTTGCTGTATAGTACTGATGAGCAGTTATGCATAATCTGTTTTACTGTGGACTTCAGCTGTTGTTTTACTGTAATATTGCAGCCACCCTGTAGCAATGCCACAGCTGTGGCCACTGACATCAACTCTATCTCATCTCAATGTAGGTACCTCTGGGATACCAGCAAGGCAGCGGCTGGTCAATGTAGGTACCTCTGGGATACCAGCAAGGCAGCGGCTGAATGCCGATGAGTATGGTTTAAGGTTATGCTTGGCAATTCACTGTGCATGTCATAGCTAAGGTGTAGGCCATGCACACATCTAACACACCTACCCATAATGCATGCTGTATATATTCACTGACAGAGCACACACCTCACTAATGGGATTACCAGCCTCAAACATGTGCAATACATAGACCATCTTAGACAACTGTGGCTACACTCCAGTGCACATTGCTCAGGCACAGCTGACATCTTCCTAACATATACAGCTATGTCATACACAGATCAGGTGTGCATGCTACACATAAAGAAATCCTACTCCCTCTGCAAACACATGCTGCAGGGTCCTAAACCTCATCAATATATTACACAGAACATACCCCTGTCCTGGGGAATTTACACACTCTGGAACAGACTACCCATTCATGTCAGGCAATGTTACTCATTGGTCCTCTTTACAAAAACACTTGACAACTGGATGGGAAATGGGGAATTCACCCTGGGTAGTACATCTGTGCCACAGCCTGACAGGGGCACAGGGGACTAACATTATTGGGTGGTGCATAGCTGGGATCCCTTGTGGCTAGGCTTATGTAGGCCCCAGGACCAATAGACCAGTACTCACCTATGAACCTATGTGTACCACAGGCAACATCAGCCAGGCCTCAATACAGATATGACCTGCATAATAGTGGGACATTGCCAAAGCCATGTGTTGCAATGTGATCTGATATACCAGCACCATGATGGGGAAGTCCAGGAAGTTGCAGTTATGATGCATGTGCTGCACAATCCACACTTCACCCCAACCCAGGGATGACATCCCCATCTGTAAAATGCTGGAGCCACTGTACACCTGCATGTTTGACCTGCATTGGCAGAGAATATGCCAGTACACATGGTGTTCCTAGTTTGGGATACTGTAATATAACACATGTGTAGGCCACATATGTTGAGCATTTACAAAGTAGCAGGAGATGGTAAGGGTGAGTCATTCTGAAACACAACAGTGCAATGGAGGGGAGAGACAAACCCACTGAGAATGGCTCTATCTGTGCACAGTCAAGGTCAGGAAGTGTGGCAGACATAACCCTGACTCCACAGCACTAGTGATGGTACTCCATGACCTCCAAGGGCTGTGCATGTGTTTAGCATGTAAACATGCAGGTTTGGGGAACATCTGCAGGCCTGACTGACCAACTACTGGCTCAAGATGATGGCCCATGCTGCTATACCCCTGCCAGGTATAGTGACCACAGTAGTACACATAGCAGTTATTGCTACAGGCCATCATGATATGTGTGTGCACACATATGCACCTACAAACGGTATGCATCCCAACCAGCATCGGCACAACTGACACATATGACCTGTAATGCAATTGCCTAGGTCATATGTCACATGTCAGGTATATGTAGTGTTGCCATATGCAGTAGTGTTATGCTGTGGCATGTCATGGAAGAGAGTGCCATGTTAATAATGGTCTCTACACTCACCATAGGTACAGTATATTGTGTCTGTGGTCGGTCTAATGGTATGCTATCACTCATACATGCACCACTGATGATGACATCTGTGAATACACATCAGGCATTCACTAAACACATGTCCACATATAATCCAAAAACACACAGAGGCTGTGAGCAGCAGAGAAAACATAACTGACACACAGATACACATCCTGCAATGGTGTGTACACTATGAGGTATGGTGCACAGTACATGCCAGGGTGATGAACAGATGCACAGCAATGCTGTGGACATGGGTGCAGTGTGTTCCAGGGGGGGCATCACCTACTAACAGAAGCCATGCATCACAGCCATGTATAATGTCGGTAACTGGGATTGACTACAGTTGCACTGCATGCTGTTGAGCACCACATGTCCTGCTTGCTGACATGTGTGTAATTACGGGTTTGTGTGTGATACTGTACTGCACCATTACCTGCTATTGTGCATGTTATAAGGATGCTGGAGCTGTCTGTAGGTGCTGTCTGGTGGAGTGTATGGTTTGTCATGTATGTCGACTGCATGCGTGTATGTCTGTGTGTGTGTGGCCATGTCTGCACACACAGTGTGTGTGTGTGTGTGTGTGTGTGTGTGTGTGTGTGTGTGTGTGTGTGTGTGTGTGTGTATGTGTGTGTATGCATCTGTGTACTGTTTAGTGGTGATGTACAGGTATTACAGTCTGTTCCCCATTTTCCCCTCACAGGTGGTGAGGTAGGGCTGGGTCCCTCCTACACAGAATCTGATGTCACTGATACAGACATTGACCATGAGGATAGTTGTGTTGAGGCACAAGCAGGGTCATCAGGGGCTGCTGCTGGGCCACCAATTAACATCCTACTAATATCCAACCCATCCACACACGCAGTCACACTGCCTCTATATACCTCATCACTGTTGGCCTTAGCTGAGGGACATTCTATGACTGGCATTGGCCAGGACAGTGTAGTATCTATGGCACGTGAGTCAGGACACAGCAGCTATAGTCAGATGTCTGGTGGGGTACCACATAGGCAGATGTTCAGGGGTGCTCATCGGAGCACTGCTGGTCATCATTCCCCTGGCAGATGTGCCACATCTTTATCAACCACACGCATGTTCCAGACTGTCATGGAGGCACAGGCATGAATGTAACGGTACACCACACAGGGTCTAAGGGTGCAGAGGGCTCATCATATCTCTGTAACTGACAGCATCCGTGACCTAGCAGGTGTCATTTGTAATTACACCGAGGTCATGGATAGACGGTGGGGTGAGACATTGGATCTCATCCGCAATGTCATATCCATGCATCAGGACAGGACGGGACAGTTGTGAAGGCCACATGGATGTATGCCAGCAACACCAGCAGTTGGAGGTCACCATGGACATCCCACCAGTCACAGCCACTCCTGTAGTGGCAGTGCCATCCCCAAAACTGTGGGGTGGTGCTGTCCACAGACCATCATAGCAGACCACGTGCACGTGGCCCTGGCCAGTCCCAGGAGGGACCTGGATACAGTGGATGTCTGATAACCTCAGGGTGCAGTACTCAATCTGGCTTTGTACCTGATGCTGCCTGTAGCACCCCTGCCAGGCATAGGTCCCGTATACGTGGCCGGAGATGGTGAACTATAAACTCTGCCAGGTACATACTGCAGCTATCTCACAAATCCCTGTATAGGGCAGCCACATGGTGGAACTGTGTGCATGCAGACACGCACACATAAACAACAAACCTAGGGCAACCACATACCTGCACGCACAACATCACCATTGGCCCATAACAGTTCTCAGCCCCCTCACACACACAGACATGTTGTCAATTGTATGACTCAGCCTAGGCCTCTGTCAAACTGTCAAAGCAATGCACCCTGTGCATATGATGATACCTGTGCCACATCCTGTCATCCGTAACATTGATGCAGGGACAGGCTAACATGGTGCTGATGTACAGGGTGATTGTACAAAAGTGTAGCAATGGAATGCTGTGTAGCATGTTGTCAGCAGTAAAGTGAAATGCTAATATCTAGGATGGTGTAGTTGTGCAGCCATGATGCATTATAGCTGTAATAAACAATGGTGTATTGTTTTCACCATTATCTATTCTGATTGTGTTGTGTTTGTCCATGTGCCACATGGCTGATGGGTGTAGTGGTGTCAGCAGGCCTTCTACAGTGGACACCAGTAAGTGTAATGTGTGGTACACATGACATGGCTGGGTACAACACACATAGCCTTTGGTTTGGATGCAGTACAGATACAAGACTGCACACATGGAGGTATGTCCCCGTGCAGGTAATGCATCTGTTGCCCATGTAATCCCACCGAGACAAGATAGGCATAACCACACATTGCTATATATGCAGTCTGCAATGTGCATGACAATGAACATGCTAACAGCAGGGTGTATGTCCCTTTCTCCACTCTACTGCAATCCTCACCTCAGTAACATGAGTGTGTCAATGTCGTTGGCATAGCCCTATCCTTAGGAGGGTGTGAGGCACTCAACTACTGTGAATGGTGTAAACAACTAACAACCTGATAACATGCACTGTACATTATTACAGACAGCTATGTGGGGGGATAGACGCAACAGTAACTGCAATGATGGTGGATCCCTTTCCCCACTCTACTGCAATCCTCACCTCAGTAACATGAGTGTGTCAATGCCGTTGGCATAGCCCTATCCTTAGGAGGGTGTGAGGCACTCAACTACTGTGAATGGTGTAAACAACTAACAACCTGATAACATACACTGTACAGTATTACAGACAGCTATGTGGGGGGATAGACACAACAGTAACTGCAATGATGGTGGATGTGTCCACAACAGCCACACCCAGTGACTTATAGCAACCCCAGTAGTGCTGCACACCTCTACAGTGTGGAGAAGGGCATTAACACATCTATGACCTGTGAAGGACTGTATGGCCATGGGATGGCACCTGTGGAATTTTGGCATTTGCCAAGCAGTCCTGGTGGAAACATAGTATTTGAACGGAGGTAGATCCCTTAACATTTACACACATTGCTACATGTGGGATGGTGTACAAAAGCCTGCTATGATCTACATAGGCATTGTGCACCTCCTAACCCTCATCTACACCTGTCACGATTGCATCAAGGAGGTATGCCAGGTTCAGGTTGTATTCTCAGCCTTTGACAAGTGTCCAACATTGGCGGGGTCCTGTGTGTTAAGATTATCAGTGACATTGGCATGGGTTCATTGTTGATATGTTCCATACCCCTGCAGACCAGGGTCATCAGGCTACTGGGTGGTAGTTCCCAGCTGACATGGTGGATTTGGGGTCATCCTTGCCAACATTGGTGAATCCATTGTCATTTGTAGGCCTGTTGGATAGTATGAGGGATCCCAGCTACTTAATGTGCCTGCCCAGGGGGTTCCCCCAAGTATGACACTTCACTTGACTGTACTGCATGATATGTTAGTAATGCCAGCCTGACATCCTACAGGTGGGATGGAGTACTGTTAACATGTACTGCCCTTGTCGTGTAGGGTCCTGGTTATGTGATCTGCTAAGGTTGGTAGTGTATTGCAGGCCAGACGTTTTTGGCTGTAGGGGGGATACCTATCCATGCCAGATGAATGTTGTTTGGGTCTCTCAAACCCATCAATGGTGCATGTGGACATATATGTTGTGGTTATGTACCCAATTTCATTTACAGATGTATGTCCATATATACCTATATAGATATATATGTGTTTACCTTTGAAAGGGAGACAGTCATTTTTTCGAATGGCCTTTTCTGCGAACTGAAACAACCAATCCATCATTTCTAATTGCACCACAGTTCAAATCTCAGCAAATCTAAAAGCAGCTTCGCTGATTCTCTAATTACAAGTTGGAAAACATATCGTTATGTAGGGGGGCAAGCCCCCCTGCACCCCCCATCTGGGGGGGATGAGCCTCCCACAACCCCCCTAATGTGATATACTAACTCCAAGTTCACACTACAGTGGGGAAAGGCAAATTTTCCCCATCCCCACTATAGTGCCATCCGCACCAAAATTGCCAAATCTGCAGTGAGCGAATGCATAGTGACATTCACTCATTGCACGTTTATCATAAATAAGCTTACCAGCTTAAATATCAACCCCTATATCACAAGATGGGTTGCAAACTGGCTCAGAGATAGAACCCACATGGTCAGAATCACAGGTGCCATGTCCGAATCCAAACCAGTTATAAGTGGCATCCTACAGGGCTCACTTCTGGGACCTCTCTTGTTCAGTATATACTTCTCTGAGGTTCAGGCTAACACGGGGGGGATTATGGATGACAAAGTTCGCAGATAACTGCAAACTGGGGGCCATAATCGAATCTCCAGTTGACACAAGCATCCTCCAAAAGGTTCTCACAGAGACGGTTGCTTGGTGCCAGAGCCACGGCCTCAAGCTAAATGCTAAAAAGTGCATAGTCATCCCCTTTGGAAAAACAAGGTGCCCACAAATTACCACATAGGTGGTAATCCATTAAGTACAGAAGAAGTAATTAGAGATTTGGAGACCAACGTAGATAGTAATCTCTCCTTTGATAATCACTTTGCCAAAGTTGTTAGAAAGACCTTCTATATAGCCCACCTTATCATGAAAGGGTTCACATCTAGATCAAGAGAGATCATTGTGCCCCTCTACTCATCACTCATCAGGCCCATAATTGAATACAATGCCCCTTTTGGGATGTATCTTACTCGACACCTGCAGCAACTGGAGAGACCCCAAAAGTACCTCACCAAGAGGATCATGGGCTACAAACAGATGTCCTATGCAGCTCGACTAAAGAAATTCCAGCTCTACTCAGTTGCTTACCGACTACTCAGAGGCAATCTATGCCTGACGTACAAAGCCATGTCAAACCCAGAATTAATGGACATGCTCCACCTCAAAAAATCCAAGTCCCTTAGAGCTACATGCTCCAGGGACCTAAACCTCAGCACAAAAATAAATAGGACATGCTGGAGGGACATATTAATTTCCCAGAGGCTCCCCTCACTCTGGAATAGAATCCCAATTCATGTTAGACATAGCCCCTTGCTGACCCTCTTCAAGCGAAATCTGGACGCGTGGATGGGAAATCGCAAATTCACCCCTGGGATCTCTTCTGTGTACCTGCTAGACAGAGGCACAGTAAACTAATCTTAAAAGGGTACCTTCTGTGACCTACTTTACAGAGGCACAGTAGGCTAATCTAATAGGGAGGCGGAAGCCAAATACACTCTGGCTAGGCTTATAAATGCCCTAGGGCAGATAGCCTAGTATCTACCTATGAACCTATGAACCTATTTCTGGCAAGATTGTGCAATGCTAAAAACATGCTTTCGGCCTTCCAGCTTTCGGAGACATGATTTTCTCCCTTTGAAAGGTGAACCATATATATGCTTATATATATATATATATATTTTTAGTGCTGAGTATATATATATATATATATACATATATATATATATATATATATATATATGCACATATACATATATATCTATAGATGTATATGTATCTATGTATATATTGGCATATATATATATATATATATATATATATATATATATATATATATATATATTTCTATAGCTATACCTACATATATAGATATGTTATATCCATTTAAATATGAATATATATATATATATATATATATATATATATATATATATATATATATATACATATATACATATACACACACATACATCTACATGGTGGAATACATTCCTTGTAGTGTTGAATACCTGGGCTGGATGATAACATTGAATTTCTGTGTATGGTGTGCAGGGTCCTGGTTTCGAGCCTTGCAGGAGCTGTTTATTTTGTTGCTGGGCAGAACGCGGCCTGTTGGATACAGAGTGACTAAGGCACTTCAAAGCAGTTGTAAGCAGGTTTGAGCGAGTTTGCATGATGGTAAGCACTCTTAACCTCCGCTTACATTTTCATACACTCAGCGTCTAAATTGCTTAACCTGTGTAGGCAATGCTTAGCTCCGCGCAAACCTGCTTAGAACTGCTATAAAGTGCCTTAATCACTCTGTATACAATGGGCCGTGTTCTGCCCAGCAACAAGATAAACAGCTCTAGCAAGACTCAAACCAAGGACCCTGCACACCCTAGACAAAGTGATGTACCACTAAGCCATGACAGATAAGCAGAAATTCAATATTTTCAGAAACATATCATCCAGTATTGTCATGCAACAGTACAGAGAATGTACACCAACACCTAGATGTCTGTGTGTGTAACTATATTAAAATCTAAACAGATACAACATATGTATATATGTAATATATATATATATATATATATATATATATATATATATATATATATATATATATTTTTTTTGTTTGTTTTGCTAACTCTATACACATATATATCACTATATATGCACATATATACATGCATATGCATGAATTGACACATATGTGTCTACACCCATATGTCTACATATACACAGCATGTTACATATGTGTATGCAGATATATATCTATGCAGGTATATACGGACATAGTTATATATATGTTAGCAGATATATATTTATATATACCTATATAGGTATATATGACCATACATCTGTAGATAGCAATGGCAAATTAATAAATACACATATGTCCACATGCACCATTAATGGGGTTGAGAGGCTCCACACACTATACGTCTTGTATGAATAGGCATCCCCCCCCACAGACAAATATGTGCGCCCTGCAATACACTACCAAGTACAGTCTGCCATGTAATGGCATGCCATGCCAAGTACAGTATGACATGTAATATGTGAAAGCCATCAACATCCCCAGGATACAGATACACAGATATGCAGATACAGATACACACACACACACACACACACACACACACACACATATATATATATATATATATATATATATATATATATATATATATATATATATATATACATGTGACTACACATACACACACAGATATATGTACAGTAAGATACATTTGTAGACAGTGCACACAATATGGAGCAGACACTATGCCTACAGTTAACACCTGAACAACTGCATAGTATATGGGCCTCCCATACAAATGTCAATTGTTGCCTGCAACATATACCCATAGAAAGGTCATAGGAAGGACACCACACACAGGTTTGCAGAAATGGGAATCCTTTAATTGTGTACTATAACAGTTCTATATGCCATGTAATACAGCTGTTCAGATACTGACAACCATATAAACAGAGTACTGCAACTGTGAAACAGTTACATTTATACAGTAGTCTGAAAAGGTTCACAGCTGTTGCTGTCCAGGCCAAGCCCTTCAGATTGTACAATAGTGAAGACAGACTGGGCCACTGGATACCAAACAAGCAACAGTGTGTACTGCAAATGTATAGTTCAGCAGCCTCTATCTACACTCTGTACAAACTCAGTAGGAGGTAAAGATGTTTTGTGATCAAATGGGTTGTAACTGGTATATAACATGGCATAAGTGACACCATCACAAGCACACCGACAGACAGAACAGTCTGTATGGCAAGAGGCTGTAGGCTTGCATTACCCCAAGTCATGTAAGTAATGTCAATATAGGTGAAGTATACTTTACTGTACAGCCAGATACCTTGTGGCAGCTCACCCCTGATACCCCCACATTTTGTAACAGCCTAGGTCATTTATGGTGCTCCCCACCTAAACTCAATAATACAGGCCCATATACCACTGTTACATACACTAGCCTCTCCAGTGCATAAGGGCACACATGTATTGTGAAGGTGACGCCCACACATATATGGCCCCAGCCCCAATGTATGTGCGGGGGATTCAACAGCAGTGGACTAATGGCAGCAATGGCAGTGTGATATAATTATAGCCCACTACAGAATAACTCCCAACAGCATGACATATGTGCAAAGCTTGGTATGTTGATGGAGCACAGAGGCTGGTACACAGGCACATATGTGGAACATTGTTGCCATACACTAAGCAAGGTGCTGGTGTTACATGATAGTCTGCAACATACCCTTAGTCAGGGAATTGAGGTTAGAAACAGAAATGGATGTAGCCATGTACTGATAAAAAGCAACACACACACTGCCAGTGTAATATCAGACACAGGACCTGTGTGGGGGACGGACATCACATGATAGGCATACCTCTGTCCAGCAAGAAGGTAGGCCCACAGTAGTGAGCTATGCAGGCAAACTGCATTCCAAGATAGACTAGTATGTACACACACACCCTGTAACACCAGTACTATACAAAGCATGACACAACTCTACTCACAGTCTGTCTGTAGTTTCTGATCCTCCTACAAATATGTGGCCGCTGTGAGTGTGCAGGTACTCCTGTAAGAGGTATTGCTACCTGCTGTCTGTAACACTGATGACCACACACAGGAAGGATGTCCATCACACAGGAAATGTAAAGGGACCACGCCCACATGCTGTAGGGATTTATAGTGGGTGATTGCCATGACAGTGGTAAGTGGAAGTAGTACACATGTGTAATTTTATATATAATATATATATATATATATATATATATATATATATATATGTATATATAGATACATATATATATATATATATATATATATATATATATATATATATATATATATATGGCTATCTGGATAAGTATATGTACATATATTTTCACCATATGTCCTGGACATGGAGTGTAGCCTTACACCAGCCCCTATAGTCCCAAAGTCATAGTGCAAGGGGATGTCAGGTATGTATAGCAGGTATATTACTAGATGATTGCTACTGTCATTGGTATTGTATTCACAGACATGGTGTGTGTGGAAGGTGACATCTGCTTATAACATGTGTGCCATTAGCAACTGACAGATATCCTAAAGAAATCATTGTAAAGTACTGCTGCTAGCATGTAATGACCCTGTGGAGTGCAGCAGAGATATTGGCCAATATATCTGGAACTTTGGACACACCCTGTACAGTCCAGAGGTATACACATAATCCCTTAGTGCACAACTTGTGTACCAGGCCTGACAATATGGATGTAGACAGCCATGTAGATGGGTATGACACATAACGACTGGTATACATCTGCCACCATAGGTTTTGGATGCACGCACTTCTGTCTGGCCTGACACATAATGACTGCTGGTACAGGGGTGACATGGACACATACTACCCACTAGATATTGACATACATATGTACAGCATCCCACTGCTCTGTCTGACATACATGACTTTTAAGGGAGGCCCGGCAGCAGTACATCTGGCAAGTATCTGCACATGACATCCCACTGGGTAAGTACACTAAGTTGCTAGGCATGTAAACATCCACTGTGCAGGCTACAGGCAAACTGGCTCAACACTGGCCTACATATAGTATGTGGGAATGCACATGTACCTGCATATATAGCAGGCTTAACAGCCATATCACAGCACGGGGTAAGATACACCTGTGATAAAGTGCATAACCACAACTAATGTGAACACAGCTACATCCACATATGGTAAGCTAGCATAATATTACAGTATATGGACTTTATGTTCTACACCATCCTCATATGTGCCACTCACAGAATGACCCTACATATACTGGGCTGCTACAAAGTTTGGTCTGATGGCTGTCTGTCATGTGGGACATGTGTGTGTATGGCCCTAGAAACATGTACGGCAAAACAGTACCATACAGTGGGGCAGCATGTAACATCGGATAGAAGGGGAGCTAGAACAATGACATCTACCACAGTCTGTACACAGGATAATGTTCATATTAACAATACACACACTGCCGACATTCACCATAACTACACAGAGCTCAGTACTGTACAAACATCCACAGAATGTCCAGGTTATGTCATGAAATATAACCCCTACTGTACATGACGAGTAGCAGTCTGATATATCACTGGCTTGTTATCAGACATGATGACACTATTTATGGTGTACAGCACATATGCACCACTTCATGCACAACATATGTGCAATGGTTGACAGAGGTGTGGCTGACAGCACATACACAGGGCCAGTATAGACATGTTGCTGTGATAACCTTATAAATTTACCATTGTAATGGGGTTTGTTGCAACATTTGTCCTATGAGAGATATGAAGTCAGTAACTGTCACGGCCTTCACCATCTACAGACTGCAATCCTCACAGTACCTTCTGCATTCCACAAATAGCTGCACCATGGCTAACACATGTAACCAAAGGCACAACACTGCCCAGTCTGCAAATGATCCTGCAGATGGGGATTCCTCATATACATGGAACTGACATGGCAGGTATTGCGACATGTATGACAGGCATATCCAGACAAACACTGTTAAACCAACATTACTCCAAATGCAGTATAGCAGCACTTACAGTCTGTAGTCAGGCCAGGCACACCCCCCTCCTGTATGTTGCCCTCTTTCCACAGTGTATGTTGTTTGAGGTAAATCCCAAATCATTTTGAGATGCTGTTTGCCAAACAACAGATCTAGTTCCTGCTCACAGTGACTGAAAAGCGCCAACACCACCATGATGTTCCTAGGTATTGGAGTGTGTTTACATGCAATTGGCTATGAGAATGTTACCACAGCTGTTCCACATACAATCAGCTAGGGCAGGGCTGCAATTCTTGCAGAGGCCATCAGCTGATCATGAGCATCACTTAATATACACATGCTGTTGCCTAAGCAAAGCAGGTGTGGGTCTCCACAATCCACCAGAGAGGGAGTGGGGAGGCAGACTGAGGCAAATACATGTCAGGGAGGGGTGGGAGAATAAAACTGAAGTATGTTTGTGTCACACACCTACCAACACAGGGTATCAAACCCCAAACAACTATGTAGTGCTCTCACAGTTCGATGCAGTTATTGGATGCACCACATGAGTTACTGCTGTTAAGCACTCAGAGCATATATGTGATGGTGAGTGACATCTGCAACAGGGATACGGTAGATATACGGTAGGTGACATACACGTGCCTGTCTGCATTAACAGGTGCCAGCTTCAACACAGGCACACACACAGGGATGCACCCACATTGACACACTTGGCAGGTCCAGGAGTGCAACTCATGACTAATGCGATTGCCACAACACATCAATGTGCAGGTATCACATGCACCACACGGGTCATATGGATGTCGTATGGGCAAAGAGTATGAGGAGGTGTCAGACATTAGACAGCATGCTTCAGCATGCCCTAGGGGCTGTAGTGAGTGTGGATGTGAACATACACACCATACAACACTCACACACACAAATACACAGGGTGCCAGTTCTGACATGCATGGATGCATGTCTGCATGGGTGTGTGGTGGTCAACTGTGCCAGCAGGCTGTACAAGGGTAGGCAGTGGGTATACCTTGGCATGTATACCTTGGCATCAGGCCACATGACAATGGTTTGCATTGTGGCTCAGGCCTGTAGTTTCTGCATTTGCCCACAAAGGTGGGTATTGCATCCCCCATCCAGTCACCTGGGTGATTATTGTGTGTGGCCAATGCTGTGCATCACTTGCCATGTATGTGTTCCTTAGTCCATGACATGGATGGTGTCTGGGATGTGGCCATCTCCCACATGCATGTACAGTGAAATGTGCTACTGTATCTGGGGTGTCTGGCCCATGTTGTGAACACAGATTATCATCAGATGTGCCAGTCTTGCCCATCTGTGGCAGGGACTGGTAATGGGCAGCAGGTTTACCCTGCACCTGCATTGATAGCATGCTAACAGCATTCCCTGATGTTAGTGTTTTCTGTCCATACAGGACATGTTATGTCCGTTGTGAATCACATGTGAAGACACCATAGGGGTGCAGGTGTCCATTGGGGAACATGGTGGAGGTGCACTGTCTGCATGTACATGCATATTGGGCAGATGGGCAGGGTGACATGCCCTCTGTATATTTTCTGTTGCCTAGGCATGTGTGTGGATATGACACATGGGTTGAGTGTGTGCTCTTGGTAATAGTGGGGTTGCTAACTGTGATTGGCTGGCCTTGATGTCACATGTATGGGTATGTCTTTGCACCCCACCTCTCAGCTAATTTACATCTGTTATCCCTGTATGGTTGACACTGTGATATATAGTAGGGCCACCATAAAGGAAATAAGCAAAACCCCCTCCACATTTGCCCACACTCACCTCTACACAGAGATATGAGTTACATACACAAACCTGTCATGTCTGGGAGTAGAACCCCTACCTAACTAGTTTATTACACTTCAGCACTATGCAGTGTTAGTATGCACCATGGACATTAATGTAGTACTTCTTCCCTAAAGGTGTATTTCACAATGAATGACATCAGCAGGATTACCAAAGAAGGGCATTTCAACTGTACTGTGAGTGACTAGTCTAAAATGCATTGCTCCCTACACAGACAGAGAGACACACACAAAACATCCAAAACTGACATGTGTGGGTATAGAACCCCTGAATGAGGACTATATCACCCTACAGCATAGAGTTGTTATAGGACGCACCACAGGGATTTCTAGAAAAGTCCTTCCCCAAAGGTGTATTTCACAATGAATGACATCAGCAGGAATACCAAACTAGGGCATTTCAGCTGTACTGCGAGTGACTAGCCTAAAATGCATTGCTCCCTACACAGACAGTGAGATACACACAAAACATCCACAACTGACATGTGGGGGTATAGAACCCTTAAACAAGATCTATATCACACTACAGCATGGAGCTGTTATAGGACACCACAGGGATTACTAGAGTAGTCCTTCCCAAAGGTGTATTTCACAATGAATGACATCAGCAGGATTACCAAACTAGGGCATTTCAACTGTACTGCAAGTAACTAGCCTAAAGTGCATTGCTCCCTACACAGGGAGTGAGACATACACAAAACATCCACAACTGACATGAGTGGGTATAGAAACCCTAACCAAGGCACATAACACACTACAGCATGGAGCAGTTATAGGTTGCACCACAGGGACTATAAAATAACATTTTCCACAAAGTTATATTTCACAATGAATGACATCAACAGGATTGCCAAAGTAGGGCATTTGAAATGTACTGTGAGTGAGTAGCCTATAATGCATTACTCCATACACAGACATTGAAACACACACAAAACAGAACTGCCATGGGTGGAGATGGAACCCTACCACAGTTATAAATCACACTACGGCAGTACGCAGTTACAGGACGTGCTACAGAGATTGAGCTACAACCTTCCCAGAGCTGTATTTCTAGGTGGGTGACATCAGCAGCCTTGCCAAAGTTGAGTATATGAATTCTAAGGAGTGTGAGTACCCTAAAAAGCATTGTTCTCTACTTAGTCAAAGACACATGAACACACAAATACACACACACACACACACAGTTGCCACGTCTGGGGTTGGAGCATCTACCTAACTACATTATCACACTACAGCAGTTACAAGACACGCTACAGAGATTACTGGTTTACACTCTTCCCAGAGGTGTATGTCTAGGTGACTGAGATCAGCAGCCTTGCCACAGTTGAATATATGAATTGTACGGAGTGTGAGTAGCCTAAAAAGCATTGCTCTCTACTCAGTCAGACGCACACACAGTTGCCAAGTCTGGGGTTAAAACACTATCTAACTACTTTATCACACTACAGCAGCACACAGTTACAGGATGCACTACGGAGATTAGGGGAGCTACGAGTTTCCCAGAGGTGTATTTCTAGGTGAGTGACATCAGCAGCCTTGCCAAAGTTGAGTATATGATTTGTACAGAGTGTGAGTAGCCTAAAAAGCATTGCTCTCTACTTAGTCAGACACACACAGTTGGCAAGTCTGGGGACATAACACCTATCTAACTACTTTGTCACACTACAGCAATACACACTTACAGGATGTGCTATAGAGATCACTGGGCTACATTCTTCCCAGAGGTGTATTTCTAGGTGAATGACATCAACAGCTTTGCCAAAGTTGAGTACATGAATTGTATGCAGTGTGAGTAGCCTAAAAAGGCATTTCTCTCTACACAGTCAGAGACAGATAGACATGCACTCACACAAATGCCAAGTCTGGGGTTAGAACTACTATCTAACTATTTTATTACTACAGCAGTATGCAGTTATGGGATGCACCATAGAGATTAATGAGCTACAGCTCTCCCAAAGGTGTATTTCACATTGGATGACCTCAGCAGGCTTGTCATAATACTGCTGTGGGGAGGGCAGTGTGTGCATGGGGTTGACATGTCACATGCGGGCACACATGGGGTCATATGTCACAGGTACGTGTATACAGCTACTAAATGACTACTTCCTTGTACAGTCATGTTGCACAGCTGGCACGTGCACCACATAGTCTGTCATGCTGACAGATACTGGTGGCTAGTATCTGCAGTGAGTGACATATGCACCTCATGTGTTTGGGGCCCTTAGGCTGTGTGCTGGGTGGGACAGTGCCAGATGGCTCCTTGTCATGGTCACCCTCTTACACACATCTATGTCCATCTACCTTTGGCTTATTATAGTGTGTTGTCCTTTCATATATGTCTGTATTCCTATCCACTGTGTGTGCAAGGCAGGAGTGGTGCATACTGACATGTGTCTGCACTAAGAACTGCAACTGCCAGATATGTCTGGTCCACTGGTGTTTGCAGACTTGGCCTTCATGTGTTTAAGTGTGTGAGCATGCCCAATATGACCTTTCAGTATGTTGTTGACTGACATTGCCTTCATTCATCCAAATGTGTGAGCATGCCCAGTATGGCCACCTGTATTGCATGTGTGGATCAAGTCTAGGTAGTTTGTACTGCGGTGCTGATCTTTGTGTTGTACACAGACATGAAGCATGCTGTGTCTGCAGGGTATCCAGTGGTCATTTGGCATTGACTGTTGCTACATTTCTGCATAGCGGGGGGAGGGAACCCTGACTGTTTCTACATTTCTACACAGGAGTGGGGGGCACACCTGACTGTTACTATAAGTGTACGTAGGATGAGGGGGAACACTTGTACACATTTGCTAGGACTGTACTGGTATGTCAGGTAATTAATTTCATTCTGTAGTCTTACCTATCGTGCTGGCTAGAGGCATATCAGTGTACTACAGATCTTAGCTTTAATTATCTACATATTAGTTTCTGACTTCCTAGCCTTCACAACTTACATCCAACTGCCTGGCCTGCTGTAGTCTGTCTGTGTAGGCCTGGGGGAGGGGTTACCCATAGGTCTCATTCATAGGCCATAGCACAGCCTCTGTTTGTATTTGTCTACACCAATCCTGCTGACGGAGACTGTTGTTAGGTATGTGAACCTCCCTGACTGGCATGTGTGAGTCATATGGACACACATGTCGCACAGCCCATTTCCTGCAGTGGGTTTTGTCACCCTGTGTAGTACTGGCTACTATGGTGACTCCAGTATGTGATATAGATGTCATGGTGCCACTATGGGTGTCTACTGTCTGCTGCCATAACATTTGGCCACCCAATTCCCTTGCATGCTCACATCCATACCATAGCTACAGGTAACAACACATTCTACTCCGTTTGGCAATTGGTAGGTTGAGTGACTTACCTTGAGGGTGTGCCAGACTTGAGGATGGTGCTGGAGGGCTGCCTATGTCGGATGCACATAGTACACTCTCTATACATGGTTGAGCACAGGTAGTGTCATGTTTGGCATCCATTTTACTATCTGTGTGAGTCAGAGAGAGGTGTCATTCCCTGGGCCCCTACTGTGTCAGTGCATATGCTATGCATTGCCTCTTTGCCAAGGCCAGGGCATACTTGGCATGCCTCCTTCTGCCTATTGGGACAGGCTCAGGTTGTTCCTTCTCCGAGTCACTCTGTGCCTGTACAGGACCTGGCACTGGTGGGGGGGATGTGTGGCCCTGCCCCATGCTGTTCCTGCTGCAGCTGTTTCTGCAGGATCATATTGTGTAGCATAGCACATACCATAAACATTTGGGTACATGTAGCTGGTGAATACTGCAAGGCTCCACCGGATGTGCCGAGACACTGGAACCGTGACCTGAGCATCCCAAACATTATATGTCTGGCCTGTGCATGTGCCTCATTATGGCTTTGTTGTTCAGGTGTGTGTGCATTTCTGATGGGTGTCATCAGCCATGGCTCCAGTGGGTACCCAGCATCCCCCATTATGTGACCATAGGGGATGTCCACATTGGCAAATCTGTGGTACAGCTGTGTTAGATGCCATATGTATAATCATCCTAGCTTTTAGGGCAGCCAGCACACACATTCATTATAATACCCTGGGCATCACATATGACCTGGCAGTTGATGGAGGGGATGCCCCTGCAGTTGATGTAGGCCCTACCCTGCTCACGGGGTGGTGCTTTGATGCATATGTGCGTGCAGTCTATAGCACCCACTACCCCAGTGTATTCTGCTATTTGGTGGAAGAGACACATATTGCTGGTCAACACCTCACATGTGCTGAGGAAATATACGTTCTCACTGGCATGTGCTGACATGGCATTCAGGAACTGGTGGTATACTCTGGATGCTGACACCTGTGAGATCCCCATGATACCTCTAGTTGTGCTTTGGGTGGTACCTGTGGCTAGTATACCTAGGCCTACACATACCTTGGTATGCACTGGGATTGGTCCCCCTCGGCCAGTTTGGTGTGTCAGGTGTGGCCAGTACTGCTCAACAATTTGCTGTAGGAGGTCTCTGTCCACCCTATAGTGCTCCACTCTCTCCAGCTCATGTAGCCCCTGGTAGGTTATCTTGGGTCTGTATACTCTTCTCTGTCTCCACACCGTGGGTTGTTCAGCAGCACTGACATCCTCACCACCCTCAGACTCTTGCACATGTTGTTCTATGTTGCCTGCTGCAACCCTTCTCATTTTGTAGGTTTGTTTGTTAGAATTTCCCCCCTTGTATACACTGGTGGTGTAGAGTGTGGAAAAAACAGAGGAGAAGGTGTTTGCTTAGTTTATAATAGTGTTCTGGGCTGGGCTGGTCTGTTGTTTGTGTAATTGGCTGATTCTGATACATTTCACCTGCCAGTTAAGCTAGTTCTCCTTGATTACCTTCCTACTGCTAGTTTCTCTTCCTATTGCCTTCCTGTTTGAGACCAGGGGCGCGCTGCGCAAACGCAGTGCTCAGATGTGAATGGAGCTGCTATTTCCTGTTTTTTTTTTTATTTTTGCACCTGGTGCACACCACTCAAACACATGTATGTGCTATAAGCATGTTTTACAGGATTTTGGCTTGCTCTACCTGTGTACACTATGATTTTCTTGGTGTAAGGTAGGACAGCCCTAGACACACCCCTGCCTTAGCTTAGCTTAGCTAAGGGTAAATACAAGCCACAGTGATCCAATTAGCTTACAGCATGCCTGACACACCCTCTTCAGATGTCAGCTATGTCTAGGGCTTACACTCATGGTTTTCCCAGTCCTACACTCTTGGGTGCAGGCTTGCACTGACAGGGAATCTGGGATTCTCTATCCTTCCCCTCATTTGCATAGGATTGCCTGTTAATGCATACTTACATGTCCCACACAGAGCTTCCCCCCTTAGGAATCATTACTCACTGGCCAGGTTGTCTTCTGCTTGCCATTGACTTACATGGCAGAATACTGCTTTTAGTTAGAATGCTTATTTTAGGTTTATTTTATTATTTTTCCCCAATCCTGTTTGTGCGCTGCTGCCATATGCTTAAACAGGCGAGATCAGTGAAAAAAAAAAAGTTCTTTTTTTATTTTTTAAACATTTTGCAATGCCAGTGGCCTTTTACTTGGTCATTGGCATGCTTCCTTAATAATATGCAGCCTTTATTTGGAGCTGTCATAGCTCCATTTTGTAGCTTGCAGAAATGTACTCGGTTACTAACCGAGTACATTTCTGCAGACTGCACTCGTCCTGCACTGACAGCTGCCGGCTTCCTGGATCACAAATTACCCTCATTTGCATGGTTTTCACCTGCAAATGAGGGTAATTTGCATATAGGAGCTCAGTCTGTGCAGAATTAGTCTAAGAGCTCACGTGCATGTCCCAGGAGCTCGTTCCTGGATCGCACGTCGGCCATATTGCCGAAAATAGCTCTTAGACTAATTCTGCATGCTCTACAGGGTTTGTAAATTTTCTGTATATGTAGACTAGCTACTTAATCTACTGTATTACTGTCATTTAAATCATTTTTCAGTTGTGCACTTGCCTTGCTTCATTTAAAAAGTTTTAAATTGCTAATTTTGTAATGTTTAATTGTATTTACTGGTTAGGGCTACACACTCAAGTGTGTTAGCCTTTTCTGTGTTTATTTACTGTATTATTGCATTGTTTAGCCTGTTTTAACAAAAAAAAATATATATATATTATATCGTTTGCTCTTTTCCCATCTTTCCTAGCTAGCATAGTCCAGACCCCAGGCATTGCTGGTTTCAGGACTTTATTTTGTGTGTTCAGAGCTATCCAGACATTGCTGTGGTAGATGGAAGTCCTACTGCTTACCAGTGGGAGTGGAGAGCTTTGTTCTGCCTATCTAACACTAAAAGAGAGGTCTACAGCTCTGAAATTGTAAATTTATTAGCCATTTTGGGCTGATTTCTATCCCTTTCAATGTTCTGGCATAAAAACACATGTGTTTGCGTGTTTTTCGCATCGTGCAGCACTGTGGGGCAGTTAAACTATTCCAGGTTCCAGTAAGTCTGCTCTTCAAATTTTCCCTTAGAACTAGCTGGTTTCTCAGTAGTAGCATTAAAATCTGAACCGCTGTGACAAGCACTTTCTCTAGAACCTGCTGGAATGCACTAGGAAGCCTTAAACTGATACAAGCACTCAACTCTCCTTGTTAATAAGGAGAAATTAATCTTAGGCACTAAACAGCTTATAATTGCAAAGTACCTTGCAAAGGTAAGGGAAAACAGCTCTTGTACTTTACAAAAAAAGCACCTAAACAGGCATGTCCAAGGGTCAGCTTCTGGTGATTTCTCCTGTCCACCTGGTGAATCTGGGCATACTGGGGGTAATGCAGCAACTGCCTCATGTACACAGACAACCCTCTCCTCCTACCACCCAATACTACTACCTGTGAGAGATGCACTTACATAGCCAAACTGGAAGCAAAGCTCTCTCCAGCCAAGATTGTGCTAGACAGTCAAGAGAAGAAGGTTAACACCTGTACTACACCTCAAGCAACACATAGCCTTCAAAACCCACACCATCAACACCCACACATAGCATCACTAAACCCACATATGCGGAGGCCTTTAACAATAGCCTGCCCAAGCAAAAAGGACCTCTGAAGCTGAAATGCAAACAAACACCAATCAGAACCAAAGTGACACATAGCTCACAACACCAGTGTGCCACGGAACAACAGCCCCTAAGGCAAGAAAACACACCCAAAACTTTAGTCATAGGTGACTCTATAGTCAGGCACACTGATGTCCCACTCACCAGGCCAAGCAAGGAGAAAATTACAGTCAGCTGCCTGTCGGGTGCCAGGATCCGCCATATAATGTATGCACTCAGGTCACTCCACAACAAGTACAAATATGACTGTCATTGTCCATGTTGGAGTGAATGACTTGAGACGTATCTCCCTGGACTACATGAAAAGAGACATGGAAGAGCTCTTGGATTATGTGGCCCAGGCAGGTATGACCCTAGCCCTGAGTAGCATCCTGCCTTCGCCCAGAATTATACCACAGTATAAGAACAAAATGATTGACTTCAACAATTGGCTAAGCTTCTGGTGTAATTCAAAGGGGATCCAGTATCTGTCTGCCTGGGACGACATGATTGACAAACCACAATGCTTTGCCAGAGATGGTCTGCACCTGTCTCCCCTGGGATTCAGGTTACTGGCTAAATCTCTTGCCACTCCTATAGTGCCTGTTTTAGGCAAGGTTCAAAGGAAAAAGCCACCACCATAACAGATACAAGCATGCAAAATCTGAAGGTAATGCTACTCAATGATAGAAGACTAAACCTCAAAATGCCCACTCTCGAGGCACTCCTAAAAATGGAGAACATCGATATCTGTGCAGTAACTGAGACCTGTTTCAAGGCACCGGAGAGCACCCCTACAATACCAGGCTACAACCTTTACCTCACTTTTTGGCCAACAAACCAAGACCAAAGCACTAAAGGTGGAGGAGTGTCCATATTCACCAAAGATATTCACACCTCCAGGCTAGTTACCTAACACAATGCATCTGAAATTCTCCAGGTGCAACTAACACTACATAAGTCTGCAATCCAAATTGTAGCTTGCTACAGATCCCCCACCATGCCCAAGATTCTTACTACAGCTTTCTAAACATCCAGGAAAATAATAAGATATAACCAAACACCCTAATACTAGGTGATTTCAACTACCCTCCCATTAACTGGGAAAACTACTCGTTACCAACAGCTTTTCCCAAAGTTTCTTGGAATTCATAAATTCCAATGCCTTGAATCAACTAATCCATAGTCCCACCAGGGGCACCAATATCCTAGACCTGGTCATTACCAACATGGGAGATAGATGCTCCACACCAGTGGTCACTGCCTCATTGGTCATGTCTGACCATAAACAAATCACCCTTGACATCGATATCCCACCCCCACCCTCCAGTAAGGAAACCTCTGTAAAAAACTTCTCCAAAGCGAACTTCATACTACTCAAGTCAGAAGTGCAAACTTCATGACACCCATACAAATGGGAGCTGAAAGTTCTACTGCTGAATGCTGTACTAAGGCACTGTACGAACACATCCACTAGCGCATCGTGCCATCCCAAATAGAACCAAGACACTCTCCTCCAAAAAAGGAATCCAATCTGGTGGTCCCCTGCCATAAATAAATTATACAACAGAAGGAAGAAACTTTTGCAGAAAAGAGGAAAATCTCAGGATGCAAAAAACTCCCTTACTAACCTCAGTAAGAAGTGAGATCCTTAATAAAATCCTCCAAATCTAGTTACGAAAATAAAATTGCCAAAGATTCCAAAGACAACAACAAAGCATTCTATAGTTATGTCAAGAATCTAAATGGCAATGCTCAGATCTGCTTTGAGCTACAACAGAATGGCATTAAATATACTGATCCCAAGGACATTGCCAATATCCTGGCAGATCGACTCAGTGCCAACTTCACCCCCCTCTCACCCCCTAAAGGGCCCATATCAATACCAAAAGATTGCCAAATTCCAGTAATCACAGCCACACAGGTAGAAACTGCACTATCCAAAGCTAAGAAAACAGCATCCATGAGACCAGATGACATCCCAGGCTGTGTACTACAAGAACTACAAAATGAACTGGCACCTCACCTAAGTGTCATGTTTAATCATAGCTTCACCTCAGGCTTTGTGCCCACTGAGTGACGCACAGCTGCAGTTATCCCACTCTGCAAGGGGGGCTCCACTTTGGATTCCAGCAACTACCGTGCCATCAGCCTGATCTGCAAGGACATGAAACACATTATCATGGAACTTATAAACAAAGACATTGACAACCTTCAAACACTGGATCCCACCCAGTTTGGGGTTGGGAAGGGCTGATCTTGTCTCTTGAACCTTATTGACTTCTTCAAAGCAGTCTCCAGAGCTGTGAATGAGGGTAAGGCAGTCCACACAGCCTATCTGGACCTCACCAAGGCCTTTGATACCATCCCCCACTCTGGAATCATAGATAAACTTACTAAACTGGGCATAAATCCCTATGTCACTCGATGAGTTGCCAACTGGCTTACTGATGGAAACCAGACTATAAAAGTAGCTGCCTTCAAATCCAGCTCCAGACAAGTGAGAAGTGGAGTGCCTCAGGGTTCAGTCCTGAGACTGCTCTTGTTTGGCATCTACTTCTCTGAAGTACAGGCCAACACTAAGGGACTCTGGCTAACAAAGTTTGCAGATGACTGCAAACTGGGAGCCATTACTGAATCCCCAAATGATGTGGATATTCTACAAAAGGGCCATACAGAAACATATGCATGGTTCCAGAGCCATGGGTTCAAGCTTAATGCCAAGAAATGTATAGTTATCCCCTTTGGGAAAAATATGTACCCATGAATTACCACATAGGTGGCAGAACACTAAACACCAAAAGTGTGATGAGAAATTTAGGGACACAGGTTGACACAGGTCTCACCTTCGACAACCACATTGTCACAACAGTCAGGAAATCTTTCTATGTGGCGCACCTCATCACTAAGGGCTTTTCATCCAGAAAAAAGGAGGTCATTGTCTCACTGTACTCATCCCTCATTAGACCCATTATAGAGTACAATGTCCCATTTGGTATGTACCTCACAAGGCATCTGCAACAGCTGGAAAGGCCATAGAAATGCCTCACTAAAGGAATCACAGGCCTAAAGCAGATGCCCTATGCTGACCATCTAAAAAAACTCCAGCTATACTCTGTGGCATAACGTCTACTCAGAGGTGATCTCTGCTTAACATACAAGGCCATGTCAAACCCTGAGCTGTTGGACGTGCTCCACTTAACGAAATCCCAATCCCTCAGAGCCATACACTCCAGGGATCTAAACTTTGTCATCACAATAAACAAAACATGCTGGAGGGATAGGTTCCTGACTCTGGAATAGACTGCCCATACATGTCAAGCAGAGCACCTCCTTGGCCATCTTCAAAAGGAACCTTGATTGGATGGGAGATAGGAAATTCACCCCGGGGATCACATCAGTCGCCCTGCTAGACATGGTTCAGAGAAGTAAATAGTGTGGGAAGAAATATCCAGGGAATTGTTATGGCTAGGTTTGTATAGGCTTTAGGGCCTATAGCCTTGTACCAGCCTATGAACCTGTGAACTAGCACCTTCACCCAGCCTCTCATTAGGATATGTGTTTGGCACATTTCACCTTGATCTACTGTGATCCAAGCGCAACATTTCTGTGACTAACAATTTTACCTTCACACACACACACACACACACACACACACACACACACACACACACACACACACACACACACACACACACACACACACACACACACACACACACCAATATTCATTTCAAAGTGAAATAGTTATTAAATAAAGAAAAAAAGAAAAGGGAAATTTAGGACACTTTCCAATTGTATGCATTTCATTCCTCTAAAAGTATTGCTTAAAACCTCATTGAACGGTGGAAAGAAAGCTGTATGTCATAATATAAAACTGCAGTGCTTAACACCATAAATGTTAAATGCATTATCATTGCTACAGCTGACAATTATCTACAACTAAAGTAGTGATACATATACATATACACAGTCCTTTATCTAACATCACCCATCCTACCTTTCATTCTTGTTTTCTCAAGAACTAAAAACTTAAAGTGATGTGTGCCACCATTGTCAGCCACGTTTCACTAATTCATTGGTTGTAGTTCTAGTGTTATTGTTATACAGATGTTCCCTTATCCTATCCCTTAATCTTCTGTCTGTTTTGCCTACATAAATTGATTTATGTATCAGACAATACTCAAAATAAACCATGTTTTGTTTCACAACTGACCTCTACTTTGAATGTAAATACCTTATTAAAATCTGGATGAAAAACCTGACCCAATGTATCTAAGAAGTTACAAAAATTACATCTCGAGCAGGCTACTGTAGCTTTAATAGTGCCGGTATATCTGTTCACTTCCTTATTTCTTGGATGGCATAATAACCTTTTTAAAGATTTCATATTTTTAAATACAAAGCTGCGATTGGCCCCTACAACCTCCTTAATCTATTTATTGGCCACCAACACTGGCCCAATCTTCTTAGAGATATCCAGAGCCTGTCTAATATTACTGAAATAAAAAAAAAAATGGCATTCTTACTATGTTCTTACTATGACCATATGCCTGTCAGTCTCTCTATAACATATTTCAGTAAAATACGGTCTGGCTTTCATGCTTCTTAACTCTTGCACCTACAACAATGTATTATTAACCTTCTGTTTATTATAACTCCTCTTGACAAAGCTATGTTCAAGGTCCTTTATTTCCTATTTAAATATGTTTTCTCTACACTCAACCTGGATACTCTTACCCCTTGTCCTTTCACTATGTTTTCAAATATATGACGGGGGGGGGGGTGCATGCTCCTTCTATGTATCAAGGTAATCCTATAGCAATGTTTTCTATACGCCCTTGTAGTCACACATCCATCTATGTGCTTTCACATTCAAGTAATGTATCCTATCACAGGAAAAGTTCATTGTGAACCTCAAAAAGGTAGTACTAGTGTTAATATAGTCATAATATGACCTTAATTCACTAAAAGTTCCTCCCCATATCATAAATCTATCAACAAAACGTCATTACAGACCTGTATGCTTGTTATATGGGCCATTTAAAATCACTTCCTCCTGCCATGAAACCATCACTATGTTGGTGTAGCTATTGGCAAAGGATGTGCCCATAGCTGCACCATCTTTCTGTAAGTATATTTCGTATCCAAACATAAAAACATTATGTTCCAACAGCACCTACATAAAAAGACATAATAAATCCATGGGCTTATGAACAAATTCACCATGTCCCAGCAAATAATGGTGCAGCATCAGTATACCCCTCTCTTTTGCTATTTTCGTGACTAAGGACTGGACATTTAAGGTTACAAATAACAATTCTTTTATTTCAGTTCTGTCTTTAAAATACTGATAAAGATCTTTTGCAAATTGTTTAGAATTTCTTAAAATTACTATATTCCTGTCCAACAGGGGTCTAAACTTTTTCTCCAGAAATATAGATAATGGTTCTGTGCACGAGTTACGTCTTGAGACTATAGTTTCAAAGGAGGATTCGGAGGGCCTTTATGTATTTTAGCTAGCCCCTGTATTATTGGTAAAAGTGTCTCATATACCATAAAATATTTGTACATGTGATGTTCTATAACACATGTTAATAAACATTCATTCTGTAAATTATGTACATTATAAATCATCTTATAAACATCATTATAACATATTCTCACATACACTTTGTCATCATTTAACATTTGCTTCATAGCAAACAAATAGTGTTCCAAGTACAGTTTGGACCCATGGGGCAGACACATTAGACTACAAGAGTTTTTCAAGGAAGTATTGCTATTACTAGAGGGAACAATCACAACAGATTTCTTTCAGGTCATGTCAGTGTTCATCTACACCTAACAGAACCTCTCATTCGAGGTCCCAACCATGGTCCTACAGCTTTATCAGATCAATGTCTGCAGGATCACCTGCATCAGGTAGGTCACGACATTAGACCACCTCACACACACACACACACACACACACACACACACACACACACACACACACACACACACCCCGGGATTCATGAACCTTGCGCCAGGCGCCAGCATAGCGTAGGCGTTATAACGCCAAATATGGCCGCCGAGCGATTCAGGTATGATCCAATTCCAAGTGCACTACCAGCGTACACCAGCTCTGCGCAGCCCCCAGCGTAGGTATGCAAATCACCCCATGTGCAGTGTCGCACCATGCAAATGAAGGCATATAGCGATTCATGAAGTGGTGCAGGCGTAGCATAAGCCCACGGAAATGTAAACCAAAAAACACGGTTTACATTTTCCCAAACAGAACATCAGAGCTATGGAAGAGGGCCAGACCCAGGTATCACAACGTTAACATATGCCAATGGCAAAATACACAGCCAATGGCATAAGAAAAGATGCACAACAAATAAATAACAACATTTAATGTCATGTCCACAGTAATGCACAGCAGAACCGCAGGGCATGTGTGCGGAAGCTGTAACATAAAGAAATAATATAAAAATGTCATAAAATCGCAACGTAATAGAAATTAGGTTTACAGCATAATACACAATGGTAGGCATGGAACACGACAAACAAGGTGCAAGGGTTGCTAAGGGCTTGCAAAAGTGTTTGGCGCGGTAACTATGAATTAGTAGTCAATGCCATGCAAATGAGGCAGATAATACTGAATCGCAAATGTCTCGCCGGAGGAAGGTTGTACCATACGGCGCAGCGGTATAACACTGAGGAGTGGCTCAGAGGAGATACATGACATCAGCAGAGGGGTGTGCCACCATAGCACTAAGCACATTGGAGCATTGCAAATCTGGCCTGTCCGTTGCTAAGCAAAGCTGCAGGATAGGGGTGGGGAGGAATCGTTTAGCTGAGAGCACACATGGTGGCCAAAAGCGTATGTGTACGAGGATGAAAATGTGCCCAAAACCCAGTAATCGGACGCACGTGCCACAAACAATAGCAGAAGCAGGAAGGTCAGGGGAAGAAAAGAAGGAAATGCGGAAGTAGGGTAATTGGAGTACTAATGAGCAATCAACACCAATCAACCCACGAAGGCCAATCGATGGCAGCTGACAAGTCGGCTTGCAGAAACCTGCAAAACAGGATAGGGGAGGCATGTGAATGCAAAGAAAGGAGGGGAGGTATTGGATTGCAAAGATAGGGGACAGCAGACTGGCAGTAGCACACATAACGCAAGATATTCCAGGTCCAGGAAAGTACAAATGAAAGTAGGCTGCAGGATGCACGCCAGAAAATGGTAGGTGCAACGCGCAGAAATGTAAAGGGAAGGTCAAGAGGTAATCCACGGCAGGCAAATGTAATTCAACACCAAAGGCACCACAATAGTAGTTCCGGCAGTAAAACACATAACATAACCTGTAGCTACGAATGTACATACACACCCTATGACATCATCGGTGTTCACAGCACAATAGTATAAAGTGTGAAAGCACCCAACACACACCTGTGTATTCCCAAACACCGCGCCATAAGAGTAAACACACGGGGAACTTTTAAAATGTACATGTTGGGAGATGCCATAGCTGTGATTCATCAGCATGTGCTAGAGACTGACAGTGATGTGGAGGATGATGCCGACAACCACCGCAGGCCTCGGAGGAGAAGGACAGTGTTCAGACCAAGGGTAACCTACCAGGGGCTTCATGACCTGGAGATAGTAGAGCATTACAGGGTGGACAGGGACATCTTATAGCAAATAGTGGAGCTGTGCCAGCCACGCCTGAGAACCAAAAACAACAGAGGGGAACCCATACCAGTGGACACGAAGGTATGTATAAGCCTGCGAATACTGGCCACAGGTACCTTTCAAAGGCCAACTGGAGATATAATGGGTATCTCACAGGCATCAGCATCCAGGGTACTACACCAGTTCCTGGATGCCATGTTACCACATGCCAATGAGCAGATATAATTCCTCAGAACTCAGGAGGAGTTGGCCAGCAATATGCGCCACTTCCACCATGTGGCACAATACCCGGAGGTACTGGGTGCGATAGACTGCACGCACGTACAAATCAAGTCACCACCCGGTGAGCAGGGTAGGCACTACATAAACCGCAAGGGATTCCACTCCATCAACTGCCAGGTTGTGTGCAATGCCCAGGGCATTATCATGGATGTGTGTGCTGGCAGCCCTGGAAGCTACCATGACTCCCATATCTGGAATGCCTCACAGCTGTATCAGGTATTTGTCAGGGGGGACATCCCACATGGCCATCTCGTGGGGGATGCTGGCTATGCACTGGAGCCGTGGATGATGACTCCCATCAGAAATGCACACAAACACCCATGCAAGAACGCCATAATGAGGCACACGCACAAACCAGAATCATCATAGAGCGTGTGTTCGGGATGCTGAAATCATGGTTCCAGTGCTTGGATACATCTGGTGGAGCCTTGCAGTACTCTCCAGGCACGTGTGCCCACATCGTCATAGTATGTGCCATGCTACATAATATGATCCTGCGGAAGCAGCTGCAGCAGGGACAAAATGGTGAAGGCCCTCATAGCCCACTGCAATTGCCTAAGGCCAGTACAGGCACAGAGGGATTCAGACCATGAACACACTGTGCCAGCCCCAGTAGGCAGATGGAGGCGTGCCCAATATGCCTACGCCTTGGCAAAGAGGGAACGTATAGCACATACTCTGACCGTGCAGGCCGCTATGGACTGACACCTCTCCACCTGCACACACAGTAAAATGGATGATACACAAACATGACCACCTGTAAATTGTAATGTATAGGTGGCCCAATGTGTGACTCCTACATAGGCAGCCCTCAAACATTGTAAACACAACAGCCAGTGGAACACGGAATGCCAACACCTGAACAGTACATGAGTCTTACAGCATATGGTGGTGCTGTGTGCCTGTCACGTTCCCCGCCAGATATATATATATATATATATATATATATATATATATATATATATAGATATATAGATATAGATATATATATATGTACACATATGCATATATATAATAAAGATAGAAAGGGCAATAGAGGGATATATGGTGATATAGATGGATTCAGCGATATCTGCAAATATAATAGATAGTTCAACGACATTCATAACATCTTGGAGGTACAAATAAATAGGATACCGCCAACCATGGAATGTGTAACATACCAACATGCATAACCACGAGGCTGAAAGACCAATAGACCTCAGTACCGGAACAGTGCATCCGCGAGTAATAGTATGATGATATGAAGGGACAGTTAGTCACCGCTGCCGGTGTCGCGGTCCACGTAGGTACTGTGTTCAACTGTGTCTGTGAGTGCTGTAGTCTGTGTAAGTGTGCCTTGAGGGTGCCGTGTGCGTTTCTGTGTGACTGTAATGTGTGTGTGTGTCCACAACATGTTTATGTTGGTGCCAAGTCAGAGGCAGATCAGTATGGTAGGTGTGGGTATAGCTACCCGTAGGCATACGGTTACTACCTGTACCACAGTAGGAGGGACAGCCCCACCCTGGGCAGGTGTGTCCTGACATAAAACAGTACAAAGGGCAAATGTCAGAGATGGTAGGACATAAATATGTCCCATATATAATGTAACAGTCGTATTTAATAGTTATGCATGTATATAAGAAACTTAAATGTTACATGCAATATGATAAGTAGCCAAAGTCACACAACAATAGGCATGTAGTGAGGATAAAAGTATGTGCTACCTGTGTACTGACCGTGGCTATGTGTTGGCCTGTAAACACCGCTTTGTGTCCCGCAAGTGTCCAAATGACCATATGAAAAGGTGGCAACCCATGGCAAACAGGCTCTTTTAACAACACAACCACAATGACTGCAAATATCTGGGACAGAAATATAAGGGATAGCTGTCACTTACACATATCCCCTGATATATCGCTGCAATTATGGAGGTATACAAGTTGCAAGCTCACCTGCAGACAATATAGAAACCAATTAACAATGGCCCAATGTACAATCCCGTAACATAAGTCTACTAACTGTTAGGTCTCTAATTAGGGACGGAGCCCACACACACATATATACGGATTATGTAGAAATGCAAGGCCCACAAACCGTATATGTTACGTACAACCACCGACATCCCCCACACTAGAAACTAAAGCAATAAAAACTGTAATAGCAGCACAAACATCCAGTCAGTCAATTACATCTGCAGAACCCTCAACATACTGTGTGAGAGACACAATTAAAGGCGACATGCAAAATTGCAGGCGTCGTATAATGGAACAAACAGCCATGTTACAGGTTTTGATTGCAATACTCCGTTATCAGACGTCGGGATGACAGGTACACCCACATATTGAACCAAATACTCTACCTGTCACACACAATCCATGGGGGACTTGAATCCAAACTATACTTGTCTCCATGCATAGCAGTTGCAGTTACACATAACAAAACACGATACAGACTGTCTCCCCGAAGGTAGGGCAAATAGGCAACGCCCAAGTGGAGAATCCAATTATACCCCACTGTCACCGCGTAATTGGCGAATGGAGTAGCTGCACAGCTGATATGCATGTAATTAGTCACTCAGGAACACCAATTGGTGGGAAGAATCCACATGTTTCAGGTATCGACGTATATAAGGATGACTTGCCAGACATTCAAACCGTATGCTCATACCGAATAACAGTTGAAACACTGTGACAGAGATAGAAACTAAACGCCGTAATGACAACAAGGTATGTAGAATGCCCGATATGTAAGGTTATGTATAGCATGATCTGTATTAATTAGTTTTACTGTATGTATAGCCTGGTTTGCATTAATTAAACGTGTCCGCAATGCATAAAGTGGGGAAAGGTATTTATGTAGTGATGTCTTGCTGAGAATACTAACGCTTGTAGAATCTGTGCGTCCAGCAGTGGGGCACAAGGTACACAGCACAGACACCACAAGGGATGCTACATGAGGCCATTAAACAGAACAATGCCATACAACCCGCCGTCAGTGGTAGGTTATGTCCAACAAGGACGTGCCATAGCAGGGGATAGTATATGTTGATATACTGTCACAGCACGCATGTGTATGGGCATATAACGTTAATGACATATGTAAGGTGGTCCCCCTGAGCAAGTATGCTTTGCATTATGGGATACTATGTGAAATATGTGTAATGTATAGTATTATAGGTAGATATGACAGATATTCTACACTGCATAACAGGCATATCATGCATACCACAGGTATCGTCTATTGGTATGTACAATAACAGGATACATATGGCCTGTAGGTATGGGACATAGTGATAGCATGATAGCTAATCTAAATGGAAGAGCTACCAAGTAACCATGCACAAAGGACATGTAATATCTCCACAGGTGCATAGTGGGGTACTATGCAGTCTGGCAATGCCATGTGTAAGCACAACTACAGTGTTCACACTAGTGGCACCTCTCCAGGGTAGTGTCCTGTGAAGAGCAGAGCCAGGTGTCACCTGCACCACTGCACAGTACAGCCACTGCAGTGATCCCAGGCCTACATGTGTCTCCCAACCTCCAAGGGAGGTATCACATGAACAGTGCTACTGAGTGTCCCTGCGTGATGTACATAGGACATATGTTCCACAGCATGGTGAGTGTCCGGTTTGGGAATGTAACCCAGAAGCACATCCCACTCATTGTGGCGTGTGCACATATCCATGAGCATGTTGCTCACAGTGGCCTCTGCTTATGTTGCGTATGAGGAGTATATCCATCAATAATGTTGTGGACATGGGCCCTGTCTGATCAGCAGAGGTCACCCCTGAGTATGTAGTATGCAAATGTGTACAGATATGGTGTCCGTAGTGCAGCCGCATATTTAAACTGTTGGAGCTCAGTAAACGTCATGGCGTGTTAATGTTGTGGCATGTAAAGCTGTAGCTGTTGTGTAAGGTACACCCTAAATGGGGTGGTGTACCCTTGAATGTGTGTAGATGTCTTGAGTTCAGAGGTACAATGGGTGCCTATGTACCAGTTACACACCCATTACAGATAGGTGTGGCCACGTAGAAGGATATCCACGCCACAGTGGCAATATGGTAACCACAGGAGTGGGTGCAACATATGTGTGTACTACAAACATGTACAATGTGATATGTATGTAGGGGACTACCATCCATGTGATAGTCAGTGGATGAATGGTGTAATGCAAAAGTGATGTGCATGCACCTTGTGTCATGCAACTTGATGTCATGATAGTCATATTATGTATCTGTCACAGCGACACCTGTATGGTTGAAGTCAGTATCAGCTGATCGAGCAATCATGGCGCTTGGTATGTAAGGGTTTGAAAGCTAGGCAGGGAAAGTCCCCTGTGCCAGCCTGTTCCACAGGGAAGCATATACTGAACATGAGGGGCCCTATGACTGAGGACCGTCGTATGCCAAATGTACCTGACATGTAGTAGGTACTATGGTATGCTGGCCTCACTGTGTGTCCTGTCCATGAGCCACATAGCATAACATCCTGAGACACAGGGTACGATGTGCAGGTGGATGTGCATGTTGTCAATACCAGAATGGAGAATGGTGCTGAAAGGCAATGAGAGAACAATGTAGGACATGTGGACTCCTGTACCATCAGCAACTGCCCTGGTAACTGTATGAAAGGAGTCCACCATGTGAAGGGGCCATGCTCTGGCCTTAACAAGCCCAACCCAGGTGGCAGCAGAGGACGGGAGCCCAACAATGTCTCTGGAATGACGTCCTTGATGATGTGCCCCATAGCCATACAGAACAGTCCAGTCAGGTGTGTAGGACTATAGTCCCACTCGTGCAATGCGGTGCCACCTGTGTGTAGTGTGATAAATGCTGCTTTGTGCCATTCAGGGTCTACAATGTATGAAACAAGGCTATTACTGAATATGGTGGCCTAGTGGGGAGACATGTAATTCAGAGGTTGGTGGACATCACAGCCTGGGGCGTTGGAAGGTGACATGGGGCCAGTGTCCCAGGACATATAGAGTGTAGGTCAGTACTGTGTAGGTGTGACCACAGGGACACCACAATGTTCATGTATGGATTGTGGCCCTGTAGTGAGTGAGAGGGTGTACTGTCAGCATTGAATCCATCCTCCAGCATCTTGCCAACAATACCTGGGTCTGCAATGTTCCTGAGTGACTGTTGTATGTGACAGCAGATGTGGGTGTTGCCATCAAATACTGACATACCACCATAATGCCTGGTGGTACACCTCGGAATGTGTGGCAGTCATGTTTACGTAGCTAGTCTTGTAGTATGTGATGAGGGACCCTGTGGCCCCAGCATGGCTGACCAGTGAGCCACCCCACACATGGGAATGTACACCACTGTGCAACAGCCTACACCTGTTGTTGTACATCATATGTCCGTGGAACATGACCACCAGAGTGGTGTCTGTTATCTGGTGTGTACCATCATGGCTCTGTGTGGAATAGCATAATCCATGCAGTTGTGTACATGCTAATTAAGTGCACTGGGTATGTGTCAGCATTTGTATGTGCATTGTCCATCTGCACGGGTGTCATGATGTTAACAACCGCTGTCAGCAGACGTCTGTAGGAGGTGTTGTAGTACACATGTACTGTGTATGCTGTGATGAGTGTGTTGCCGGGATGTGGCTAACAAGGTAGATTAGCATATGTTCGGAATCCACCAATGAGAGGATAACCCCAGGTGTGTAACACCAGTCACATGGTGGTAGTGTTCATGCCAAGGGTAATGTAGGTCATGGAGGTGGTGTATATGGGTTGATCCAGCAGAGCGGAGGGTATGATACATGGATGTGTCGGTACATGAGTGGCTATCCCAGTGAAGTGTGGGGTAGTGTCAGTCACACATCAGTAGTAGCTGAGGCCCACTGTCCACTATACCACCATAGAAGGTATGTTACCCGTGGGGTATGATGTTGACTCTGTCGCTTGTTACAATGTTTATGGCAGTCCCAGACACAGTTAGTTGCACGTGGAGCACCTCTGATGCATTGTGCTAAGCAACTTGCCAGGATGTGTGCAAAACATAGTGGGATATGGGAACCCCTCAGCTGTGGGTGTGCCGGTCCAGGTATGTGCCTGAAAGGTATGGTCTGTTTATAACCTGTCATTGCAGGTGTGCTCTGCAGAGCCTAGAGGCAGGTCCCAGTCACTGCAGAAATGTTTGAGTGGTGCATTATAAGGTGTGCCTTGCCTGCGTGCGTCACAGAGGAAGATGCAAGCAATGTGTCACATGACCCCATGTTGCGCATGCCAGTTACCGCCCTGTTGGTGACAGTTATTGGAAACTGTGCAAGACAGGCAGTATAGAAGCAGCAAGAGCCTTACATGTGAGCTGTACTCCCAGGGTCGACAGGTGCAAGTCATCTGTGCCACAGCATTGTGTTTGACCAGGACAGTCATAGCGGACAGATACCACATGCCTGTGGAATGACAATAGGAGCATAGGCTACTGTTGAAGTGACACAGTCGGTCATTGTACAGTGGTATCGTGTCCGGACGAATGCAAAATGCTCCCCAGGGCTAGGCCCACACCCTCAGGGCTATAAGACTGGTGAGCTATTGCATGTCCCTGCACACGTAGTCTGTGAAGTGGCATCACAGGGCAGTCACACTAACACAGAGAATGAGAGACATATCGTACCTGGTGAGGTGTGGCATGGGTGCATAGGTTATGATGCACAAGCAGTTACCCGACAGCAAGATGTAAGCGACTAATGCCTTGTGTAGCCTGCTGTGTGGAACTGCAGTGTGACACCCTACAGATTCAGCTATGACTGGTGTGTTGTGAATGTTATAACTCACTATTGGCTGTATGTGGTGGGCACACATGAGTCTGTGGGCTATAAGCTGGTGATGTTGTCTTCCACAATGGGGGCTACCTCTGGTGCCTACAGTGAGTATGGAGACGTACTGCACAGGGTTGTCCTCGTAGGTGTGGCCAGTGGTGTAGATCATGTGAGACTATGTGATGGGTGGGGTGTGTTGCGAATGTTACACATCCCCAAATGACTGTCAGGTGCAGTCAGGGTTGGCAACAGCATTACCCCCAGCCATAGCTGTCAGCCTCCTGTCCCCAAAATGAGGAACATTAGCCCTCATACCGTGTGACAAATAGGCAAAACATGGAACACTTACAACTGGCTTACTAACAGCATCAACTAGGAAGGGCATATGATGGCTAAAATAGGCTGGTCTTACATATAATACAGATATTCCAATGAATTAATATGATTCTCATCTATTTAGCCATGGCTAGCAGGTAAACGATGTACAACAATGAATGTGTGACAGACCCTTCCAATGTGGAACCTTGAGGAACATGCACCTTTTAGAACCCCAAATGAGGTACGTTCCCCATAATGAGGTACACCTGAGAGCTATGGTCCCAGCACGGCTGCAGATGTGCATCCCCCAGAGGCTGTAGTGCTGTATGTTGGGAAGTGAGCATTGAATGTGTACATGAGAAAATTGCTCTGTTGCCATATGTATGACATATCCCTCATATAGACAGGCAGTAGCACTGGTACGTGACAGTTAGACATGCCTGTATATACATCCATGTCCCACAGGATATGTGCATTATGTGTGTACAACAGCTGTCGTACCTTAAGCAAGCTGGGAAGTGTAGGACAGCCAGTGTACCTGTGGGAAATGGTGTAGAATGGGCGCTATAGTAATCAGTAGCTCATGACATGCTCACATGTTCTGAACAAGTGCCTAGCATGACCATACAATACAGATAGGGTGTTGGATAATATCAACCCACAAGTGGTGATGACAGTCATTTAGGGTGGCACCGCACTATAACCCTGCTGAGTATGGTGTGCATGTCCATGAACCATTACCACTGTAGATGTTAGCAGTACAGATGTACAAGACAGCACGGATATTTGATTACAAATACCTTTGCATGTCACAGAAGTGTTCCACCAGTGGCCTGTTGACAGACTCACAACTACAAAAGGTGCAAGAGTGACATGTGCACAGCACAACACTTCCAGATACAGTAGAACAGGGTTAATGTGTTGTACCCCACCCTCATTGTAGCCCATACCACACAGACAAATGTTAGGCATCTGTATATGTAAGGCTGTGAATGGCCATGACCTATCAATTTAGCTGTGTCAGTGTTGTGAACAACATACAGAATGGGCTGTGTGGGTGAGGTGTGTGACATATGTGCACAGTCTGATGGATGATACCAGCAGTGTCACCGCTAGGTGAACATCCCTGTACCCATAACCTACTACCTAGGCTGTGGTCAACATTATGGACACTGTGTAAGAGATGGTGCTGTGCAGTGCACCCCCTGACATGGTGACGTCTCCAGGCCCCTTAGGTAGTCATATGAGGTACCCATGTCATGTCAGGGTGCCATCCATGAGCACGGTGATCACTGGCCAGGCATATACAGCACTGTGGTGACCAATATTGGATCACATACCACCTGTAAGGGGTAATGGCTATGCATGGATGTGCGATACCAGCCTTCACAATCCACAACTCCACTATGCAGCATGCTGTCTACCTTGCAGAAGGACATTTGCTACACCATGATGATGGACATGCTACATGTCCATATCCTGATCTATATGACATATGTCATGGACAGCCACCATCCTAATACTAGGATCGCCACAGGCTGGACAGATTCCTGTGCCATATATGTGACATACTCCCGCCATACCATGCAACACTGTCCATCAAAGCTGCATATGTCATCCCAGTCATACATGGTGTGATGGCCGCATGGTAGATGTACTATCAACTGACTGGATCAGTAATGTGGCACTGATGCAGCTTGCGGTGGCACAATGGCCATCTGTAACAGCGTGGAAACCGTGCCCGCACATGCTATGGTTGAAGACCATCCCTGTGAATGTCGTCTGACTATCCATTGTCCCATGTCTATCACATGTGTAATACAGGCGATTCATGTCAGGATGTTGAACAGTTGTACAGTGCTGTGTAGATGTATATGGCAAAACACATGCATGTACAGGTGTCCATGCGTATGTGTGCATTGTCACTGCTCAAGTCCATTACGGCTGTGCGTGTGTTGATATGTGACATATACACAGCATCCAGGTCAACAGTAGTACCGTGGACACATCGAGGCATGTGCACATAGGTAAGAACACAAGTGCAGGCAAATAGACATGCCCAAAGCAAGACAGCATTTACATGGAGTATGAACACTATAATGAGGTGACACACATATATGGTGATGATATCCAATGCATAATGGGTGTGACATTTGTGATACAAACACGTCAGTCGTGTCAGTGTCATGATGCTTTGCAAAGATAACTGTGCAGATGCAGTAGATGTCATAGAAATGTATGTGCAGCAGTATCTCTGTACGTCTCTGAAACTGTGACCTGTCACCATCATTATGTTTTACAGATAATGCCCCGTACACGCCTCCCAGCATACACCCGCCAGGAGGATGATGTCCTCATCCCACAGCTCCATGACAACTATGACTTGTTCAGCCATGTGCCACAGCATGCCCAGCAGCAGGATGACCTCTGGCAGGATCTACGCAGGAGGGTGAACGATGTGGGTGGCCATAACCGCACCTACCAGCAGGTGCGCAGACACTGCACGGACCTGATACGACACGCAAAACAGCGTGCCACTGCAATCACCAGGGAACAAAGTGGAACATGTGGTGGGCCACCAACCCAGCCCCCACTCCCACACACCGAGGAGCTACTGGCCAGTCTGGGGACACCCACGGAACAGCATACAGAAACACTAGCTGCCATTGTGGAGGTGGGTGTCTCCCAACCAATGAGCCTGGAGTTGCCTGGTAAGTCAGTAATGCACATATGGCTATTATATCCCATGTAGTTGCATGTGTCACTGTACATTATGTAAAGTAACAACATATGCCAGGTATGTGGACACACATGCTGCATACTACAGTATGCTACGTTGTGTATGCACACATGTGCATACTATATGCCATTACACAAGTGAATGTGTTCACATGCACAGTGCAACTTGTGGCTGTCATACAGTCATGGATAATGTTCATACTGGTGTGTCACCCCTATACAGGTACCTCTGGTGTGCCGCACAGACATGGGTCCATTGCAGGTGAAACTGTCATCAGTATCAGGCATGTTACAGTGTAGATCTATTTGCCATGTGGCCAGTTAACACTTGCACACCTGATGTTTGTTCCAGTCATGATATGCAGGTCGCACCACTATGCATTCACACACACCACCCATGTGCAATATACACAAACGTAATGATACACAAACTTGAAACCACAGTACTTGTCATTGCGACATGTGTGGTCAGCTGTGCATACAACGGTGGAGGTGTTCTACAATGCAGGCATATGTAGTATGCATTGGAACAACATGTGTGGTACGCACACAGTATCACACAGTGAGCTGTGATATGGGCAGCCCACAAGTGTCACCATTGTGTCATATGCCCCTGCATTGGTTGCACACATTGTGATGTGCCACCTGACATGTCCCAGACATGTAATGTTCTGTCTGCAATATTGTCACACTATCGCATGACCTATACCCCACATACCAAACATACAACCCATTGTCTGCATAACCCTGTGGATTGTGACATATCTGACATGTATGGGTGTATGTCATATGGGACCACACAGACATGTGGAGAAGATGCCCATCACACACAATTGGCCAACACATGTGCACACATGGCCATGGGGGATGGCCAGAGACATGTAGCCACACAGTACTTGGGATGTGCATACACCCTGTTGCACATTGTCCACACATGGTCCAATTATAGCCTTAGTTGACTGATTATACAGTTGATGTGGTACACTGGACAACCTAAAAGCCTGTGCACAGCTACTGGAGGTGTCACTGAAGTCTACCATATACGATCTGTCGAACATCACGACTGTGTTGCAGTTATGGCTATGCAATGTGTACATATGATACATTCTACAGCAACATACATGCCTCATGTTGCCATGCAATGGCACAGTGTATGTACTTCACACTGTATAGCAATATAGACGGCTCACACTACCCTCCCATGCTCATGCACATTTGCTAAACATGCATTCTATCTGTAGGGCATACACACAATACTGCAATGTGAATCCCATTATGATGCTGTACATGTGTCAGGACACCATTGTGTCAAACATGTATGCATGTTAATGCACATAACAGCAGATTACATGTCAAGGTCACGTCAGCCATGTGTACTGTTATCCTGTTCTGGGCCACATGGTGTATCACGTGGATGCATACATACTACCATGATTGTGTGAACTGCATGGCTACTGATATGACACCTGATTGCTGTAGTGTGCACCCCAGGGAGGTATGCTTACTAACACTATTAATGTCTGAGCTGCATGCCCTCTACTGTATTGAAGGCATGCTGCATGCCATCTGACAAATCACATGCATGGTGTGTCTGTGTGTGTCTGTGTTTGTGTGTCTGTGCATGTCTGTGCGTGTCTGTGCGTGTCTGCCACCTGTGTGTGTGTCTGTGTGCGTGTGCCTGTGTGTGTGTCTGTCTGTATGTCTGTCTGTGTGTGTGTCTGTCTGTGTGTGTGTGTCTGTGTGTGTGTGCATCTGTGTGTGTTTGTGTGTGTGTGTGTGTGTGTGTGTGTGTCTGTGTGTCTGTGTGTGTCTGTGTCTGTGTGTGTGTGTGTGTGTGTGTGTGTGTGTGTGTGTGTGTGTGTGTGTGTGTGTGTGTGTGTGTGTGTGTGTGTGTGTGTGTGTGTGTGTGTGTGTGTGTGTGTGTGTCTGTCTGTGTCTATTGTACTTTACAGTATTTCTTTGCATTCACAGGTGATGTAGGTGCGTTACCCTCCTGTCCCCACAGATACTAGCGGTGATGAACATATGCATGAGGTACAGGCAGGGTTGTCAGGGGCTGAATCTGTGCCAGTGGTTACCATCCCAGCTATGTCCCCCTCTTCCCCGCACACAGTTCTGCTGCCAACACATACCGCATCACCGGTGGCCATAGAGGAAGGACAGTCAGCGTCTGTTGGCGTGGAACAGGAACGTGTGGTGGCTACAGAAGGTGTGTCTACACACCATGGTGTCATTGTAATGACTGCAGATGTGCCACACAGGCATGTGGCCGATGCTGCTCGTAGGAGGACCTCTGGCAGACATGCACCTGCAGGACAGAGCGCAGCAGCTGGTATCACCAGACGCATGTTCCAGACTGTAATGGTGGCACAGGCATGTGCTGAATGGCAGAACAGAGAAGGGCAGAGGCTGCAGAGGGCTGCTATCCATACTCTAAATGACAACATCCAGGCATTGGCAACTGTTCTGGATAGGCGACTAGGTGAAATGGTCGGAATCCTTGACCAAGGCATGGCAATCCGTGAGCGGGAGCTGTCTGTGCTGGAACACCTTGTAGGAGTGAGGCGTAGGCCACGTGGACATAGGCCAGCAACACCACCTAGTGTAGGTCGACGTGAGCGTGCCACCTCACATGCCCACTCCCATAGTGCTGGTAGCAGTAGCAGTGCAGCTGGTGCTGAGCTGTCAACACCAGGACACAGCAGGCCACGTGGACGTGGCCCTGGATGGTCTCAGCGGGGACACGGTTCCAGCGGACATGTGAAGTCGGACAGTAGAAACTCTGTACCTCCACCTGGTAGTGCCCATGCAACCCCAGGCAGGCACAGGTCACGTGGCCATGGACGGACACAGTGAGCTGTACAACCTGCACTGTACAATCTGGGGCTGTCAATTATACCCCGTGTAGGCATCACAAATGGCAGAACTGTGTACACACATACACGCACACAGCAAACACAACTGTAGGGCTCCACAACATCCACATGCATTCTGCACAGACATGTCCAGTCAACTCACCGGCCCTTACACACACACATGATGTTATCCATTGGTACAGCCTATGCCCCTGGCAAACATATCACTCTGTGCATATGATGAAGCCTGTGCCGCATCCCTGTCATCCACACCATTGGTGCAGGGTTATGCACAAATATTCTGATGCACAGGGTGAACAGCATAGTGAGAGGTGTATGTAATACCTGTGTATGCATAGCGAGGGATGTGTATGTTGCAGTGGTTGTGTGTGAATACTGAGTTGTGTATGTGACATAGGTTGTGTACTGTCGACATGCACCAGTCATACCATGTAGTGTAGGTGCAGCATGCATTGTGATGTGTTCATGGTATGTGTCTCAGTTACATCTGTAGCACCATGTTGGTTGTGATACTCTGGTTCCCTCCTATGGTGTACTTGCATGTGCCTACAGGTAGCAGTGTTTGCAGTCCCCCACGTGTAACTGTGGATTACACACAGTCACGTCTGGCAATATCAGCATGCTACATGTACCCTCAACCTGACTGTTGGACACACCAACATGACACAGATGTCCGCACATATACTGCACCTGACGCATGTGGTCGGTGCCACAGGCTACACTGGACAGAGACGTGACATACATAACAGGACACATTACAGGTATGGTGACATGGTGCAGGTGTTGTACACAGCGGCCTGGCCAATGATGATGTGAGGTGTCACTTGTTAGCTGGAGACCACACTATGCAGCAGTAGGACCCTGTAACAGTACGGGAACATGGCCGCATTCACGGGGTGTACACCACTATAACGCACACCCCATAGTGTGCAGCTGGGGACCCTTGCCTGTGTGGTCATCACCCTCACAATACTATGCACCCACACGACATGTCACAGAGAAGGGACATGCACAGGTAGCCAGTATGGCTGGGACCTATGGCATCAACAGGGTTGTGCAATGCATCACCATTACAGGTTAGTCACCACATGGGGCTAGTGATCATTTCCCACTGTATATTAGCATACACACTCACACCAAGCACCAGACATACATACAGACACACACACACACTGTGGTGACCACACATGTATTTACAGACAGCCAACGTGTGTGATGCACCTCACCGGCGAATGTCATGCTTCCCACACTGACGTATGTACAGATCTCTACAATGGTGTACAGGGATGTGTAGCAACTGGGACATATTCCCCGTGATATGTGGCATCCCTGGTCACACATTCGGACACACATGACAGTGCTGGGAATGATACACCTGCCATATGATGACACGTTTGATGGACATGCAGCGGTATTGATTGCATTATGTGTACCAATGCTATATCTGGCAAATGTGCTGCTATATGCACACGGGAGGTTGTAGGTGTTACAGGTGCCATGTGACATATAGTTGTTAACACCTGACTACTGTGTATGCATTATGTCAGCACCGTCACGTAACAGCGACATAGTGTACTGTTTGCACATGGCATGATAGGATGGTGTGTGACACAACTGTGAGCCACCCCCTGCACCCATACATCTAGACAGGTGGTTCACCATGTTATGTACACACATCCCTCCATACGTGCTGTTTGTATGTCACCGTATACAGATGTCAATGATGGGTCTGCATTGCATCTGCATGTCGTAGGTAGGTGCAACTATGTTACGGATATCGGCCACTGCACATGCATGTTTGTTGCATGCACAGTACAGATGTCACATGTGTCTCCTGTTGCCATGTTTGTATGCATTGCTATTGTTGGACATGTGTGTTGACATACATAACACATGGACTGCGGTATGATATCACGGGTGTCACAGGCGACCAGTACAAGGGTATGTGTCCTGGTCAACACTGCTACCCCCTGTAGTGTGAGCATTCAACAGACATGGTCCCACCTTCAATTCGCGTGTGTAGCATTGATTAGGCCAGTGTTATGCACGAGGTACATCAAAGGCTATGTATGTATGTGTTGTGTGTGCAGTCCATGCACACATCCACACAATCACATGTATGACATACCCAGACATGTGTTCATTGGTGTACAGCAACAGTCAGGTGTCACAGCTGTGTAAGGGCCATGGTATGTCTTGAGCCGACCTGTTCATGTATACTGGTATCATTGTAATGCATAACACCTGTTGGATCCCTGTTGGCATGTGTGTACTCTGCACAGCTGGTGTACACCGCTGTACAGCCCAGTGGTCATGTGTCACATGGTGTTGTGGGACCGTAAGGCTGTGTAGTGCTGCACCAATGACATGGTGCTGACTTGACAGCTACAGTGTACACAGCAGTGTGTACGTGTGTGACCTGCACCTGTGACAGCTGTGATGGCAGCTGTGTGTGTACAGGTCACTGCATGTGTGACTGCCCTGTGCGTGAGGGCAGTTATACCTTACTGTGCCCTTCTGTGTGCACACTCCATCTGCATGCAAGATTGCCCTTTGCAACTGCTAAGTGTGTGAGCATGCCCAGTACACCATTGTGTAGATGGACACACAGTACATTCCACACAGCGCCCTTCCGTGATTAGACTCTTTGTGCATGCAAGATGGCCCTTTGCAACTAAGTGTGTGAGCATGCCCAGTACGCCATTGTGTAGATGGACACACAGTACATTCCACACTGCGCCCTTCCGCGATTAGACTCCATGTGCATGCAAGATGGCCCTTTGCAACTGCTAAGTGTGTGAGCATGCCCAGTACGCCATTGTGTAGATGGACACACAGTTCATTCCAAACAGACATGTGATACTAAGCGTGTGGCCATGGCCATTGACATCCTGTATAGCCATGGTGGTCATCCAGGCACCAGATGTCCAATTTCAATGTCACGATGGATGCCTACATTGAACACACTGGTTGCTCTCTTGAAGGGTGTACTGTCTGTGGCGCATCCCGTATCTATTTAGTGTCATTGTGCTCCGTAGATATTTAGTTGGCCCGATGACAGCACTGCCGTGTTTGTGTACGTCTACCTTGGGACGGTAATATGATTTCAGACCGCTCACTCTCTAAACATTCCCTATCGGCATCTTTGCCTTTGCGGATGATGCCACTCACCTAGAAATATGCCTCTGGGAGTGCTGTGTTCAGTAATCTCGGTAGCACGTTCTGTAAATACGTAATGCTGTAGTGTGTTAGAGTAGGTAGGTGTATGTTCAACTCCCGGCCCTTCCAAGTGTGTGTGTGTGTGTGTTTCCAGCTGCCTGGGGACACAGTAATGCTTTTAGATGCCTCACAACACATACATTCCCTATCGGCGTCTTTGCCTTTGTGGATGATGTCACCCACCTAGAAGTATGCCTCTGAGAGTTCTGTGTTCAGTAATCTCGGTAGCGCATTCTGTAAATGCGTAATGCTGTAGTGTGTTAGAGTAGGTAGGTGTATGTTCAACTCCCGGCCCTTCCAAGTGTGTGTGTGTGTGTGTGTGTGTGTGTGTGTGTGTGTGTGTGTGAGTGTGTGTTTCCAGCTGCCTGGGGACACAGTAATGCTTTTAGATGCCTCACAACACATACATTCCCTATCGGCGTCTTTGCCTTTGCGGATGATGTCACCCACCTAGATGTATGCCTCTGGGAGTGCTGTGTTCAGTAATCTCGGTAGCGCGTTCTGTAAATGAGTAATGCTGTAGTGTATTAGAGTAGGTAGGTGTATGTTCAACTCCCGACCCTTCCAAGTGTGTGTGTGTGTGTGTGTGTGTGTGTGTGTGTTTCTAGCTGCCTGGGGACACAGTAATGCTGTTAGATGCCTCACAGCACATACATTCCCTATCAGCGTCTTTGCCTTTGCGGATGATGTCACCCACCTAGAAGTATGCCTCTTGGAGTGCTGTGTTCAGTAATCTCGGTAGCGCGTTCTGTAAATGCGTAATGCTATAGTGTGTTATAGAAGGTAGGTGTATGTTTAACTCCCTGCCCTTCCAAGTGTGCATGTGTGTGTGCGCGTGTGTGTGTGTGTGTGTGTGTGTGTGTGTGTGTTTCTAGCTGCCTGGGGACACAGTAATGCTGTTAGATGCCTCACAGCACATACATTCCCTATCAGCGTCTTTGCCTTTGCGGATGATGTCACCCACCTATAAGTATGCTTCTGAGAGTGCTGTGTTCAGTAATCTCGGTAGCGCATTCTGTAAATGTGTAATGCTGTAGTGTGTTAGAGTAGGTAGGTGTATGTTCAACTCCCGGCCCTTCCAAGTGTGTGTGTGTGTGTGTGTGTGTGTGTGTGTGTGTGTGTGTGTGTGTGTGTGTGTCTGTGTGTGTGTGTGTGCGTGTTTCCAGCTGCCTGGGGACACAGTAATGCTTTTAGATGCCTCACAACATATACATTCCCTATCGGCGTCTTTGCCTTTGCGGATGATGTCACCCACCTAGAAGTATGCCTCTGGGAGTGCTGTGTTCAGTAATCTCAGTAGCGTGTTCTGTAAATGCGTAATGCTGTAGTGTGTTAGAGTAGGTAGGTGTATGTTTAACTCCCGGCCATTCCATGTGTGTGTGTGTGTGTGTGTGTGTGTGTGTGTGTGTGTGTGTGTGTGTATATATATATATATATATATATATATATATATCTTTGTAATATGTATGTGGATATTAGCACTATTGAATGTGCTGCATTGTCTGTACATGTTCACCTTGGATTATCTGAATGTGCTATGGCTCTGTGATAGTGCACATACTGTGTGCTGTAGTGATCCTGGGTTATAGTTGTGTAGTGACCAGTTATTTTGTTGCTGGGTATTACCAGGGACATTGAAAACAATGATAGTACAGCACCTTTAAACGGTCATGTGCACATCTCAGCAGCAGTCAGTAGTGGTTATTACATTGGAGGATGACTATGGCTCATATACCTATGTATTACATGGCAATACTATGCAAATCAGGTTAACATTACTGACACCCGTTTATCCACAGGTTGTGATACAGATCCCATGTATGTATGTGTATACATTACCAGGTGCAGGACTGGACTATGGTTGAATGCATGGAGGGGTGTCCATGGCCAGGAATGGCAATCTGTACAGCCTGGTAGGTACAGTCTGTGACTGTCCCACAACCTCCAGTATATGGCTGACACATGCTGAAACAGTGTACATGCAGAGACACACATAAAACAAACAGCTAGGGATAACACATAACACACACACACATTGCATCAACATTGGGCCATGCAAAACCTGTTGTCCCTCACACACACACACACAAATGCATACACGTTGATTGGCTGGTTCACTGACAGGCTCTGGAAAAGAAACTACATACCCTGTGCATATGATGACACCTGTGCCACCTCTTGTAATGTGTAACATTGATGCAGGTACGGACTAACATGGTGCTGATGCACAGGGTGGCTTCATAGCACTGTAATAATGTTACAATGTTGTTAACACAAAGTGTGATTTCCTTCTAGGTGTATGTAAGCAGGCATGATACATTCCAGCTATGATCATCAATGTAGTATAGTGTACAGCACTGTTAATTCTGAAGATGTATTATCCATCCATGTGCCATTTGACTGACGTGTGTAGTATTGGCAGCATGTGTTACAGAGTGTGCAGTACGTGTGAGATGTGTGCAGTACAGATTCACATGTATCTATATGTGAACATGGTGAGGGTGCACTGTCTGCATCTACATGTATAGTGGACACATTGGAATGGTGGCATGCCCTGTATTTCACACTGTTAACACGTCATACTTTCTATTGGTGGCCAGTATGCATTATACTACACATATTGTTGTACTTGTCTATACATGTGTGATTGCTATGGTTTTACATTGTGCTGTGGGTGATACTGTTACTATCTGTCATAGTTTTGCATTATGGTAGTAGACACGACCTCAACAGTCTGAATTACCAATTGTTATATGATATCTTCACAACTGTCCCACATATGTAGGACACACAATAGCATGTGGATCCTACATGTACTATACTATACCAGTTTGCACTGGTATTGACCGCCGCACATTGCTGGGACCATTACTGTTTTGACATGTATCCATGTTAGTTACAAGCAAAGACAATAGGGATATTCCTGTCCACATATGGGAATTCATAGTGTGGCCTAGAATACATTCTGCACTTGACACAGTTAGTCTACACAAAGGTAACATACAGACAGATACGTGTTATCCAACCCATGCTGTACACCTATAAGGCTAAACAGAGTCAGTTATCCACATTTACTACACATACTTTACCAACAGTGACACATAGGTATTACACCCCAATATGTATAATGGGTAACAATGTGTACATATAGATATGTGCTATGTCATTTGTCATTTGATATTTGCATTTACAATGGTATTGTGAAGTACATCACTGTATCACATATGCAATGAGAGTTCTGCATGCATATTCTCCAAGGTGGTTGTACAACTATGATGAATGTCCATTATTGACATACTTTGCTGTGTTTGAACTGTTCTGCAGTATTACACATACATGAACATTCACTCACACTATGTATATAAACTGTCATGTGTGTGTGTGTGTGTGTGTGTGTGTGTGTGTGTGTGTGTGTGTGTGTGTGTGTGACACAGATGATCTAGGCCACAGACAATTCTGATACATGTAGTTGACAAGTGCGGTAATGCTCCACCAGATGTGTCCAGGCACCAGAACTGTGACTTGGTGACACATACACATGCTAGAGTAAGGTTTCTGTATGTGCGTGTACCTCATTATGGCATTCCTGTTCATGTGTGTGTGCATTTCTGATGTGTGTCATCAGCTACAGTTGAACTGCACATCCGGCATCCCTCACTAGGTGACCATGAGGGTTGTCCCCATTGCCAAATGTTTTGTACAGCTGCGTCAGATGCCACATATCGGAAGCATCACAGCTTCCAGGGCATCCAGCACACACATTCATTATTACGGGCTGGACATCACACACAAACCGCCACTTCATGGAGGGGAAGCCCTTGTGGATGATGTAGGCCCTGCCACACTCACTGGCTGGTGCTTTGATGCATATGTGCGTGCAGTGTATTGCACACAGTACTTAGGGTATTCCACTATTGTGTGGAAACGACACATATTGCTGCCCAATACCTTACGGGAATTGGGGATATATACATCATCACTGACATGTGCTGACATGGCATTCATGACCTGGTGCAGTACCCTGGATGCTGATGTTTGTAAAATCCACATCATATCACCAGTTGATCTCTGGAAGGTACCTGTTGCTGGTATCCTTAGGGCAACACATACCTTGGTTTCCACTGGGATAGGTTTCCCTCTGTTGGGTCTGTGTGTGAGACATGGCCTGCACAGATCCACAATCTTCTGCAGGAGGTCTCTGTCCACTCTATAGCGCTCTACTATCTCCAGCTCATGTAGCCCCTGGTAGTTTACCCTGTGCCTGCACACTCCTCTCTGTCTACTCACTGTGTGATGCTGAGCAGCATTCACATTGGCACAACCCTCCACATGTTGCATATGTTGACGTATAATAGCAATGGCAGCCCCTAACATTATCTTGTCTCAGTTAAGCTTTTACAGTTTGCACTTCTCTTACTATACTACAGTGTTGCAGTGTGTCTGAGAATAATATGGTGGACTACTGTTTGTAGAGTTGTACGTGCTGTGCTGTGCTGGCCTACTGTACTGGCTGTGTAATATACTCAGTCTGATTGTTTCCACCTGCTAGCTGTGGTAGTTCTCCTTGGTTAACTTACTGCTATTTGTTTACCTTCCTTTTCACTGTTTGTGTCCACAGTGAGTGGCGCCGCGCATAGGAGCACAGTGAAGTGCATATCCACTTCCACGTGTGCACACAGGCTTATACATGTGTACAAACGCTTACACTGGCTTACACAACATTACACGGGCTTCAACAATCTTACAGTAGCTTACTCATTCTTCAAGTCGCACACACAGGCTGACACACATGCACATATGTTTACTCGGGCTTACAGGCTTGCACGGGCGCAAACACACTTCACCAGGTTTGCAAGGAACTTCAGTGATATCCATGGTGTACACCGTCAGTTTACTGACTATACCTAGGATAAATCATAACACGCCTCTTCCACTGATGAGTCACTGACAGCAGACACGTGACACACTGCTTCAATAAGATTACAGTGTTTTCTACATACACACTCATGATGTCACCTATCTTCTACGCTGATAATCCCCTTCACCTACTCTTACACTGTAGGGGCTTGGCCCATATGGCATGACAAATTGTGCTTCACTATCCTCAGCCTCAATTGCATAGGATTGCCTACTAATGCTTGGTTACATCTCTGAGTGTGCGCTTCCACACATAGCAACCACTACTCAGTAGCCATGTTGTCTTCAGCTTGACATTCCCCTGCATGACGCAATAACTTTTAACTGACATTACAATTTGTATGTATATTTTACATATTTGTCTTGTTTTGTATGCACAGCGCGTACTCGGAGATCGGGGAAGGACAACTAGAGTTTTATTAATTTCCAATGGGAATACATGCCACTGGCGTTATATTTGGCCATTGGCATGCTTCTTCAACTAAACCATCCTTTATTTTCAGATGACATTGCTCCGTTTAGCTACTTGCAGAACGTTACTCGGTTAACATCCGTGTACATTTCTGCACATACCTCTACTCTTGCACGGACAGCTTACTGTTTCATGTATCACATATTTTACATCATTTGCATAGCTTTCACCTACAAATGGGGTATTTTGCATATCCTAACATTGTCCGTGCAATGTTCATTTGAGGGGCTGTGTTACACGCCCCTACAGGATATTGTTGAATAGCTCGGCAGACATCTTGCCTTGCTCTACTCTTACTCTACTCGTACACTGACCAAAGCTTCCTGAATCCTGGCCTAAGCTTTGATGTGTGTTAATATGTCTATTTGTGGAGTAGGCATGGCTGTAGGTATGTTTTGACCTGCTACGTCTGTCATTTATACAGAGCACCTCCCACTTTCATAATTTGTAGAGGTGACAGCCCTATAGGGACTATATGTACAGCTGTGACATTTGACAAGTCTACACATACCTGCGGTCAATACTAAACTGACTACTTCAGCACTTTTCATACCTTCAGATTTGTCTTGTAGTGGTATAGTCGATGATACTGTTTCCTACAACATGTATCTGTTTCTGATACAAGATATGTCATTTTTTTACACCA
>NC_056732.1:746345758-746403258 GCF_019279795.1 Protopterus annectens
TGAACCATGAAATTCAAAAACCGAAGCACCAAATTACAAAACCTCACCCATGCTTTGACCCATGGTAGCACTCATTTTGGTGGTGGAGTGATAAGGAATGTTGAAGTTCGAAATTTTTATGATATTTAGGGAAGTTGGTGTAACGGAATTCAGGTAAACGGTTCGCAGATATGCACATTCGGAAATGTGCCTTCACACATATGAAGGTATACCATATAAATATATATATATATATATATATATATATATATATATATATATATATATATATATATATATAAATTTAAAAATGAGAAGGAATGTCAGATGAACATGAACAGTAGACCATGCACCTCACAGCACATCCGCATGTCATTGCACGCACCAGTTATATTTCATATGTTTTTTCAAGAAAAGTATCACTAACCTGAATGTCATGATGTGATGTCTATAGTTCTCGACTAGATGCTTCCTCTTTAACTGCACAGTCATATGTTATGCTTGAGACTGCCACACGGGTTCCCTTACTACTACTGCTGGATGGTCATCATTAGTTATAGTAGAGATGGAAGTGGGAGCTGCAGTGACAGCATGGGTCACTTCGCTACCAGACTGGCAAATGATCATGTGGTACAGAATGCAACATGCAATACATGGTGCATGCTGAAGGGCACCCTAAACTTATTCAGGTAGCAAAAGTGATTCTTCAAGAGCCCAAAGACCCCCTCAGTGACAATATGTGTCTGGGAGAAGGTTGTGTTGTAATTCTCTTCAGCAGATCCACTTGGGTTTTTTACTGATGTCATGAGCCATGGCTCCAGTGGATATCAGGGAAAACCAGAAAGAAAAAAGAGAGAGAGAGAGAGAGAAGGAGAGAGAGAAAAGGGGAGAGACCAAAAAAAATGATTAAGTACTCAGCACTAGAGTTTGCCATGAAAAAATTATTTAAATAAAAAAAAAAAAAAAATATATATATATATATATATATATATATATATATATATATATATATATATATATTCCACTTAGTGTAAAATAATGGGGGACCAAAGGCCCAAAAATAGGGACATATTTTAAATATTGCTCTTACAGACTTAGAAAGTTGCTATAATAACAGGTTTTATGTTAGCGTACATTTTCTGAAGGATAACAAGTCTAAGCCTCAAACGTATGTCATTATTTCATGACTTCCTTGGGGATTTGCCATAAAACCATTAATTTTATGAGGAACAGCCCAAAAATATGAGGCAAAAATTTGGACAGTTGAGAGGTATGGGCCATACTACCATACAGGAATAGGCAGTAGAGTGAACTAGTGTGCCAGATATGAGAATCGTGTTCACTGCCAAAATACTGGGTAGAGTTGTTGGCGATTCACATTCTTGCATTACATACTACCTGGTAATTGATGGAATGGTAGCCCTTCTTACTGTGGTAGCACTCCCCTCCATAGACCAGATAGAGCCCTGATTACAACATGGGTGCATTCTTTTGCACCGAGTACCTCAAGGAAATGTGCCACCCATAAGAGGCAGGTATAGTCTGTGCTATCTCCTGAGGTGACCCTGGGAAATAAATATACTTATCAGCATGTGCGAAGAATACATCCAGGAACTGCCAAATTATCCTTGAGGAAGAAGCCTGTGAAATTCTCACTGTGTCTCCAGTCTGTGTCTGGAAGATCTCCATGGTAAATATACTGAGGGCTATAAATACCTTTGTTTCCTCAGGGAGAGGAAGTCTACATATTCCCTCACATGCTCACTAAGATCCTTATAATATCCTGTTCATTCTGCACCTTTCAAGTGTCTCCTAATTGTCAAAATTATAGTGAGTCATCGTCTGCCTATATCTCTGCCTTCTTGGCTGCCCCAGTGCTGCAAGGCCCAAGTGCTTTTGGCTTGGCTAAGAAAAGCAGCTCACAATGGGAAATAGCAAGGCTAATAGCAAGTGACAGCATCATTGTGGATTGTAAAGTAGAGAGAAAAGGCATGACTCCACCTTTTATAAATAATCTGCAGACAGCATAGAAATGCATGAAATTCCAACTATGAATCACAAACAGGCGGGATAAGACCTCAATAGCATGTGCCATTTTGTATATTTCTTATTTGCATCTCATTATAATTTATTCATTTATTTATTTTATTTTACATTTGTTGACCGGGATAGTCTGACTGGATACATGTCCATTTTCAGTGGAGACCCGGGGAGAAAAGCTCCACATAACAAAACAGAGACAGTTAATACATATCAAACTTTTTAAACACAGGAAACATATCAACAAATTTTGAACACAGGATACAAAAAGATAACATCTGCCAATACGTACAACTTTAACTGTTGATGCCCATTTGTGACTCTTGGTCATTAGTGCAAATTGCTCTATAATCATGCCTTTGTTGTAGAAATGTTTAGATGTCCTTTATGTATTCACATAATGACTATGAATGCCACTGTACGTTTCAACACCAGTCTGCAATTTCTTTATAATAAAGGATAAAAGTTTCAGGCAAGTTACTTTAGAGATTTCAAGGAAGCCAAAGTTCACATTTCATCATCACGTTACCTACCTTTTGAATAAATAAGAAATAAATGTGTAGAAAATTACACAGAAACACATCATATTCTATAGCTATGCCTGTTAACTATATTCTTAATATCTTAATCTGCTTAGTGCTATTTGGAAGTACCCAAAGGATTTCCTCACCTTCTCTTTTGCCACATACTGACCCCTCATGCAAGTCTGTGTCCATGTATATGCTGAATTAATGTCTAAGACCGATCACAACTTCAGTATTCTGTCTCATCTTCAATACTCAAGTTCTACCTTTACTGAATAAAATATCTTTTGGTTAGGCATCAGTGCAAACATGGGCCCTTGTGAATTCTTAAGACATGGGACAGACTTGTTGCTTCTTCATAGCATTACTTACAAGTACAAAGATACTACTTGCCCCATGACTCAAATGTCCATATTTTTTACTTCCTAAAGTTTTACTGCATCCAATTTTTTTATCAGAAAAAGGCAGACTGCAGCTTTTAAAAAATATATGTTCACTTTACATAATAAATTTTTTTTTTTTAATATGTCACTCATAATACTGAGTCATAAGATAATACACCACAATAATGACTTAGGAAGATAAATGGCAGAAGTAGGAGAATGAGAGGTGGGTTTGATAGATGGAGTGGTAATCTGGGTAGAATGTGTTGTGAATAAAAATGGTACAGAGAAGATTTATCAAAGGGGTAGAAAGATAAGTGGTTATTTTTTAATGAGAAGGAGCAATTATTTAAGACTAATTCAGCAATGATAAGGTAATAGTACCAGGCTAAGAAGTACTTTTTGGGAGTGCAGTGGGTTGGCAGACTTTAAAGATTCCCTGCGGGATGCACTGTCGGAGATGCTGGGTGGATGGATTGGTGTGACAAGGGAGATGATTTTTCTGAGCTATGATACAGAATCAGAATTGCCTAGACATAATAAGGTCTTGCTGTGGCTAATTATGGTGGCTGCCAAAAAAAAATCAATTGTTAGAAAAATGGAGATCAAAATCTAAACCAACTACATTAGAAGTAGTGAATATAGTTTGTAGGCTCATAGGTTTATAGGATGGCACTATGCTATCAGCCCTAGGGCCTATACAAGCCTAGCCATAACAATTCCCTGGATATTTCTTCCCACAATATTTACTTCCCTGGACCCCTGTCTAGCAGGGCGACTGGCGTGTTCCCCGGGCTGAATTTCCTATCTCCCATCCAATCATCAAGTTTCCTTTTGAAGAGGGCCAAAGAGACACTCTGCTTGACATGTATGTGCAGTCTATTCCAGAGTATGGGCAGTCTCTGGGTCAGGAACCTATCCCTACAGCATGTTTTGTTCATTGTGATGACAGGGTTTAGATCCCTGGAGCGTGTGGCTCTGAGGGATTGGGATTTCATTAAGTGGAGCATGTCCAACAGCTCAGGGTTTGACATGGCTTTCTATGTTAAGCAGTGATCACCTCTGAATAGACAATATGCCACAGAGTATATCTGGATTTTTTTTAGATGGTCAGCATAGGGCATCTACTTTAGGCTTGTGATTCTTTTAGTGAGGTATTTCTGCAGCCTTTCCAACTGTTGCAGATGTCTTGTGAGGTATATATCAAACGGGGCATTGTACTCTATAATGGGTCTAATAAGGGGTGCATACAGTGGGACAATGACCTCCTTTTTTCTGGATGAAAAGCCCTTAGTGATGAGGTGTGCCAGATAGACAGATTTCATGACTACTGTGGAGATGTGATTATCGAAGGTGAGACCACTGTCCACCTGTGTCCCTAAGTCTCTCATCACACTTTCGGTGTTTAGTGTACTGTCATCTATGTGGTTATTCATGGGTACATGTTTTTTTCCAAAGGGGATAACTATACATTTCTTGGCATTAAGCTTGAGCCCATGGCTCTGGCACCAAGCATCTGTTTCTGTAAGGCCCTTTTGTAGAATATCCACATCATTTGGGGATTCAATAATGGCTCCCAGTTTGCAGTCATCTGCGAACATTGTTAGCCACAGTCCCTTAGTGTTGGTCTGTACTTCAGAGAAGTAGATGCCAAACAAGAGTGGTCCCAGGACTGAACCCTGAGGTACCCCACTTGTCACTTGTCTGGAGCTGGATTTGGAGTCGGCTACTTTTTCAGTCTGGGTTCTGTTAGTAAGCCAATTGGCAACCCATCGAGTGATGTAGGGATTTATACCCAGCTTAGCAAGTTTATCTATGATTCCAGAGTGGGGGATGGTGTTAAAGGCCTTGGCGAGGTCCAGATAGGATGTGTGGACCACCTTACCCTCGTCCGCAGCTCTAGAGACTGATTTGAAAAAGTCATTCAGGTTCAGGAGACAAGATCAGCCCTTCATGAACCCAAACTGTGTGAGGGCCAGTGTTTGAAAGTTGCCAATGTCTTTGTTTATAAGTTCCATGATAATGCATTCCATGCCCTTGCAGATCAGGCTCGACAGACTGATGGGATGGTAGTTCCCGGGATCCAGTGTGGATCCCCCTTGTGGAATGGGATAACTGAAGCTGTGCACCACTCAGTGGGCATGAAGCCTGAGGTGAGGCTATTATTAAACATGACACTTAGGTGAGGTGCCAGTTCATTTTGTAGTTAATTTGGTACACAGCCTTGGATGTCATCTGGTCCCATGGATGCTGTATTCTTAGCTTTGGAGAGTGTTTTTTTTACCTGTGTGGCCATGATTACCAGAATTTGGCAATCTTTTGGTATTGAGATGGGCCCTTTACTGGGTGAAAGGGGGTGAAGTTGGCTTTAAATTGATCTGCCAGCATATTGGCAATATCCTTGTGATCAGTATATTTAATGCCATTCTGTTGTAGCTCAGAGCATATCTGAGCATTGTCATTTAGATTCGTGACATAACTATAGAATGCCTTGTGGTTGTGTTTTGAATCTTTGGCAATTTTATTTTCGTAACTAGCTATGGATGATTTTATGAGGGATCTCAGCTTCTTACTGAGGCTGGTAAGGAAGTTTTTGGAATCATGGGATTTTCCTCTTTTCTGCAACAGTTTCTTTCTTCTGTTGTATAGTTTGTTTATGGCAGGGGACCACCAGATTGGCTTCCTTTTTTTGGAGGAGAGAGTCTTGGTTCTATTTGGGATGGCACGATTTATGCATGAGTGGATGTGCTCGTACAGTGCCTTAGTGTAGGATTCAGCAGTCAAACCTTCAGCTCCTGTAATCATGGGTGTTATGAAGTTTGTTACTTTAGACTTGAGTAGCATGTAGTTGGCTTTGGAGAAGTGTTTTATGGAGGTTTCCTTACTGGGGGGTGGAGGTGGGATGTGGATGTCAAGGGTGATTTGCTTATGGTCAGACCTGACCAATGAGGGGGTGACCAATGGCATGGAGCATCTATCTCCCATGTTGTTAATGACCAGGTCTAGGAGCCCCTGGTGGGACAATGGATTAGTTGATCCAGGGCATTAGAATTTATGAATTCCAAGAACCATTGGGAAAAGGTGTTGGTACCCGAGTAGTTTTCCCAGTTAATGGCAGGGTAGTTGAAATCACCCAGTATTAGGGTGTTTGATTGTATCTTAATATTTTCCAGTATGTTTAGAAAGGTGTAGTGAGAATCTTGGGGCATGGTGGGGGATCTGTAACAAGCTACAATTTGAATTGCAGTCTTACCTAGTGTTAGTTGCACCTGGAGAATTTCAGATGCATTGTGTTGGGCAACTAGCCTGGAGGTGTGAATATCCTTGGTGAATATGGACACTCCTCCACCTTTAGTGTTTCGGTCTTGGTTTGGTGGCCAAAAAGTGTGGTAAGAGTTCTAGCCTGGTATTGCAGAGGTGCTCTCTTGAACCAGGTCTCAGTTACTGCACAGATATCGATGTTCTCCATTTTTAGGAATGCCTCGAGAGAGTGTATTTTGAGGTTTAGATTTCTAGCATTGAGTAGCATTACCTTCAGATTTTGCATGCTTGTATCTGTTACAGTGGTGGTTTTGTCCTTTGAACCTTGCCTAAAAAAGACACTATAAGGCTGGAAAGAGCTTTAGCCAGTAGCCTGAATCCCAGGTGTGACAGGTGCAGACCATCTCTGGCAAAGCATCATGGTTTGTCAATCATGTCATCCCAGGCAGACAGGTACTGGATCCCCTCTGAATGACACCAGAAGCTTAGCCAATTGTTGAAGTCAATCATTTTGTTCTTATACTGTGGTATAATTCTGAGCGAAGGCGGGATGCTACTCAGGGCTAGGGTCATACCTGCCTGGACCACATGATCCAAGAGCTCTTCCATGTCTCTTTCCATGTAGTCCAGGGAGGTACGTCTCAAGTCATTCACTCCAACATGGACAATGACAGAGTCATATTTGTACTTGTTGTGGAGTGACTTGAGTGCATACATTATGTGGTGGATCCCGGCACCTGACAGGCAGCTGACTGTAATTTTCTCCTTGTTCAGCCTGGTGAATGGGACATCAGTGTGCCTGACTATAGACTCACCTATGACTAAAGTGTTGGGTACATTGTCTTGCCTTAGGGGCTGTTGTTGGGTGGCACATTGTTGTGAGCTATGTGCCACTTTGGTTGTGACTGGTGTTTGTTTGAGTTTCAGCTTCAGAGGTCCATGTTGTTTGGGCAGGTTAATGTTAAGGGCCTCCACATATGTGGGTTTAGTGTTGCTATGTGTGGGTGTTGATGGTGTGGATTTTGAAGGGCTATGTGTTGTTTGAGGTGTAGTGCAGGTATTAACCTTCTCCTCTTGACTGTCTAGCACAATCTTGGCTGGAGATAGCTTTGCTTCCAGTTTGACTATGTAAGTGCATCTCTCACAGGTTGTAGTGTTGGGTGATAGGAGGAGAGGGTTGTCTGTGTACATGAGGCATTTTCTGCATTGCCCCAGTATGCCCAAACTCGCCAGGTGGACAGGAAAAATCACCAGAAGCAGACCCTTAGACATGCCTGTTTAGGTGCTTTTTTGTAAAGTGTATAAGGGCTGTTTTCCTTTACCTTTGCAAGGTACATTACATATTTAGACTGTTTAGTGCCTATGATTAATTTCAGGTCAATATTAGAACACCGAACATTCAAAATTTCGAGTGTTCTAATATCGAACCCTATTAATCGAAAATTTAAAACATCGAACATACAAAACAGCAAATTTTTCCTTAGGGAAAATATTTGCTGTTCCAAAACACATACACACAACACAAGCACACCAAACAAACATCAATCCACACACATACACCTAAACTCTTACACCTAACCCTACACTAAACTATACATACACCACTAACTATCCACTTACCTTAACCCAAACCCTAACCTTAAGGTCCTTCATTATCACACAGTCACCTCACCCGCGCCCTAACCCTAACTCACCTAACCTGCCCTATCCCTCATGTCCACACAATCGCACACTTACCTGAACCTGACCTGTAACTTTCCACCACAGCACTGAAAATACAGAAGCAACAGAAATGGACAACCAAATTCTTTCCCTAGGAAAAAATTCAGCTTTCTGTTTCTTCGATATTTTCATTATCCGCTGAAAACGGGTCGATATTAGAACACTCGAAATTTTGAAAGTTTGGTGTTCTAATATAGACCCTTAATTTCTCCTTATTAACAAGGAGAGCTGAGTGCTTGTATTAGTTTAAGGCTTCCTAGTACTTTCCAGCAGGTTCCAGAGCAAGTGCTAGTCACAGGGGTTCAGATTTTAGTGCTACTACTGAGAAACCAGCTAGTTCTAAAGGAAAATTTGAAGAGCAGACTTTCTGCCACCTGGAATAGTTTAACCATAGCCCTGCGGTGCTGCACGATGCGAAAAATGCACAAACACATAACAGAGATGAAACAACTGGAATTGAGATCTTTAGGAAAAAAGTAAGAGCAAAGTATATAGGAAAAATGGGAAATGTGGGAACAATACATACAGGGGAGGAATGAGGTTTAAAAGAAGTTAGGACTTAAATGAGCTATGTAATATTTCACTGAAAATGATTGTGTAGATTATAAGTGATGTATAATGTTTGCAACTGGGAGTGTGTCATGTTTTGTGATGTAAAATGCTTGCAACTTGGATTGTGTTGGTGTGATTTGTTTTTATTTATATAAATGTATGCTTGCTTATCTTATAAGTGATGGTTTAATAAAAATGTTTTTTGTTTAAAAAAGGGGGCAGTAATTGAATAATTTATGTAATCTTGGTAAGGTTATATGATATATAGCAATATATGTGAAGTATAATGTCTATTCACATTAATTTGTTAATGCAGTTTGATTACTTTTGTATAAATGTACATTTTCCTATGTCACAAGTGATAATTCAATAATGGTGTTTAAGAGAAAGGTAATACTACGATAAGAGTGAAGTAGTTAGTTTGAATCAGACAGTGTCATGTTATATGGCATCACTAGAACACATTATCTCATCTCATTAATGGTGATAAAGGGTTATAGTATTTTAATCAGGACCAGGAAATAAGGTGTTTCTCATGGACAGAGGGGTACTAGGAGAAATCCTTGAATATTTTAAGTCTGAGCCATTAAAAATGTGTAATGTATAATGTTAGTATACTTTTGGGTGGGGGACTGAAGGGGTTAGAAAATTTGAATAGATGCTTGTGTAACTGTCCATGTATTCTTTAGAAGTGTTTACTTTGAACTGAAGTCTTATCCTGCTGATGGGGGGCAGTGCATTTTTGGGTTTCATAGCTGTTTCAGTCATTTATGATTTTTGTGCTTTATTACTCTTGTTTGGAAGGGAACATAGCTGAAATAGTATGAATTGTCTCATTAAGCCATTTTGTTTTTCTGAAAATTATTGCAGTTTTTGCATTTTGTCATTTTCTTTTAAATACCTAGAACTAGTAGCATATTTTGTTTTATTACTTATTCTGTTATATTTTATATGATAATAACAATAATAGTAATAATAATAATAAAGTATTTACAAGTACACAATAGCTAAACTTTAATGATACCACTGTAGGGAAATGGTGATCAAAAACAGTATTCATAAAACATGGCTAGTGCATAACTTGTGGAACCCAGAGGAGCAGATTCTTCCACAGAAAACAAGGACCCTCCAAAACAATAAAAGAGGAGGGGAACTTGTAAAAAATGTATTTGCTATGAAGAGATTATCCAAATGAGTATAAAATTCTGATCATGACTTTTATAATGTTGCAGTTGTTTATTGATGGCTGCATAAGAAATAAAATTGAGTTGCAGGCATTCTCTCAGTCTCTGGATATGACTGCAATTAGCTGTCCATCCTCCACCTGATATATATTTTTTATCACTAAAAAAAGTCTTATTGCCAAATAATACTCAACAACAATTCAGCTATAAGCAAAAAATCACGTTATAGCTAACAGTTGTGTAAGGAAAAAGGGTTGTTCATAACTCCTGCTGAAAATGTCATTGAAAACTATATATATATATATATATATATATATATATATATATATATATATATATATATATATATATACATATATATATATATCTTCAATCAAACGTGCATATCTGAATACAGAAAAAATCTTTAAAAGCTTCGCCTGGAATTCAGAAACAAGCTTCCTGTGACTGCCCAAGGACTACTGTGGACAGGACCCAAGTGGCACAAAGTACTTCAAGGGTAATTATCAATTAGCAAGTAGCAAGTAGTAAATTAGTAGCCCAAGAGTTAACTAATTAAGAAACCCATAGATATGACAGCACTGCTGAGGAGAATGCATTTTCATGGCAATGACTTAGGATTACTTGAGCAGCAGGAAATGAGTCAAGAGTGAATATGTGCCTGCCATTTATGTTTCTATGTTCTTTTTATTATCTATACAGACATTATAGGGATATCAGAAGGAGGAGAACATATACAAGTGCACTGGAAATGTAAGAGTTGGAGTGGGAAAGGGGAAGAGTGGTATTTTATTATGGTAAATTATATATATTATATATATTTTTTGTTTTCTTCAAGAAGAGAAAATGGAGGGGGATATAAGGAAAAGGCAGGGAATGAGAGAAGGTAAAGTTATGGAAGCAGATGAACAAACACAAAAGACAGACAAAGACCAAAAGTGAAGATGATAACACAAACATGGTAGGGATTTCACAATGGATATATTGACATTCAGACAGAGGGAATACAAGTGGGGTTTGGGAGGACTAGTCTACAAACATGGGAACACCGGGATGAGAGGTGGTGATCATCTTGGCTGGGCTTGATCCACAAGAGGTCAGTCACCTCCCCATGATTGTCCTCTAGACTTTGTCCTGTCAAAGCTGGTGAAGAAGGTAATCCCAGTCAGTGGCATGACTGATATATACCCAAGGACACTCTCCAGGAGAACAATGCAGGCTTCATGTGTCCAAAACATGAGCTCCTCAATCAACTCTTCCAAACTGCACTGAGTGATAAGCTGTCACCCCCTACAGTGTCATCAGAGGGATCTACAACATTCCCCTCTGGTGATCAGCAACCAGAGACCACTGGTGATGCCCATAGGTCATCCCATATCAAAGAACCTCTGACACCCAATGCAGAAGCTGGCTTGGATGCAGTTGGTGAGCAGGCAGGAAGGATGGGTTTGTTGGCAAGCTGTGAACTGTTGCCATGCCATACCATACCATACACATCGCTGGTAGAGATGCTAAAAACTGATAAAAGAATTTAAAGTAAAAGAAAAATATATAAAAAAATGGCAAATAAAATGAAACGTGAGACAAATATAAAACGCTGTTCTATTCTAACTGCATGTAATGATTACTATCGTAGGTACCTACTGGTGCATTAATCTGTTATTAGGTATACTCATGTGCAAGGGCTGATGCTGCTGATTAGGTACAGAAACTGAAATGCCCTTATTGTATGGAGTATATACAGATTTGTAGTGGCAGTCTACCCTTGGTCAAGGGTTAAGGGGATCAGGGGCTACACCATCAGTATGGTGATGTTGGAACATAATGGCCTGTAGAGACTGCATGTAAGTCTTCCTCTGTGGGCATGCTGTTTGCAACAAGGGCAAATACCTGCCATGTGTACTTAAGCAGCATTATGATATATGCAGTCCAACTTGTCTGTGATGCCAGTGACACGTATGAAAGACAGACAAGCAATTGTTGGAAACACAGACAGCTAATAGCATATGCTTTGCAACCACCATAAAACTGTATGTTATACATCAGGCTACAGACTTGGGGTATAACATGACAGCCAACAGTATATCAATTTGTAGTGTCATCAGCATGGCCATATCGTGCTGTGATGTAGGGTCAAGATAACATACAGCCATCCCTTAACATACATCCTCCTGGCCTGTGGCATGACTGTGGAACATTCCTGCACGTTAGGCACAATATGTCAGTGTGTATGTTTCTGGTTCTCCCTGAGAATAAGGAATGTGGATATCCCTTGAATATGAAAAATTGTGCATTCAAGTTTACAAAGCATCACTAACTTTCAACCAACATGAGTCCCAGGTAGTAAGAAGAAAATATTTTCCTCAACTTATAAGCAAGGGCATGGCATCTAGGTCCAGAAAGGTATCATTACCACTGTATGCAGCCCTGATCAAGCCCATCATAGAGTATAATATTCCATCTGGTATGTAGCTCACCAGACACATGCAGCAACTGGAACATCCACAAAGGTTCCTTACAAAAAGAATATAGGAAGTAAAGACAATGTCCTATGCTGATCACGTCAAAGTGCAGTCTCTCCTCAGTACCATATAGTTTTCTGAGAGGTGATCTTTGCTTAGCATACAAGGCATCCCTAGACCCTATTTTGAGGAATCATTTGAACATCCATAAACTACATCAGAACTGCTAGAATAAAGAACACAAATTTTGCTTGAAACATAAATAGGAGGAGTTGGAGGCTTAGATGTGTTTCTCAGAGAATTTCCATTCCATTCTCTGGAGCAGGTTCCCATCCATGAGAAGCAGAGTTCCTTCCTATCTTTACCTAAGTGAAAACTGGACCAATAGATGGGTAGTTAGAAATTCCCCCCCCCCCCCCAGTCTGGATCCTACATCTTAGATGGACAGAGGCAGGCAGTAAGCCACCCCTATAAATCAAATATAAATCACATTTTGGGGTCACATTTGGGTTGCACAGCTAGGCTTTTATGGGTCCTAGTGGTCATTAGCCAAGAGCACCTTATGAACCTATAAGGCTATACAGGTTGTGTTACACTGCACATAAATCTGTGACATAGATATGTCATTTGTAATAATGTATACAAGCATAGTGATTAATTCTATGCTGCTAGGATATAGCTAACTAGTCAATAATATGACAGTAATTGTACTCAGCACTGTATTTGGAGAGATACTTCATTCTCTTCCAATACAAGAGGTTATTCTCTGGTATCTCCTTCTAAGCTGAAAAACAATAACCACAAATACAACACACATCAAATAAAGGCCCTGCAAGATCCACTGTAACTACATGAGAAATAACAGCAGTGATTCACACTGAATGTCTAAAATACATTTCAGCAGCAGTATATCTGACCACTTCCTCTGTTTGTCTCAGACGGTTGGGTCATAGTGATGATGGCACTGCTCAACAGAGTGGATGATGCCAATAGCCAGTCACTGCCCTGGCAAAATTTGTCAGGGCTATGGTTTATAATAGTGACTCTCATTAGACACCTCAAGCAAGTGCCCCTAGTGAATTTGGTACATAAATTAAGGAAGAGTTTACTTTCTTTGGTTCACCTGGGAGTACTGCCACCTTCAGTGCCCTTAGAAGACATTGGACATTCAATAGGTTATTATCCAGACAAAAATTGCAGCCCTCTTATGGTTACACATGTTGCTGTTGTCAACATGTGATGGGCATCTAGTTCCACCAGTGCATATCATGCAAATACATCTCATAATGGTGTTGCGGTGTAAGCAATGGCAGGTAACGAGTGTACAAGCATCACAGTGCCCGCACGTCAGTTGCTCGACTATTCACTATCTCTACACACCTTAATACTACAATAGATTTCCTCATGTCACCTTAAAGATCATTTTATTAATCTGATCGTGCATGCTTACTGCACTTTGCAGGTAGTCATGTGAGTGCAGTGCACACAGTTGACCAATCTTTGTTACACAACATGGGTCAATTAGATAATGGAATAAAAGTGTGAGTCAGGAAGATTCTTCCAAAATATCCTCATTAGAATAATGTTCATGCTAATAGCCAAGAAATTGCATTATAAGAACAGCTGCAAGTATTTTTATGCCCATCACACTATGGAAGATTTTATATAATCAGCCTATACCTGAGAGCTGAATTGGTCTAGTGGTGCATTGTGCTGAACTGTAGCTCAGAAGGTCCTGGGTTCAATACTTGACAGGAGTGTATTATTGTTTGCACTGGTCGTTCAATGGCAGAGTTATCACTTCTCATGCAAGAGACCTGGGTTAAATTCCCGACCAATGCAGTGTCTTATTCAGACAGCAGAGTGGTGATGTTGTCACTTTACAGCACAAGGTCCTCTGGTTTGATTCTTGGCTGGAGTACCTTCTCTGTGGAGTCTGCATGTCCTGTCTGCATTTGTGTGTCTCCTCCTACATTACAAAGACATGCATTGGGAGCATTTCCCCCTGGCCCTCCACTGAAAATTGGCTCTGTTTCAAGTTGGGCTTTCCCAGTTAAAATAATAAATATAGACCTTATATCCTAAAAGGAAAGTGTAAGATCTACAAACTTTATGAGCTTAAAGAAGTGTAAGTGAATGGAAACTCGATTTATTTTGACTTTTGCTGTACTACTTATCTTTACTTCTGTGTTATTTGAGGAACTATATGAAAATTTGATGGGGTATGGGGTGTAAAATTGCAACAATGGTACATTATGTACGGGAAGCTATGAAAATGAATAGGGTTTAATGCCATAGCAGTAAAAATTAAGGCAATATAACAAGGGAAATTCCCTACAAACAGTATGGCTTGTTTCCTTATATACTAAGCAAGAAACATTGTCCCAGGTGTAGGCAGGGAGCTGTGTGCATCCCACTCGTTGCTGATATGTAGGTCTTGGTAGGTGTTATGTCACATGTTAAATACTTTACATATGCTGAGGTATATGCAGTGGTGTCCTATCATGGAGGGTCATATTTGTCAAGTGGGTAGTATACTGTGCGAGTGCGATAAATACTACTATATGCTTGTGTTTTGAAACTACTGATGCAATAGCAGCATGAGATACTGTGGGGTGAGTTTGGTGAGCCCAGATACATAGTACAGTGGTGCTCATGGGGTTGACATCATAGTCCACTTCACTTCATGGCAAAACTGTCTGAGTAGTGTGTCCTTTTACAATCAGCCCCTTCAAAAGACAGTAGATATGAGGAAGTGTGTGTGTGTGTGTGTGTGTGTGTGTGTGTGTGTGTGTGTGTGTGTGTGTGTGTGTGTGTGTGTGTGTGTGCACATGTGTGTGCGGGTGTCCAGTAGTAGTCAGTACAAGGGGGTGCCTACACTAACAATGTATAAGATTATCTGTATGCTATTGATCCATTTGATTCTGTAATAAACACACCTGGATTGTCTGCTTCAAGGATCACTGTAGGGGAGGTTTATTCGATGACCATTGTAGCACTTTGCCTGTCATCCTACTACATCTATACCACAGAGTTCCATGTCTGCATTGAGCTTGTTCTTTAGTTCTGGCAGGGCAGTCGAAGGACTTCACACATACCTATGCAGTGGAATGTATGCAGATAATAATAGGAGATTACGTTCACATCCTGTTTGATGTCCTACCATAGGCCCATGCTTATCTTTTGTCTGTACACGCAAAGTCCCAGGGTTCCCATTCAACCTGATTGTTCTGTGGGACAAGGCACATTGTATTTCACAAGCCTCTGGATTGTGTATGTGGACAGGTGTCACCTGTATGCCATTGACAAGGAGGTTTTGGAACACTTTCAGTCAAATCCTCTGCTGGTCCTTTAGTAATTCCACAGATTTTGTGAAGTAACATGATGCATGTTACCACACTAGTAGCTATTTGCAGTTTGCACAGAGTTAGTGTAGTTGCACTGTGGTCCATGGATATACAGAAAACATGAGTTGTCGCAGATAAAAGCTATTTGTCTTCAGGAATTCATGCCGATGGAAATGTGACTTCCCCATGACATATCATTGCAACATCCTGAAACACACTATTGCAACACAGATGACAGTCATACACATGACTAACATGCTATCATTTTTTCAGTGTAAGAGGGTACTTCCCAAAACACAGTATGTGTGCTGCTCATTTTGGGTATAAGGTGCATTACCTGCCACTACTTTAAATGTATATTTCATTTTAATTTCAGGTTGTCATGCCTGAAGCATACCCAATCAAAGAATGGTATCCTGTTGCAGGAGCTCCATAAGAATGGTCTGCAGATGCTCTGGAACAAGAGATCTGACCAGAGCTTCCTTGTGCATGTTTGTCAGGACCCAATATTGGACTACAATGCTACTAGTGGCCATGATTGGATGTATAAGCAGGAACCAGCAGAATTGTCCTTTAGCAATTGAAACACACATTCAACAATAATTTGGGACTGTAACAGGACAGTGTTATATGTACTCTCTGCCATGCTCTTTAGATTTCTAATTAGCATCATTAGCCATGGCTCCAGGGAATACCCTTCATCACCGGTAATATAGCCCTGTGGAAAATTGTCCCACACAGACCAATGATATAAGTTGTATCTGTGCCAGATGTGGGAATTGTGGGCAATGCCTGGGTGGCAAACTGATTATTTATATTTTATACCTTATATCCTTATGGTGGAGATGCTATTGTCCATACTCCCCAGGTGAGGTCTTTATCTCAATGCAGATTCAGTCTTTTGCTCCCAGTAACTCAGAAAATCAGGCTATTTCATAACATGCTTGCATGTTGTTGTTGCTGATTCTCTTCTCTGTATAGCATAAGAACTACAAATGTCCCCACATGTAGTAGCATGGAATTAAGCAACTGGTTGAGTATCCTTGAGGCAGGTGCCTGGGAAACGACCATTCTGTCTGCACACCTCCAGGATAGTTGCTCAGCATAATGCATCTGAGATTATCCAAGTGCAACTAACTCTGGACAAGACCGTAATCCAAATTGTAGCTTGCTACGGATCCCCCACCATGTCCCAGGATTCCCACTCCTCATTTCTTGATACACTGTAAAATATGATGGTGCAACCCAATGGGAAAACTCCTCATGTACCAACTCTTTTACTCAACGTTTTCTGGAATTCATAAATTCCAACGCCTTGGATCAACTTATCCATACCCCCACCAGGGGCAGCAATATTCTACACCTGATCATTACCAACATAGGTGACTGGTGTTCCACACCAAAGGTCAATTCCTCGTTGGTTAGATCCAACCACAAGCTAATCACCCTAGACATCCACATCCCCCCCCACCCCCACCCCCATTAGGGAAACTACCATAAAATATTTCTCCAAAGCCAACTTCACGCTTCTTAAGACAGAAGTGGCAAACTTCACAACACCCATGCAGACGGAAAATAGAGGTACGACTGCTGAATCCTGCACAATTGTACTTTATAAGCACTTACACAAGTGCATGGATCGTGCTATCCCTAACAGAACCAAGATGCTATCCTCCCAAAAAAATGAAGCCAATTTGGTGGTCTTTTGCCATAAACAAACTCTACAACAGAAGAAAGAAACTGTTGCAAAAAAGATTAAAAAAAAAACCTTGATTGGAGGAACTCCCTGGTCAGACTCAGTAAGAAGCTGAGATCCCTCATAAAATCCTCCAAAGCTAGTTACAAAAACAAAATCGCCACTGATTCTAAAGACAACCACAAAGCATTCTATAGCTATGTCAAGAATCTGAATGGCAACACTCAGATCTGCTCTGAGTTGCAGCACAATGGCACTAAATATACAGAACCAACTGATATTGCCAACATCCTGGCAGATAGATTCAGTGCTAACTTTAACCCCCTCTCACCCCCTAAAGGGCCCATCTCTATACCGGAAGAATGCAAAGTTCCTGTAATCATGGCTGCACAGGTAAAAACACACTCTCCAAAGCCAAGAACACAGCATCTATGGGACCTGACAACATCCCAGGCTGCATTCTACATGGACTACAGAACGAACTGGCACCCCACCTGAGTACCATGTTCAGTCATAGCCTTAGCTCAGGCTTTGTGCCCACTGAATGGTGCACAGTGATGGTTATCCCACTCCACAAAGGGGGATCCACCACAGACCCTGGGAACTACCACCCCATTAGCCTTACAAGCCTGGTCTGCAAGGCCATGGAACGTATCATCATGGAACTTATAAACAAAGATATTAGTAATCTCCAAACTCTGGACCCCACCCAGTTTGGGTTTGTAAAAGGCAGATCACGCCTCCTAAACCTGATAGACTTCTTTGAAGCAGTCAACAAAGCTGTAGACGAGGGTAAGGTGGTTCACACAGCCTATCTAGATCTCGCCAAGGCTTTCAACACCATCACCCACTCTGGAATTATAGATAAACTCACTAAATTAGGTATAAATCCCTATATCACAAGATGGGTTGCCAACTGGCTCACTGACAGAACCCACACTGGGAAAGTTGCAGACTCCAAATCCGACTTCAGACCAGTGACAAGTGGAGTACCACAAGGATCAGTCCTGGGTCCTCTCCTGTTTGATATCTACTTCTCTGAAGTACAGGCTAACACAGAAGGTCTTTGGCTAATGAAGTTCGCAGATGAGCCATAATCGAAACTCCTAACGATGTCGACATCCTAAAAAAGGGCCTTACTGAGACAGATGTCTAGTGTCAAAGACATGGCCTCAAGCTTAATGCCAAAAAGTGCATTGTCATCACTTTTGGTAAAATCTCTGTACCCATAATCTACCACATAGGCGGTAGTAAACTTAAAACCAAAAGTGTGATAAGAGACCTTGGGACACAGTTGGACAGTAGTCTCTCCTTTGATAATCACATCGCCACAGTAGTCAGGAAATCCTTTTACGTAACACACCTCATCACAAAAGGTTTCGCATCCAGGAAAAAAGAGGTCATTGTTCCCCTCCACTCATCACTCATTAGACCCATTATAGAGTACAACTCCCCCTATTGGTATGTACCTCACAAGACATCTACAACAACTGGAAAGGCCGCAGAAATACCTCACAAAGAGGATTACTGGCCTCAAACTGATGTCCTATGCAGACCTTCTCAAAAATCTCCAGATTTACTCCGTTGCATATCTTCTTTTGAGAGGCGATCTCTGCCTAACACGCAAAGCTATGCCAAATTCAGAGCTGTTGGACATGCTCCACTTAAAGAAATCCCAATTTCTCCAAGCTACATGCTCTTGGGACCTAAACCTTGTCACCACAATAAACAGAACATGGTGGAGGGATAGATTCCTGTCCCAGAGACGTCCCGTACTCTGGAACAAAATACCCATCTATGTCAAGTAAAGTTCTTCATTAGCACTCTTCAAGAAAAATCTTGATGATTGGATGGAAAATCGGAAATTCACCCCGGGATCACTTCTGTGGCTCTGCTCGTCAGTGGCACAGAAAAATAATTATCCTGGGTGGCAAAAGTCAGGGTACCTTTTTAGCTAGGCTTATATAGGCTCCAGGGCCGATAGCCTAGTACTTACCTATGAATCTATGAACCTATGACAGTCCTTGTTGTTAATATTGTCAATGTCATGCATACCTAAGTGTCCACATGTCCATCTTGACCAGCTTCTGCATGATCTCCCTGGCCATGCAGTTATAGTCTACTATTTTTGTGTCATAGTCGGCATGGCATGTTAGGAGTGGATGGATGGCTCTGAAGCATTAAGGCTGGCAAAGTTCCCCTCCATGACTACAGGGAGTAATAACACCTTCTTACATATACATTTACTAATGCAGGGACACCCTGTACATGTGTTTTTTAGTCCGTTTCACTTAACATCATGCATTTAATGCAGTTAGCAGTTCTGGCAGTTGCTCATTTCTATGTAATTATACTAATATTTTCATAGTATGCAGGCCATTGTATTTCTTAGCCCATCAGGACTATGTTCAGAGTGTCTCTGAATCACCCTCTGTCAGAGCATGTCTGCTCCTCTTGCAAAATCAGCAGCCATACCACAAACCTATTTGTGAATCTCAGGGAACATTTTATAATGCCAATAAATATCTGGACTGTTTCTGCATATAAAACTAATGATGAGGTATGAATTAAAATAAACATTGAAAAATAAAAAAAGATGGCACAGATGCAAAAACTTTCATGTCAGAGTTTATCTTGTACATTCAGAACACATGCTATAAATATAAAGCCACACTATAAGACAAATAAATAGAACAATACCATAAACATGCTATGTATTCATAAACAGAGTTTAGAAATCTACTGACCAAGTCAACCAATAAAATAAATAAAAAAATAAAATTGGGAAATCAACTAGTCTATTGAGTTTGTGATAAAAAGGAATTATGGGGTAGCACGGAGTCCAGGAGGAACCAAAGATTTTATCCTGTTCATTTGTATTTAAGGCCAGACTCTTTATGTATAAAAATATTGATCTTTCCTATGATAAGCAATATTACCTACCAGTTGCACTGATCTGTTAATCCAGTATCATTACTTTAGGGCTTCATTTAACAACTGAAGGGCAGATTACAGTTAGAAATGGGATATGCTACATGACAATGAAATACCCAGACTTTAGAAACAGGAGACATTATAAAATTCCAGATACTGGTCACCTAAGGCCTCTCCTAAAATTTGTGTTTAGCTGATGCTTCTTAATTCATCACTGAATTTGCTGAGCAAGAACCCTAATTTGACATTAATTTATAAATTCCATTATACACCATGCAAGAAAGGTTATGCTTTCTGCAGAAGGTGCCAAGTCTGTTATAGGAATTAATCAGGACAAGTGCCTATCTTCATTAATGGTAGGGGATATCTCTGTTGTAGATATGAACATAATATCTATTTATTATTTTATTATATTTTACATTAGTTTACTGGGAAAGTCCAACTGGACACAGGTCCCTTTTTCAGCTGAGGCCTGGGGAGGAAAAGATCCTGTACAGACAATTTATAATTTAAGAAACATGCAAAGGGAATACAGAAGTAGCAATTGCAGACAAATAATACTATTTAAAATGACTACATTGATAGTAAATAACAGATACATGACAGATACAAAGCTTTTTCTCAAAGGGTTCAGTTCATGCATCATCATGAGTAAAATACAGTTTAAAGGCTACATAAGGCACTTTTCCTACAGAAGTTATTAATACTGACTGTGAAATATCTTATTATCTTATTTTAAAGAGCACTGGTTGGCAAGGAGACTAAGGTAAGTATATTCTAGTGAACTGCAGCGACATAGACATGTGTCAGTTAAGTGTGACTTAAGGAGCTTTTTAAATTATACAATAGAGCTGTTAGATGTTATTTGGGTTGGCAGCTTATTCCATATTTTAGGAATGCAGTAAGAAAAGAGAGAATTCCCAGCAGAGATGTTGGCCTTGGTGGTGTCTAGAAGCAGGTTACTGCACTTTCTAGAATCGTCACATTGGCATCTCAAGTATGTGAGGCAGCATCCTACACAAATGGGCACCTTAAGATACCACTGTACCCTTGCTGCTTGAGTAGATTATTTCCTGCATATGTGCAACATTCCATGTGACCTATTGTAGTAATGTGATGACCTTCATCTGAATGGAGCATATCACAGTAACTACTTTCATACTGTCTTGTCTGTGTCAGCAGCCTGTCCGACTCTACACTGCATGTTATGTTGGTTACCCTTTATAAATCTCCATGTCCATTTTCATATTTTACTCAGCATGTTGCTCTGTTCCTCATTACATGCATTCTGCCTGACTTTACTATATGTTGATGTTGTTTGCTGAGCATGATAAGCTGATTAGTAGTTTGTGTACTCCCTGTCTGTGTGACAAATAATAGGTTTTAACTTTCCATCTATTTACATACTATTGCCTTTATTATCCCATTTGCTACTGATCCAGTTACAATTATTGCACTAGTCAATAACGTGCTCTGTCTTTATTCTTGTACCTTGAATTTTCAAATGATGCTAGACTCTTTCTCTCTTATCTCTTTTATTCTTATGGATTCTATAATTGCTTCATGTTGCCGTATTCATTTTCACTGTGTCTTTATTGTAAACCACATTGTAGTGGTAAATATGTTTGCAGTGCCTTAACCTACTTTAGAAGTTGCTGCTCTGGGTTATATCAGTGCATTACGTCTTCTTGTTTTCTGTATTGTGCTTTTGCACCTCGTGCAGTGAAGTCACTATATCATTCTAAACTAGGAAATATTGGCTACCAAAATGGTATTATGTCTGATCTGTGTAGGTAAAATTCAAGAAAGGGCAACATTTTTTAATTGAAAAATAATGTTTCTCGTTGCCTTAGTAAGAGATTTGCTTTTTTTATTTTTAATCTTGTCTGGTCAGTTGCCCCATTTGCCTCTTTAAAGTGAAGACATGCTATAATCAATTAAACGAGATTTCTTCAATAGAAATGGCAGTTTTGCTGGACTGTTTAACAATTGAAAATACTTGTCACTGACATAGCTGAGGCTTGTTTCTGTGGAACAAAGTCCCTGAACAAGAATTGCATGCTCCAAGCAGGAAATATTAAGCAATGAAGTAGACAAAAGATTGCCATATCTTGATTTATATACACCAAATTGGTAATGCGTTGTTTGTAGTTAGGTGATGATAATAGCAACAGTATTTTAGCAATCATTCAGATCACCACATGTCCTCACTTTGAACAAAACCTCAAACAGAAATGTTTTGACACAATGCCTGTCAGTTTTGTTAGTCCTGACATATGGGTATTACTTGCCTATTGAAATAGAACAAGCTGATTTTTTTCCAATCATACTGCCATTGCTGACACCTTACAAACTCATCATATGTGATATGGCTATATGCATATACATATGAAGAAGACCTGATGAAATTATTAATTGTTGCATCATGCGCATTAATGCAATGCATATATCATGATACTTTGAATGTAGCCAAGTCTGATTTTTCCTTTAATCATATCTATTCAGTACACTCATAGTAGTGTTAAGCTTGTTTTAGAAGATTGTGATGGACACAGAGCTTTTTAAGATACAGTGAAGGTCCACTGAAGTTGCTTATTCATTTCCCTCTTTTTGGGTATGAAATAAAGAAAAGACCCATTCAAAAGGTCAAAATGTGTAATTGAGGCAGACATTAATATATTGATATTGATATTGCTTTATATATGTACTATATTTCTTTTTCTTGAATGAATTTGAGGCATCACTATACTATTTGTATTTATTGTTTCCAAAATGCTATACACAATACAGCACTCTTGTTTATTAAACAAAATCACATAAAGAAATAATAACTACAAATCCTAAGACTGAGGACTTTACAATTTAATATCACAGTGTTGTTAAGACAGGAGGATGGTTCAGTTAAATAAATAAGACATTTTTGAGGCTTTACATTATAGACTGCTCAAGAGCTGGATAAAGGTATAAATACAAGTTTTAATTATTGATTACTGGCATTATAGATAAGGTTTTTATCTCCCCTGCTCAAAGTACTAGGTTTGATCCTGACTTCCAGGCAATGCCTTTGTGTGCAGTCTGTATATTCTCTTGCTGTGCCTCCCATAACATGCTGGGAGCTTTTATCTCAAATTCACTTAAGATATGAGTTGGGGGTAACATCTTAGACTCTAGATTGTGCATGTTGGAGGAAGAGTTGTATAAATCAAGCATTTTTGGTATCAGCTGTGGTACACAGTATCCTCAGGGCTAGCAACTCCAATCAGTGGTGTAAAATTTGGTTCTAGGTAATTTGGTTGTGTCAAGCTGACTAATGATGCCATTGAACCCATCTACTCTGCCCCATGCCAGGAACATTCTAATGGTGGGAGGGGTCTATATGTACCTATTTGCCAGAGTGTTTCCACCATAAAGCCCAGAAACCCTAACTGAATAAACACTGGTGAGAGAGGGGTGAGGGGGGATTTAATAATACAGTAAGGGATGCCATCAGAATTAGTGGCAGACTCATGGCAATCAAACCCCAGTGCAATGACAAGGCACTATTCATAATCTCAACCTATGTCCCACAGTAAGGTTATGATATTAAGAAAAATAATACATTTAAGCAGCAGTTGCTGAACCCTTTAGCAGGACAACATGAGTTGGTTTTGATAACACAGACCTGAATGCTCAAATCAGAACAAACAGAACTGGGGACCTGAATTCTCAAATCACGACAGACAGAACTGGGTATGAGGACTGCCGTGGACAATATGTTTGGGGTAACAGGAATAAAGAAAGACCAACCATTCTAGACTTCTGCCTGGCAATGGCTTGATCGTGGCCAACTCATGGTTCAGCAAGAAAGACAGGCAGAACAGCACATGCAAGAGTGGCCAACATGCAACTCAGATAGACTTCCTCCTTGTAATGAAAAGGCATTGGGTAGAATCATTGATTGCAATGTAATTCTCAGTGAAACAGTAAGTCCACATCATAAACCACTGGTTGCCACAGTCAGCTGCATAGAAAGCTCTACGGTCAACAGAGACTAGCGTTTAGACATAGAAACTGACTGCAGAGAAAGTACAAGAGATCAAGGAACTTGTCAGGAGTTCAGCACCTCAAGAAGAGGAGGAAAAAGGTGGAAATGAAGAAGAATGTCAGAGCCTCAAAACAGCAAGAGTGAAGACTATACAGATATGCAGCCAGTACAGAAATAAGGTACATAAGGAAAACTGGTGGTGGAATACAGAAGTCCAGGAAGTAATCAAAAGAAATAAGTAGGAGTGGGAGATAGAAAAATGGATCAGGTTAAAATAATACTGGTCGGCTAGCAAAGAAGCAAAGTGAGCAACTGCAAAAGCAAAGAATAAGACATCAGAAGCACTCTATGTGCTTCTTGAAAATGACACAATAGAGGCCACAAAACCTCTATCAGGTTGCAAATCAAAGACAGAAAGATAAAGATGATAGTCAGACAGCCATTAAAAGGGATGCCAGCAACAGCCTGCTTAACAATCACCAGATGTTGTACTACCCCAGACACAGCTGATAATGAAAGAAGGAGACAAGCCTACCATAGTAAAGGTAAGAGCAGCACAAAGGAACATTAAGTCAGGGAAAGCAGTAGGCTCAGATGAGGCCACAACAGATATGCTCAAGATGCTGGGTGTTTAAGGGGAGAAATTGCTACAGAGAGTACTTATAGCAGTATGGAGAGAAAGGGGTATTCCAGGCGACCGGAAAATAAGCATACCATTGCCAGTGTATAACAACAATGGGGTCATTCACAATTGTAGGCAGTATACACCAGTATCAAACTCCTGACACTTTGCATGGAATGTGACTGATAAATGAATATGCAAAGCAGTAGAAAGTAAGATGGAAGATGAGCAGTTTGCATTCAGATCAGGATACAGCATAACTGACCCAATGTTTGTAGTGAGATAGATAGCTGAGAATAAGTTAAACATGAGGAAAGAACCTAGCTTGGCATTCCTAGACTTGGAGAAAGCATGTCACAAGATCCTCAGATAGCTGATGTAGGTAGTCCTGTGATGGTTTGAAGTCCAAAAAAACAGAATTAGTGCAGGCTATGTACTAGAATCCAGTGATACAAGTACAGTGTGCATACTAACAATGGGCTTCCTACTGAGAGTGGGTATGCATCAAGGTTCAAGTCTGTGCCCACTGCTGTTCACACTGGTGATGGACTACATTAGCAAACAGGTCAAAGTGGATGGCTCATTCAAGTTGCTGTATGTAGATGACGTGGCACTACATGCAGACTGAACAAGAACATCAACAAATGACACATAATAGAATACAAAGCTAAATGCACACATCCTGAAAATGAGTAGAAATTAAGCAGCTGTAATGGCAGCAAGTGATGAAATCAGAAGAAGCTGAGAAATGAGATAGAAAGGAAAATACTGGAACAGGTTAACAGATTCAGGTATCTGGGAGGGATGGTTAAAGAGAAGCCTGAATGATGAGGTCAAAGATAAAATCAGAGAGTCTATGGCCAAGTAATACAAAATATCAAGGGTAGTGTGCAACAGAGAAATAAAAAAGATGCAGAACAGGTAAGGTATACAAACCAGTGGCGCGGCCAGTATTACTGCATGGTACAGAAACCTGGGCAGTGAAGGCTGAGCACTTGAAGAAGCCAGAGGTGAATGAGATGAAGTTCCTTAGAGAGGACATAGGATGCACAATGTGTGAAAGGCAAAGAAATTAGGACATCATAACAGAAACCCAAGTACCTCCAACTACTGAGAAGGTCAAAGAGAACAGTTTACAGTGGTTTACACTGTGATGTTATGAGGTAGTGCCATCTGAGCCAGGGAGTGTAGGTAGTACATGCATACATATACCAGCAAAGCTAGCTGGTGTTTTGTAAAGAATTTTATATTATTTGACAATCACACTGATTTGTACAGATGTTTGAATTAAAATATATATTTGTAAAGTTACTTGTATTAAAAATGCGTCAACAGTAGGTCTTGCTGGACAGAATGTACACATGTATATTAGGTTGTATTGTTGTAACTGATCAAATATGTATGTTTTATCTGAGAACCCTGTAAGGATGGAAAGTCTGAAATTTTGTTATAGCTTTCAGATGTTGCCACAGACCTTACCAAATCTGTGTGTGTGTATTTTTTCTGATTTATTATTTATCATTAAATATTTTAATACAGTTTATTATGGCTGGTCTTTTGACAATACTTTTAAAATCTTAAGTGTACTTATGCTTGTTTTAGTGACACTAAGCCTTGCTGCTTTTGTCACACTCTACCTTTTGTGTTAGTATTAATTTTGCACAGTATAACTGGGTACCCTTTGTAAGAGCCTTAGGGTAGCTGGCTGTTGGCAGGGTGATTACCTCAGAATCTTGGCAGAAAGGGGCACAGCTAATACATTTTTCCAGGTATGTATGTGTGTGTGTGTGAATCTCAGATATCCATGTGTGTATGTCAGCTACTGGGAAGAGGGACACAGAGCTCCAAAGTGGTTAGTGTGGAGTTTTTTGTGGGTCTGTAGAAAGAAAGAGAGTCCATCCCCATGTCTGCAGCGGGATCCCTGTGTGCTCTAAAAGAAATAGTGCTTGGTGCAGGGAGCTGCATCTGAAAATACTGTGTGAATCCATCTTTGCTCTTTGTGACCGTCCCTTACTGGAGTCAGTGGTGAGGACTGAGTCTCTCTGACTGCTGTCTCAGAGTAGGGACAATCACAGGAGCATCTGCAGAAAAGCAGAAGACAAACTGGTGAAGAAGATTTGAGATAGCCAGGAAAAAAAGCAAGAGGAAACAAGGTCATCCATAAAAGAGAGGGATGGATTTTGTAAAAAAAGATAGATGTGACGGTCAGGTATTCCTGATGAAGGTAGTAGAGCAGCACTGAATTGAAAGAGATAGTGACAGTTGAAGTGATACCCTGACTTAATGTAGAAAATTGGAAATGTGGGTTCATGATGACTATGATAAATTACGGAAAGACAGGCTATTTTGTTTTATGTACGGAGGACTCTTCATTGTTTTGTATGAAGCATGGGCACCAATGCTGAATAATGTTGCATTAATGGTTACGTATGCATTGAAACAACACAAGCATTTTTATGTGGGTGCAACCACATATAGATGTAGTTCCACAACTTATTTCAGTGTATGATTGATAAATCCTTTCTCTCAGACTGTAATATATTGCTGACAATGTGTGTGTGTGTGTGTGTGTGTGTGTGTGTGTGTGTGTGTGTGTGTGTGTGTATATATATATATATATATATATATATATATGTATATATGTACATATATGTGTATATATATATATATATATATATATATATATATATATGAGTCTACCTGATATGGTCGACAGTTCACATGATCGACACTCATTTGGTCGACAGTTTATTTGGTCGACAAGCAGATTTGCCCCCTTCCCCAATGTTGTGCGACCCTGGAGTTGATATATATAGTTAGGGGGTGTGTGGGGGGCACAGACCCCACATTGGCGGGTGTGGGGGGTGAAGCCCCCCACTTAAAATGCTTGTCGATCAAATGAACTGTCAACCAAATAAACTGTTGAACATATATATATATATATATATATATATATATATATATATATATATATATATATATATATATATAGGACCACTGAAATGTCAAATCTATCATTGGTTGATATTAGTTTAGCCAACAAAATATTGCCAACTACACATGTAGTCAACAAATGTGCGAGACTGCATATTTGTTGGGATAGGGAAGTGTGCCCTTTCCGTCAGATTTTAGGAAAGCAAAATTAGTATGTCTAATTAGCAGGGGGTAAAAAAATGTTTTATTTATTTATTTATTTATTTTTTAATTTTAAGTTTCCATGCACCAAGATCATTGCACACTACATGTGTATTAGCATGTTGACATTTGCAAAGTTGACGTTTTTTGATCAACTTTGTGAATATCAATCTTTGGGTCTTTCATTAAATTTCAGTACTCCACACACACACATAGATTGTATATATATATATATATATATATATATATATATATATATATATATATATATATATATATATATATATATATATATATATATATATATATATATATATATATATATATATATATATATATATATGTATATATATATATATATATATATATATATATATATATATATACATGTGTCTGTGTGTATAGATATAGATATAGATGCATGTCAAAATATCTAATCCTATAACATCAAAAAGTGAGCCCATATTTAGCAAGGGGCAGCCCCGTCCATTACACCCCTCCTGCAATTAATATATCAAATCTGCATTGCACATCAATGAACAGAAGTCAGACTTCAACTTTTCAATATTCTAAGTTTTAGATATTTTGACTTTAGGTCAAATGAATGTAACCCACAGACACACAGACACATATATACTATGTATATGGGTCTACTTTAGATGTCTGTAAGACCATAAAGCTGAATCTTACTTTTCAGAGACCAAAATAGTGAAACTGAAAATGTTTTTTCCCAGGGCAAGTAAACACTTGACCAAAACTACACTAAAACACACTGTGTGAAATCTACCTAGCACAGAGACATTCCAAAGACAAGTCAGTAGAATAACATTCATCACATATGTACATAGGACAGTATGCAATGCTGGTTACATCCCCTGTGTACATATGCTTATATCATCACACTTTATAGTAAACTAAGTAACTGTCACACAAGGTTACATAACAAATATAGATGATTGGACGTGACATAAATATCCTGACAGGACATTTAGAAGGACTGTATATACAATACTGGTATGTGCATATTGTGAAGGTGTGCAAAATGAGTTACTTGAATATTATTGAAATGTCAGCATAACTCTCAACTAATCAGGGACACATAGCAACAGGCTGGGCAACATTAGACAGAAGCAGGCACAATCATGGACAATTTTAAAATAATACCACCATTAACCTGTGACATTGACATAAAATATGTGATTGTGAGTTATTATACATGCTTGCAGGAACACACTTGTGCAACTATAATGATTTGTCATTAATGTATATGGGGAATTCAGCACACCTTCCACAAAATTGACCACTTTTTAGAGGTCTTAAGAGGGACACTGTTACACCTGTAGTGTAACTTAGGAGCAATCTTGGCCAGTTGAGAGGTCTGCATGACAAATAAACCACAATCCACACCTTCAAGAATATAACCCATGCCATCAATATTCTCAATGAGCTGTGTATTTACTGGGTACATTACAGAAAAAAGTATCACGTATGCATTTTGTAGAACAACGTGAGGGGATGTCTGCACTGTCAACTCCTAATGGTAATGCATCACAAAGAAAAAATTATATATGGATGACAAGATGTATGGGAGATCACTGTAGCAAAAGGGATACACTTGAGTAAAGTATCCCTGGATGATATGTGTCAGCTATATGGATAACAACACTTACAAACAACACAGTAATATGAGTGGATTCCCTACAAGCAGCTGTGTATTATATACATCTGTCACATGTAATAGCAATGGATATTGTCTGCAGCATCTGCAACTGATGTGTGAAGTCAGAAGTGATCTGTCTTTATGAATGGTACAGCATTATGTGAGACTCATGGCAATGCATCAGTTATGCTCATGTGCACAGAAACTCTAGCACTGTAAAGTCTAGCTTCAATGACTGAGGAAGCTGTCACTGTGATATTGTTCATATACTAAACAATACATGGAACACACTTTCTGTCAGCACATGTTAATCCAAATACATGTGTCCCATAATCACAGTCACCCTGACATTGCTATGGAAAATTTTATAGTACCATGACATTCTGACATGCATGCATATGTTTTCATGCTAACTATCAATTAGTAATACTGATGTGATGTGCTGGTATATCCATGACACTGTACAGTCACACTATAGCTGTACCTAGTATATAATTGAACTTTGTGGGTTTATATGTGCATATGAGAGTACTAGACTAAAGTCTTAAGATTCAATAAAAGCCTAGCCATATTTAACATGAGTTTCACAATTTTAAATAGCTATGTGAACAATGTTCACAAAGGGGTGTCCCTGTACTATGTTATCTAATACCAACTGCTTGTATCCATGAGGGACATGGACACAAGAACAGGAGGACAATCATGACTGACCATCCATTGATCTAGGTTGCACTTGAAGAGGGTCAGGAAATGGCTTTGCTTTATGTGAATGGCAAGCATGTTCCAGAGAAGGGGTAGTGTCTGAGAGATGTATCTATTTCTCCAACATGATTCATTATATCAGAGAATAGGTTAACATCCATGGAATGAGTGACCCTTGTGCAACTTGTATTAATGTGTAGCACTGCCATCAAAGACAGATTGTAGGGTGCCCTGTAGGCCAAACACAGATCGACCTTAGCAGTATGGTGCAGATATAATATAGTGATAGGGCTTTAAATCTTTCTGCATATGACTTCTTGTTTATACCATGTATCTTCATTGTGCAAACATTCTGGTGTTGTTCCAGCTGTTGCAAATGTGTGGTGAGGTACATGCAAAAGGGTGCATTGTACTCGATTACTGGTATGATAAAGGACAAGTAAAATGGCATTATAATGTCTTTTGCTGTGGTTGACCTGCTTATACTTATGAGTTGTGTCAAATACAAGAGATTTGTCACCACTATGGACACATGGTGGTTGACATTCTGATTACTATGTAACTGAGTACCCAAATCACATACCACGTGTGTACTTATAGGACTGCACTGTCTATATTGTAATTAGCATGGGTATTTGCTTTTCTAAAGAGAATAAGTATACCTTTATGTTCATTTAGTGTGCTTACATGGCTCTGGCACAAATCATTGTGTGTATTAATAGTTTCTGTAGTATATCAATAGTTTTGTGAATTCAGTGATTGCCCATATTTTGCAATCATCAACAGAATTCTTAACACAAAGGCTGTCTACTTATCTTGACTTCTGAGAAGTAAATACCAAACAGGAAAGGGCACAGTACAGAATCTTGTGGTACTGCTCTGGCCACTGGCCTCTTGTTATTGGTGAATTCACACACTTCAACAGTACATTTTATTTATTTATTTAATTTATTTATTTTATATTTGTTGACCGGGTTTGTCCGACTGTGCTACAATTGCCCATTTTCAGCGGAGGCCCGAGGAGAAAATCTCCAACAGAAAATAGAAATTTTACATATTGAATACATATAGAATACATTCATCAGTACCAAACATTACTGCATTACAGTGTCATGCAATACATTGTGGCAAGTGAAATACATATAGAAATGCATTCATCAGAGGGATACATTCATAATTACATAGTATATACATAATAGTGCAGTAGTTACGTAGCTGAAATATTTTACTAGTTATGTTTGTACAGTGATGTAGTAAGAGGAGAAGATAAAGTAGTAGGTTTGTTTATTGAAGGGAAGGAAGAGAGAAAGGAAGTAGAAGGTTATAGGGGGGTGTTTATGGGGGATAATTACATTGGCAGGCCCATTTTTCATGCAGGTATTTTTTTGTACCAGGTTTGAATTGATTGGGATTTTCACTGGATCTTATATCTAGTGGTAGGCTATTCCAGGCCTTGGAAGAGTTAAAGCTATAGACTACGTGACCCATTTTGGTCCTGGGTTTGTAGATTCTTAGTAGGCCTTGTTCAGAACTGCAGAGTGACCTAGTTGGTAGGTAATGAGAGATTAGAGATGAAATAGTTGGACAGAAAGAGGTTTTGTAGTGAATGGAATAGTTGGACAGAAAGAGGTTTTGTAGAGAATGGAGTGAATAATCTGAAACTGATTATACTGAAGCAGGTTAGGTAATTCTAGCCAATTTAGTTCTTTTAGTGAGACACAGTGATGGGACCTGTAAGAATTTTGGGCAGTGAATCTGGCAATCCTGTTATAAGTTGTTTCTAACTTGTTTAGTAGTCCAGTGTTGAGGCTGGTGAGAATTTGGGTGGTATTGAGTAAAGTGGGTAAGAGGTAGGCATTTGAAAGGGTTAGTTTTGCTGTTTTGGTAAGATATTTTTTGTTTCTATAGAGGAGACCTAACTGGAGATGTGTCTTTTGGATACAATTATTGACATGTAAATCAAAGGTTAGTTTATCATCAATAGTGACACCTAAGAGTTTTGTACTGGTGTCCACCTGTATTTGAGTATTATTTTATGACAATATGGAGAAGGAAGACTTTATGTGGTTAAGGTTTTTAGGGAGAAAGAGTAGTAATTTGGTTTTATTTGGATTAAGGATAAGCTGATTTTCAGATATCCAGGTTTCTACAGAGTTAAAAGAAGACTGTGTGTGTGTGATTTTTAGTTGAGTTGGTGATTTGGCAATAGTGATAAGTGGAGAATCATCTGCGCATTGTTTCAGTGAGGATCCAGGACAGAAACAGTAGAGAAGGTTGGTAAATATGTTAAAAACAAGTGGCCCAAGGATGAAGCCTTCTGGAACATCCGTTTTAACAGGAAGAAGAGCAGAGAAAGCTGAGAGCCATTTGACTGATTGGAGTCTCAGAGAGATAGCTGCTGAACCAAGATATGGTGGATGGAGAGAAGTGTAAGTTTGCTAGTTTAAGGAGAAGGGGTTTATGAGAGACTGTATCACAGGCTTTAGAGAGGTCAATGAAGAGACAGGAAATAAGTTTGTTACTGTCTCTAGCTAGAGATACAGAGTTTAGCAAAGACAGGAGAGCTGTTGTAGTGCTGTGCATGGGACGAACGCCATGTTGGGTAGGTGTGAGTAGATTTTCTTGCAGAAGGTAGTGTAAGGCTTGAGTGTGTATGCATTCTTCCAGAATTTTGAAGAGTGGTGAGAGTATGGCTATGGGTCTAAAATTAGTTATAGGTATGGAGTTTCCTCCTTTGTGTATTGGAAGGGTGTAAAATTGCTTCCAGATGGAAGGGAATGTGGATTCCGTGATAGAGCAATTTATTAGAATAGAAACTGGGAAAGCAAGAACATCAGCAGCAGCCTGAAGGAGTGCAGAGGGAATGTTGTCTATTGATGTGGAGCAAGGTTTTAATTTAGATAGTAGAGTTTTAATATAGTTAGTGTAGACAGGTTTGTGAGAGAAGGTAGTGGTAGGGTTACTATTAATGGAACAGTTTGAGCTATTAGGTCTATTATTGTTGGTGGGATGGTTTGTGTCTTGATTTAGTAATTTGGATATTGAGTCTATAAAGTAGTTGTTGAATATGGAGGCAGTTTCCTCATGTGTTTTGTCAGGAAGAGGGTTAGGGGAGACTAGTGCACCTGGGTGTAGTATTTGATTTTACAGAGTGCCAGAACTTTTTAGGGTTGGATTTAAAGGTAGAAGATGGATTATTATAAAAGTTTTTCTTATATTTATTTATGTGACTTTTGGCAAGATTTCTAAGTTCTTTATATTTCCGGATTTCTGGTCGATGTTTAGTTTTAGTCCAAATTTTCCATGCTTTGTTTGTTTTTTTTTTTTTTTTTTTTTTTTAGTAGTGCATGAGTGTTTACGGTCAGCCATGGGGATATGTTAGACTTTATGGGGACTGTTCCAAGGGGTGCCAGAGAATTTAAAATACTAAAGAAAGTGGAGTTAAAAAGTGGACAACTTCATCCAAGGGGAGTAGTTTTAAGGGATTCCAGTTCACTTCTGATAATAAAGATTTGAGAGTTTCAGGATTAAAGTTTGTTAGTTTTCTGTGTTTGATACACCTTTGAGGTTTAGCTTGATGGGATGTGTATCTGCATATTTTTATTGGGCAGTGATCACTTAGGGAATTTGGTAGTGTTTCAGGGTTATGGTATTTGGAAGGGTGTGAGACAAGAATCCAGTCAAGGAGAGATGAGGCTGTATGGGAGTTATTAAAATAAGTGGGATCAGGTATGAGTTGAGTAAAGCCATAGAGATTAAGGTGTGGTGAGGAGTTTTGAGAGGAGAGAGAGATAGCCAGTTAATGTTGACATCCCCAAGAATGATAGCTTCATTTGGGATGTGTTGGGGGATATGAGCAAGCATATTTTCCAGTAGGGGATTTTATCACCTGGTGGAATATAAATTGCTACAATGGCGATAGTGGAATGGGTATTAATGTTTAGGTTTACAGATAAAATTTCGGCTGGGGAGAAGGCTTGGGATGTAAAAGTATAGTTAGAAATGGTAAGGTGGCTAGTGTGTAGGATAGCAACACCTCCACCTTTCCTTTTTGGTCGATCTAGACGGTGTATGCTATAGCCAGAGGGCAAGATCTCTATGTCTTGGTGTTGGGATTTCAACCAGGTTTCAGTGAGAACAAGGATATCAGGAGTATGGTGGGAGATCCAAGCATGTAGTTCACTTACTTTGTTCAGAATCCTTCTACTGTTTATTGAATAGAAGTAAAGATGATTGTTTAGGAGATTATTGACTTTGGGGTTAGGAGGGCATGCAGTGGGATGTGTTGGACCAAGGTTAGGATAGATGTCTCCAGCTAAGAGAATGTTTTTGTGGAGGTAGATGAGTTTGAGCATATTAGCAGTGGGGGTGTAGTATTTGGTTTTGTGTTTGGTAGGGGTGAGTTGGGTGTTAGGTAAGTGTATTTTTGGTAAGGGAGTATTTAATGAGAAGATAGATGGTAAAATGGAGAAGGTTTGGCGATTATTTATATGGCTACAGCAATTTGGGTTTGCAGGGGAGATATGTTTGGGGTGTAAGTGGATGTTAAGTGATGTGAGTATAAGAAGGAGGAGTAGGAGAGGCAATAATAGGATGGATGTAGTTAGAAATGCATAGATCTTTCTGTTTGAGCAACACATATTGTAGGGTGTGTTAGTTAATAAAATCCATGGGGGAATAGTTTGATGGTCTATTAGATAGGGGATAATAGTGTATACCAGTTAGTACCATTAGGGGGGTGAAGGTAGAATATTTTGTTGTAGCAGCAAGAGGGTTGAGGTATAGACTATTATGGAGTGAAAGATAGGAAGGGGTGGGTGTCTGTTGTGGGAGGTGCAAAGTAGTTAGCTATAAAGGAAATGATATGGGGGTGGGTGGGGAGCGAAGAGAGCCCAAGTGAAGTGAGGGCAAATGGAATGGGGGATCCAACCCCATAGTCAAGCATAGTCCAGAAACAATCAGTAAACTATAACAGAATAAGGCTATGAACTGTTAATAGTAAGAAAAAGAGGTTCAGTTGTGTAGTACTATCAGGTAAGAAATATCTTAGAGCAGGCTGGGTAAGAAATATCTTACAACAGGATAAGGAGTCCAGCATTTAATAGACATAAGTTTGTTGAAACTAACAGGCAGTCTATTAAGAAATGGGGAGGGGGGGGGTCCTTGCTGCCGAGCTACTTTGCAGCACGTCAACTTTAAATAAGTATATTGTAAAATGTAAAAACTAAGCCAACATACTTTGCAGATAAAGAGTCACTGCAAGGTAAGAGAACAGAGCTGCGGGATGAGCAATTTCTGCTCTCTCAGTGATCCATTTGGCTACCCACCTGGTGATCTATGTGCTCATGGCCATTTAAGGCAGTTTGTCTGTTATACCTCTGTGTGGATTTGTGTCAAATGCCATGGTCAGGTTTAGTTATGCAGGATGCACAGACTTTCCCTCATCCATGCCCTTGGTCGAACAGATTTAACATACATGATGCATCCATAATGAATCAAAAATGGGTTGTATACACAGTCTGGAAATTTCCTGTGCCCTTTTTGATAAGTTCCATGATGATTCCTTTCATTGCCTTACTGATGAGACAGGTCAGGATTATGGGTCAATAATTCCCTGGTCAAGTAATGGTCCACCTTTGTTCAGATAGACAACTGTTGTTCTACACCCTTCTGCCAGAATGTAGCCTGCCTGGAATCTTTGGTTAAATAGGGATTCAACTGCATCTGCTAGATCAGATTGCAAGTTACTGAACAGGCAACTGGGAGTTGTCTGGCCCACTGATGCCATGTTTTTAGCCACAGATAGCACACAGATGAGCTGCTGCCTTGAGTAAATAAGCTGAGTAATGTTTGCATGAATACTTTGGGTGATGTCCAGTGTGCACAAGGGGTGAAGTTTGATCCAAGTCAGTCAGCTAGCAGATTGTCTATTTCCTACAGATGAGCATGTGTGGTACCATCCACAAACAACTCTGCACTTAGCTGTGTATTCCCCACATCATTCTGACAACACCTCCAAATAGAACCTTGTGTATGCATCACTTGCCACACAGTGGAAGTCTTCACACAGTCATATATCTCTATCTCTGTCACATAATTATATCAATTGCACATCATATGCATATATGTTTTTCATTGCAAAGATGTGTGTGAGATCCTTTATACTACATATGGACACATTACAAATGAGATGGATGTAGTTCATGCAGAACAGTTACTGACAAAAATATTTTTAGTGACAAAATGTTGCTGGGGACCACATCAATGAAGTCACAAAGGCTGGAATTGAATCTAGGCTATTTATATATTTGTGTATATAACAGCATTACATGTGGAAGGAACAAGATGTTTGTGCCAATGTAATCAGTATGACGTTATAATGATGTATCTCACAGAGCATTTAATGATGATAGGTATACACATGCACACCTGTGGCATACTGCAAGTGTCACTGTGATGGTTGAATGAGAAGTGTGCAGAATGTTGATATACTCCACTACAAAAACATATGCCTTAGTAAGGAAACAATATACATAGAATCATCCCATGTCAACATTTCTCAAGAGGTATATTGCCACAGCTGTTATGTAAGGAACATGTAATCAAATGGCAGTGGAAGCCATGAATATATTACCTCAAATCACAGATTGGAATACACTGTTGTAGGGTTACCATACATCCATACCTCAACATAGCACATGTAGATGACAGCAACATTGACATGTGCAATCTTCATAGGGTCATAGGACATTACCAGGGTAAAGGCAAAAATCAGATACCATTCTACCCATTATAATGTCATTTAAACAACAATGGTTATATCTATATGATGGAAGATAGTAAGGATATGTGCATATGTGTGTGCAAGTTTGATTGTGTTGCATATTGACTCTGCCTATATGCGACTTGTTTACCACCACATGACAGAATTAGCAATCATGCATCCAGTGGTCTGGAGATGGCTTACAGAAGGTCTTGGAAGGACTCTGCTTCACAAATGTGTATTCATCCTTGGGATGATGACATCCTCTAGTCTTCTGCAAAAAAATGTTATGTGGACAGAGTAAAAAAGGGATGTTTAATTATTGTGGCTGTATTAAAGATTCACCGGAGTGGGAGTCGAATGAAAAGAGATCCGACAGATCATACAAGGACCGTAATACACCACCGAACACAGACACACACACACACACACACACACACACACACACACACACACACACACACACACACACACACACAGCAATTGACTGAGGTCAAATGTGAACATCAAACCTGTATAGGTGTAGAAGCTGAAGTCCATACAATGTAAGACTAGCACTACCACATACATCTGACTCTAACAGTGTCACAGTGCACTTTATAGAAACTGATCCATCTCAGTGGATACCAAGGTATGTGTAGGCCTACGAATACTAGCTTCAGGTACCTTCCAAAGGCCAGCTGGGGATATGATGAGGATTTCACAGGCATCAGCATCCAGGGTACTCCACCAGGTCCTGGATGCCATGTCAGCACATGTCGGTGAGCACGTATATTCCCCCAACACCCTGGAGGGGTTGGCCAGCAATATGCAACTGTTCCACCAAATAGCAGCATACCCTGAGGTAGTTGGTGCTATAGACTGCATGCACATATGCATCAAAGCACCACCCAGTGAACGGGGTAGTGTCTACGTCAACCGCAATGGCTTCCCCTCCATCATCTGCCAGGTCGTGTGCAATGCCCAGGGCATAATAATGAATGCATGTGCTGGCTGCCTTGGAAGCTATCATGATTCCCACATCTGGCATCTGACACAGCTGTACCAGAGATTTGCAAATGGGGGCATCCCTGATGGTCACCTAGTGGGGGATGCTGGATATGCACTGGAGCCATGGCTGATTACATCCATCAGAAATGCACACACACCCGAACAACAACTCCATAATGAGGCATATGCACAGACCAGAATTATAGTAGAGCATGTGTTTGGGATGCTCAAGTCATGATTCCGGTGCCTGGACACATCCAGTAGAGCCTTGCAGTACTCACCAGCTACATGTACCCAAATTGTCCTAGTATGTGCCATGTTACACAATATGATCCTGCAGAAACAGCTGTAGCAGGAACAGCACGGGGCAGGGCCACACACCCCCCCCACACCATTGCCAAGGCCTGCACAGGCACAGAGTGGCTCAGAAGAGAAACAACCTGAGCCTGTCCTAGTAAGCAGAAGGAGGCATGCCCAGTATGCCCTGGCCTTGGCAAAGAGGAAACGCATAGCACATACACTGACATAGGAGGGACCCAGGGAATAACACCTCTATCTGACCCTCACATACAGTAAAAGGGATGCCAAACATTACACTACCTGTGCTTAACCATGTGTAGGGAGTGTACTCTGTGCATTCGACATAGGCAGCCCTGCAGCACCACCCTCAATACTGGGACACCCACAAGGTTAGTGACTTACACATGTCAGTCAGGGGGGTTCACATAACCAACAACACTCACAGCCAGCAGGACAGGTGTAGACAAACACAAACAAAGGCTGTGCTATGGCCTCTGAATGAGGGCTATGGGTGACCTCCCCACCAGGTCTACACAGACAGACTACAACAGGTCAGGCAGTGGGATGTCAGTTCTGAGGGGTAGGAAGTCAGAAACTAATATGTAGGTAATTAAAAGCTAAGATCTGTAATACAGTGGTATGCCTCTAGTCAGCACAGTAGGTAAGACTACTGACTGAAATGGAGTACCCAACATACCAATGCTGTCCTAGCAAATGTGTACAAGTGTCCGGTGTGCCTCCCATCCTATGTAGAAATGTAGTAGCAGTCTATTGTATCCCCAATCCTGTGTAGAACTGTAGAAATAGTCAGGTGTGCCACCCCATCTACGTAGAAATATAGTAACAGCCAGGTGTGCCCCCCCCCAATCCTGTGTAGAAATGTAGAAATAGTCATGTGTACTCCCCCCATCCTATGCAGAAATGTAGTAACAGTCAATGCCAAATGATCAACGGATACCCTGCAGAGACAGCATGCTACCTGTCAGTGTATAAAACAAAAGTCAGCAATGCAGTACAAACTACCTGCACTTGATCCACACATCCAACACAGATGGCCATACTTGGCATGCCCACACACAGAGAAATGAAAGCAATGTCAGTCAGCAACATACTGAAAGGTCATACTGGGCATACTCATACACTTAAACACATGAAGGCCATGTCTGCAAACACCAGTGGACCAGACATATCTGGCAGCCGCAGATGTTAGTGCAGACACTCCTCAGTATGCACCACTCATACTTTGCAGGCACAGTGGATAGGAATACAGGCATATATGTAAGGACAACACACTGTAATAAGCCAAAGGTAGAAGTACATAGATGCGTGGAAGAGGGTGACTGTGACAAGGAGCCATCCAGGCCTGTCCCACCCAGCACACAGCCAAAGGACCACAACCACATGAGGGTCAGGTGTCACTCACTGCAATTACTAGCCACCAGCATCTGTCAGCATTACAGAGTATGTGGTGCACATGCCAGCTGTGCAACATGACTGCTCAAGGAAGTAGTCATCTAGCAGCTGTATACATGTACCTGTGAAATACAACCCAGGTTGTACCCGCATGTGGCTTGTCAACCCCTAGATGAATGGGTTATGGCCCATGCACAAACACTGCCCTCCCCATAGCCCCACTATGACAAGCATGTCGAGATCATCCACTGTGAAATATACTTTTGGGAGAGTTTTAGCCTGGTAATCTCAGTGGTGTGTCCCATAACTGCATACTGCTGTAGTGTAATAAACTAGTTAGGTAGGAGTTCTAACCCCAGCCTTGGCAACTGGGTTTGTATGTGTGTCTGTGTAGAAAGCAATGCATTTTAGGGTAGTCACACCTAATACAATTTAAATGCTCTACTTTGGTAAGGCTGCTGATGTCATCCACCTAGAAATACATCTCTGGGAAGGTTGTATCCCAGCAATCTCTATAGCATTTGCCATAACTGTATACTGCTATAGCATGATAAAATAGTTAGGTTGGAGTTCAAATCCCAGTCTTGGCAACTGTGTCTGTCTGACTTTGTCTGTGTAGAGAGCAATGTTTTTAGGGTAGTCACACTCCATACAATTGAAATGCTCTACTTTGGTAAGGCTGCTGATGTCATCCACCTAGAAATACACCTCTGGGGAGGTTTTTGCCCAGTAATTTCTATAGCACATGTCATAGCTGTGTACTGCTGCAGTATAATAAATTAGTTAGGTAGGTGTTCTTATCCCAGATTTGGCAAGTGTGTGTGTGTGTGTGTGTGTGTGTGTGTGTGTGTGTGTGTGTGTCTGAACCTATCTGTGTAGAGAGCAATGCTTTTTTAGGGTAGTCACACTCCATACAATTTGTGTGCTCTACTTTGACAAGGCTGCTGATGCTCTCCCCCTACAAATACACCTCTGGGAAGGATGTAGCCCAGTAGTCTCTGTAGAGCATACCATAACTGCGTACTGCTGTAATATGATATAGGCCTCTGTTAGGGGTTCTATACCCGCACATGTCAGTGGTGGATGTTTTGTGTGTGTTTCAATGTCTGTGTAGGGAGCAATGCATTTTAGGCTAATCACACTCAGTACATGTCAAATGCCCTACTTTGGCAATCCTGCTGATGTCATTCATTGTGAAATACACCTTTGGAGAAGATGTTGTCCAGTAATCCCTGTGGTGCGTCCTATAACAACTCCATGCTATTGTGTGATATAGACCTGTTAGGGGTTCTATACCCACACATGTCAGTTGTGGATGTTTTGCGTATGTTGCAATGTCTGTGTAGGGAGCAATGCATTTTAGGCTAGTCACACTCAGTACATTTCAAATGCCATACTTTGGCATTCCTACGGATGTCATTCATTGTGAAATACACCTTTGCGGAAGGTGTTCTTCAGTAATCCCCATGGTGCATCCTATAACAGCCCCATCCTGTAGTGTAATATAGACCTCTATTAGGGGCTCTATACCCACACATGTCAGTTGTGGATGGTTTGTTTGTGTGCCATTGTCTGTGTAGGGAGCAATGCATTTTAGCCTAGCCACACTCACTACAATTGAATATCCTACTTCAGCAATCCTGCAGATGTAATCCAATGCGATATACACCTTTGGAGAGGAGTACTATAGTAATCTTCATGGTGTGTACTATAACTTTGTAGTGCTGTATCGTAATACACTTATTAGGTAGGGGTTATACTCTCAGACATGACAGGTGTGTGTGTGTGTGTGTGTGTGTGTGTGTGTGTGTGTGTGTGTGTGTGTGTGTGTGTGTGTGTGTGTGTGTGTGTGTTTATAACTTGTCTCCCATGTGGAGGTGAGTGTGAGATACCTGGGCCTAATGTGGAGTGAGTTTTGCAAATTTCTTATATGATGGCCTTAGTATATATCACAATGTCCACTGCACATGGATAACAGATGTGAAATAGCTGAGAGGCTGTGGTGCAAATCCATACCCATACATGTGACATCAAGGCCAGGCAATCACAATTAGCAACCCCAGTATTACACAGAGCAAACTCTCAACCCTTGTCTCATACACACACACATGCCGAGGCAACAGCCAATATGTGTGTAGTACACTGCATATTGGTCACTGATAGTAACTATGGAGTAATTGCTGTGGCCTACAGAGGGCATGACACCCTGTCCATCTGTCCAATAGGCACATAAATGCAGACAGTGCACCTTCCCCATGTTTCCCACTGGACACCTACAACACCTGTAGTGCCATCACATGTGACCCACAAAGGACATACCATGCCTAAAAACATGACCTGTAGGGACAGATGGCACTGACACCAGGGAATGCCATTAGCATGCTATCAATGTAGGTGAAGGGGTAACCTGCTGTCCATTACCAGTTCCTGCCAAAAGTGGCCAAGACTAGCACATTTGATGATAATCTGTGTACACAACATGGGCCCAATACCCAAGGTACAGTTCCACATGTCACTGTACATGCATGTGGGAGGTGTGCACATCCCAGACACCATGCATGTAATGGACTAAGGAACACATGCATGGCAAATGATGCACACCATTGGCCACATACAATAGTCACCCAGGTAACTGGATGGTGGATACAATACCCACCTGTGCGGGCAAATGCAGAAACCACAGCCCTGAGTCACAATGCAGACCATTGTCATGTGGCCTGATGCCAAGTTATACCCATCACCTAGCCTTGTACAGCTGACTGGCACAGTCGACCACCACATACCTGTGCAGAAATGCACCCATGCATGTCAGTACTGGCATCTTGTGTGTTTGTGTGTGTGCTTTATGATGCGTATGATCACATCTACACTCATTACAACCCCCACTGGAATACTGCAGCATGCTGTCTGATGTCAGACACCTCCCCATATCCTTTGCCCATATAACCTCCGTATGACCCATGTGGTGCATGTGATACCTGCACAGTAATGTGTTGTGGCAATCTCACTAGTGATGAGCTGTATCCCTAGCCCTGCCAAGTGTGTCAATGTGTGTGCATCCCTGTGAGAGTGTGGCTGTGTTGACACTGGCACCTATTCATGTGGACAGGCACATGTACTTCACCTACTGTATAGCTACCATATCCCTGTTGCAGATGTCACTCAACATCACATATATGTTTTGAGGACTCCACTGCAGGAAACCTATGTGGTACATCCAATAACTGCTTAGGACTGTGATAGCACTACATAGTCATCAAGGGTTTGATACCCTGTGCTAGTAGGTGTGTGACACAAACGTGCTTAAGCTTTACTCTCCCACCCCTCACTGACTTGTCATTGCCTCTGTCTGCCTCTCTCACTCCCTCACTAGTGGATGTGGAGACATACACCTCCTTTGCTTAGGCAGCAGCATGTGCATTTTAAGTGATGCTCATGATCAGCTAATGGCTTCTGCACAAATTGCAGCCCTTCCCTGGCTTTTTGCATCTGGAACAGCTGTCTTAACATTCCCATAGCCAATTGCATGGAAACACACTCCAATATCTAGGAACATCATGTTGGTGTTGGGCCTTTCCATTCATTGTGAGCAGGAACTTGATCTATTGTTTGGCAAACAGCATCTCAGATGGATTGGGGGTTTACCTCTGACAACATACACTGTGGAAACAGGCCAACACACAGGAGGGGAATGTGCCTGACCTGACTACAGACTGTAAGTGCTGCTATACTGCATTTGGAGTAATGTTGGTTTAACAGGGTGTGTGCAGATATGGCTGTCCTACATGTATTAATACTTGTCATGTCAGTTCTATGTTTATGAGGACTCCCCATATGTAGGGTCATCTGCAGACTGGGCAGTGCATTGTTGCCTTTGGTTTCATGTGTTACCCACAGAGCATGTATCTGTGAACTGCAGAAGGTAGTGTGAGGATTGCAGTCTGTAGATGTTGAAAGCTGGGACAGTTACTGACTTCATATCCCTCATAGGACATATATTGTGACAAACCCTGTTACAACAGTAAATGTCAGATGTTATCACAGCAACATGTCAATATTGGCAGTGTGTATGTGCTTCCAGCCACAACTCTGTCAACCTTTGTACATATGTCATGCATTAAGAGGTGCATATGTGCTGTACACCATAATCAGTGTCAACATATCTGATAACAAGCCAGTGAGATATCAGACTGCTACACATGTTATGTAGAGTAGGGGTTATATTTTATGGCATAACCCGGGCATTCTGTGGTTGTTTGTGCAGTACTGAGGTCTGTGTACTTATGGTGAATGTTGACAGTATGTGTATTGTCAATATATACCTTGGGCTGTGTACAGACTGTGGTATATGTCATTGTTCTAGGTCCTGTCCTATCTGATGTTATATGCTGCTCCACTGTATGTTACCATATTGGCTTATAGCTTGTAGGGCCATACACACACATGTCTCATACCACAGACAGGCATGAGACCACACTGTGTATTTAGCCAGTATATGTAGGGTTAGTGTGTGAATGGCACATATGAGGATGGTGTTGAACAGATAGTCCATATGCTGTAATATTATGCTAGCTTACCATATGTGGCTGTAACTGTGTTCACATTGGTTGTGGTTATGCACTTTCACACAGGTGTATCTTACCCTGTGCTGTGACATGCCTGTAGAGCCTGCTATATATGCAGGTACATGTGCATTGCCACATAGGAGATGCAGGCCAGTGTTGAGCCAGTCTGCCTGTAGCGTGCACAGTGCTTTGTTACATGCCTAGCAGCTTAGTGTATTTACCCAGTGAGATGTCATGTGCAGATACTTGCCAGATGTACTGCTGCCAGGCCTCCCTTAACAGTCATGTATGTCAGATGGAGCGGTGGGATGCTGTATAGATGTATGTAATATCTAGTGGATAGTGAGTGGCCATGGCACTTCTGTACCAGCAGTTATTATGTATCAGCATTTTGAATGTTGAAAATGATGAATTTAATTTAATTGAACTGAAATGTTCGAAATGTCAGAAGAGTGAACTGATGGAACTTCCATTTCTTTCCCAGGGAAAGAAATCGGTGGGCCATCATTGGAGTTTGCTATTTCCTCCACTGTGGTGCTATCTCGGAGTTGGTATATTTAAGTAGGGGTGTGTGGGTTGCACACCCTCCCATGGAGGGTGTGGGGGGCAAGCCTCCCACTTCTGTTAGTGTTTAAAGTATTAAAAATGTTTTTTTTTTTTTTTTTGCACAGAACACCGATTTCTTTAGCTGGGAAAGAAAGCAATGTTCCTTTAGTTCGCTCTTTTGAGTTTTCAAACATTTCAGTTCAATGAATGTGCATTCGCTGTTTTCAGCATTCTATATGCTAATATAGACCCACAAATGTATACCAGTCCTTATGTGTTATATCCATCTACATGGTTGCTAACATCCATATTGTCAGATTGGTCCACATGTTCTGCAGTAAGGGGTTCTATGTATACCTCTGGATTGTACAGAGTGTGTCAGAATGTCCACATCTATTAGCCAATATCTCTGCTGTAGTCCACAGGAGCATTACGTGTTTGCAGTGGTACTGTACTATGATGTCCTTAGGGTGTCTGTCAGTAGCCAATGACGCACATGTGAAAAGCAGATGTGACTTCCCACACACACCATGTCTATGAAGACAATCCCTATTACAGTAGCAATAGTCTACTAATATACCTGCTATACATACCGACATCCCCTTGCACTACGGAGTTGGGACTATAGGGGCTGAAGTAGGGCTACACCCCATGTTCAGGACATATGGAGAATATATATGTATATATGATTAGCAAGATATCTATACAGATAATTACACATATACATATCGGCATATATAGATGGGTGTGTATATGTACATAGATATGCATATACACACCCAGATATATACATATACAGAGCATTATATGTCTACACTTATACAGATAGTGATACATATGCACATATACATATACAATGCTGCTATTCCTGCCAGCAGTCCTCTGCTGTTGCATCCCCCACACATACAGTGGGGCTGGGGCCATATATGTGTGGGCTTCACCTACACAATACATGTGTGCCCATATGCACTCCAGAGGCCAGTGTATGTAACAGTGGTATATGGCCTGTATTACTGAGTCTACGGGGGGATGCACAATACATAACCTAGGCTGTTACAAAATGTGGGGGTATCAGGGTGAGCTGCTGTAAGGTATTTGAATGTACAGTACCATACATTTCTCCTATCTTGACATTACTTACATAAAGTGGGTTACTGCAGGCCTACAGCCTCCTGCCAAACAGACTGTTCTGTTTGCCAGTGTGCCTGTGATGGTGTCATTTATGCCTTGTTATGTATCAGTTACATCCCATTTGGCCAGCTGAAATCTTTACCTCCTAGTGACTGTGTACAGAGTGTAGATAGGGGCTGCTGGACTATGCACCTGCATCACTTACTGCTGATTGTGTGGTATCCTGTGGCCCAGTCTGTAATTAATTTTGTACGATTTGAAGGGCTTGGTCTGGACAGCAACAGTTGTGGACCTTTCCAGACTACTGTATTAGTATAAACTGTTTCACAGTTGCATTACTCTGTTTATATGGATGTCAGTGTCTGAACAGCTATATGACATGGCATATACATCTGTAATAGTACACAAATAAAGGTATTCCATTTCAGCAAACCTGTGTGTGGTATTTTATCCTATGACCTCTCTGTGGGTATATGTTGCAGGCAACATATGTCATTTGTATGGCTCATCCAATGTCCAGTTGTTAGGGTGTTAACTGTAGGCATAGTGGCTGTTCCATATTGTGTGCACCTACTACATGAGTATCTTACTGTACATATCTCTACGTGTGTATGTGTAGTCACATGTATATGTATATATATATATATATATATATATATATATATATATATATATATATATCTGTATCTGCATATATGTGTCTGTGTATATGTATCCTGGGGATGTTGATAGCTTCCACATTTTACATTTCCTATGGGAGCCAGACTGTACTGCATGATATGTTACCAATACCAGCCTGAAATCATACAGGTGGGATGTAGTACTGTTAACAGCTTGTGCCCATGTCATGTCAGACCTGGTTATGGGATCTGCAACACTTGGTAGTGTATTGCAGGGCAAATGTGTTCGGCTGTGGGGGGTTGGTATACCTATTCATACAAGACATATATTGTTTGTGGCCTCTCAACCCCATTAATGGAGCATGTGGATATTTATGATTTAGTTAATCTCCCATTGATATCTATACATGTATGTCCATATATACCTACATATATATAACTATGTCCGTATATACCTAAATAGATATATATATATATATGCTTACATATATGTAGCTTGCTGTTTTTATGTTGACATATAGATGTGCTGATGTAGGCATTTGCATGTATATATGTTCATATATATTTATATATATGTATATGTTTTTAAATATATATATATATATATATATATAGAGAGAGAGAGAGAGAGAAATGTTGTATCTGTTTAGATATTAATATATTTACACACACATATACATCTAGATGTTGGTATACATTCTCTGTACTATTGCATGACTGGGCTGGATGATATGTTTCTGAAAACATCAGATTTATGTATATCTGGCATGGCTTAGTGGTCAATCACTTTGTCTATGGTGTGCAGGGTCCTGGGATCAAGCCTTGCAGAAGCTGTTTATTTTGTTGCTTGGCAGTACACGGGCCATTGGATACAGAGTGATTAAGGCACTTTAAAGCAGTTGTAAGCAGGTTTGCGCAGAGGTAAGCACTGCTAACTTCCAGTTACAATTTCTTATACTCAGCTTCTAAATTGCTTATTCTGTGTAGGCAGTGCTTATCCCCATGCAAACAGGTTTAGACCCGCTTACTGCTGCTTAAAAGTTCTTACTCCCACTTACCCCCACACTAATTTATTTTAACGAAAAGAAAAAGGGTTGATAGGAAAGTGGTGAAAAAGAGGCACAAAGAAGGAAAGACAGTTGGGAAAATAGCTAGGGATGTGCATCGAGGATGGAGGTAAGGTCCATAGCTGCCCATTTCTTTTAGAGCAACAGCTGTGCATATAGAATAGAATGAGGCACCAAAGTTACACACTGAAACTATCCACAGTAACTTTATTTAAAGAAGAACAGTAGGTGAGCACTTTTACAACTCAGTGTTGCTTCATCAGACAATGTTAATGCAGACCATGCTTGGTTAAATACTTAAGCAATCAGTGTGGTTTCAACTATTTAAAGCAATACAGTCAAATAATTTAACAATTGAACACTATTAGTACAAGCTTATGCAAACTATGTATTTAAAACCAACCTTAAAGTACATGTCTCTCTATAAAAAACATAATTATTGACCATAATATATGTAAAAGTATAAAAAATATATATAATATAACAATGTCCTATATAAAATCTTAAATATATATATATATATATATATATATATATATATATATATATATATATATAAGTAAATGCAAAAGCTTGATGAACCATAGTACCACATTAAAACCTAGAAATTAATGTTTAAGACATCTTGCTTTTAGGCAAGGGACTAGTGAAGTACAGCCATTTAAGCCCGGATATCTATCTGCATTCAGCTTGATAATCCATTTCTGTTCTAACTCTTCCATATAATTTTCTATGTCCCCACCTCTATTTGTCCTTAATACTTGTTGTAAAACCAAAAATTTGAAGCAGTGAGTACTGTTTGTATTTAAAATATGATTTGCTAGGGCATTAGATTGTTTCAAATTTCGTATATCCCTTGCATGTTCTAATATTCTATCTTTAAACGTTCTGTTTGTTTTTCCTACGTAATAGGCATGGCATGCTTGACAAAAACTAAAGTAAATAACATCTGTACTCTTACAATCATAGTATTTCTTAGTATATAACCTAAAATGTTTCATTGGATGAATATACTCATTTTAATATAAATGTACTGACAAGCTGCACAATTTCTGCATGGAAAAGTGCCTTGTCTGTTGGAGAGGTTTTTTCTATGGGGTTGGTGTTCTTTATTACAAAGATGTTGCTTCAATAACACGTTGTTCTTAAAACTAAAACTTGGTGCATCACTGATCATGGGGACAAGGTCTGGTATTTCCTGCAGTAAGTGCCAGTTCTTCTTAATGATATCTGTATACTTATTGATATCACTTGCAAATCGAAAAACTACTCTAAACTTATTCCTATCAATGTCTCTATTACCAGACGTACTCATATCAGTTTCTTGAGAGCTCATCTAAGGCTTACATCTTGTTGATCTAACTTTCCATGCCTCTGTTATCACATTCGTGATTTCTGAACTTGAGTAGCCTCTTTGTTCAAATTCACTGTGTAATTTATCCAGTGCCCCTGCAGTCTCTTCATCATTGTTATGTAGGCGTAAAGTTCTAAAAACTTGTCCTTTGAGAACATTTCTAGAAATGTGTCTCGGGTGTATGCTAGATTTATGAAGACAGGCATTGGTCCTGGTAGGTTTGTAGTGAATACTAGTTTTCAGCTGTTTTAAATTATTTTTAGTTACACTTACATCTAGAAAGTCAATGGGGGTGTCAGAAGATGTAAAAGAAAATTTCAAAAAATCTGTTGTACTATGTAAATAATCTACAAAATTACTGATATTGTAACCATGTCCTCTCCATAAAATAAAAACATCATCCACGAAACATACATACCAAAGGATACAATCATAATAGGGATTCAAGGTCGATAAAACATACTCTTCTTCACATCTTACTAATGATAGATTGGCGTAGCTGTTGGCACATGACGTGCCCATTGCTACGCCATTCATCTGTAGAAAGAACTCATCTTGGAAAGTAACAACATTATTTTCAAGTATAATCTCTAATAGGCTACAGACTAACAAAATCTTATTTCGTGTAAGCTTCCTATCTGTGTTAAGGAACTCTCTTACTTTATCAATTCCCCATGCATTCGGAATGCTCGTAAAAAGGGATTCAAAAGCAATGGGCACGTCATGTGCCAACAGCTACACCAATCTATCATTAGTAAGATGGGAAGAAGAGTATGTTTTATCGACCTTGAATCCTTATTATGATTGTATCCTTTGGTATGTACGTTTCGTGGATGATGTTTTTATTTTATGGAGAGGACATGGTTCCAATATCAGTAATTTTGCAGATTATTTACATAGTACAACAGATTTTTTGAAATTTTCTTTTACTTCTTCTGACACCTCCATTGACTTTCTAGATGTAAGTGTAACTAAAACTAATTTAAAACAGCTGAAAACTAGTATTTACTACAAACCTACCAGGACCAATGCCTGTCTTCATAAATCTAGCATACACCCGAGACACATTTCTAGAAATGTTCTCAAAGGACAAGTTTTTAGAACTTTACGCCTACATAACAATGATGAAGAGGCTGCAGGGGCACTGGGTAAATTACACAGTGAATTTGAGCAAAGAGGCTACTCAAGTTCAGAAATCACAAATGTGATAACAGAGGCATGGAAAGTTAGATCAACAAGATGTAAGCCTTACATGAGCTCTCAAGAAACTGATATGAGAACGTCTGGCAATAGAGACATTGACAGGAATAAGTTTAGAGTAGTTTTTCGATTTGCAAGTGATATCAATAAGTATACAGATATCATAAGAAGAACTGGCACTTACTACAGGAAATACCAGACCTTGTCCCCATGATCAGTGATGCACCAAGTTTTAGTTTTAAGAACAACGTGTCATTGAAGCAACATCTTTGTAATAAAGAACACCAACCCCATAGAAAAAAACCTCTCCAACAGACAAGGCACTTTTCCATGCAGGAATTGTGCAGCCTGTCAGTACATTTATATTAAAAATGAGTATAATCATCCGATGAAACATTTTAGGTTATATACTAAGAAATACTATGATTGTAAGAGTACAGATGTTATTTACTTTAGTTTTTGTCAAGCATGCCATGCCTATTACATAGGAAAAACAAACAGAACTTTTAAAGATAGAATATTAGAACATGCAAGGGATATACGAAATTTGAAACAATCTAATGCCCTAGAAAATCATATTTTAAATACAAACAGTACTCACTGCTTCAAATTTTTGGTTTTACAACAAGTATTAAGGACAAATAGAGGTGGGGACATAGATAATTATATGGAAGAGTTAGAACAGAAATGGATTATCAAGCTGAATGCAGATAGATATCTGGGCTTAAATGGCTGTACTTCACTAGTACTTTGCCTTAAAGCAAGATGTCTTAAACATTAATTTCTAGGTTTTAATGTGGTACTATGGTTCATCAAGCCTTTGCATTTACTTATATATATATTTAAGATTTTATATAGGACATTTTTATATTATATATATGTTTTATACTTTTACATATATTATGGTCAATAATGATGGTTTTTATAGAGAGACGTGTACTTTAAGGTTGGTTTTAAATACATAGTTTGCATAAGCTTGTACTAATAGTGTTTAATTGTTAAATAATTTGACTGTATTGCTTTAAATAGTTGAAACCACACTGATTGCTTAAGTATTTAACCAAGCATGGTCTGCATTAACATTGTCTGATGAAGCAACACTGAGTTGTGAAAGCACTCACCTACTGTTCTTCTCTAAATAAAGTTACTGTGGATAGTTTCAGTGTGTAACTTTGGTGCCTCATTCTATTCTTAAGGTCCATAGCTGCCCATTTCTTTTACAGCAACAGCTGTGCATATACACTGAATTTGGAGGTAGATTTGGACACTGAAAACCCTGGGAGATGGGTGAGGACAACAATAAGTTGTGATACCAATTAGACTGGATTACATGTTTCCAGTGGACACGTGTGCGAAATGGACAGCTATGTATGGGGCGAGATTTTTTTGTGTGAACAGATTGCCCTTTTTTTTCAGGTTAGAGTGGGATGTTGGGGAGGGGTAGTAGGTATATTTGGGGAGGAAGGTTGGGTAGGTTAACAGACAAGACCCACAAGATGCATACAGGGGCAGTATATGACACATGTGGGGGGTAAACACCTTGATGGGGAGGGGTGTTGGGATATCGGAAGCCCACAAGCCACCTAGTGGTAACAGTGGGACTGAGGTCCCCACCCATGGGCAGTCAACACTGCACCTTCACAGCCCCAAAGGTAGCTGTGCTGGGGGCTGAACCCCAGAGCCAGGCTAACTCTCTAATTGTGACATGCAGCCCTAGAGCTCGCGTAGAAGATCACTGAACTGCTCATTGATCGCTCTACATACCACGACCCCGACCTGGCGCAGGGTGATAGGTGCCTCTCCGTGCTCACTCCCAGGGGGGGGCGAGCCCAATCCCCTGAAGTGGTTCCACCCAAAGATGGAGCAGGATCAATGGACAGGGAGGTCTGGGGTTGGGGCCCAGACATGCTGGTGCCCGGTGCCTCGGCCAGTTGAGGTGGGACAGGTGGGTCCACTGGGACCGGCCTTCCCAAGCGTGCTATAATGTTTAGATTTCATCATCATATATGGGTTAGTAATAGTCAACACATTCCAGGGTTAGGAATAACAGCATGCATAAATATTCCCATTAACCCAGACACCAGATATGGAACAAGTGCATAGCAAACAAAACACATGCATATATAGGACCACAGTGGTAATATGAACAGCATGCAGGTACTTTGATGGCACCATGCCAACAATGTTGGAATAACTCAATATGGTGCATGCATGGGAACCATTAAAATATTTATCAAACAATTGGACATTATCAGAGTCAGTATATACCAGTTGGAGTAGGTATGTTGATTATTGCTGGAGATAAGGTTGGGGGGAGAAAGATGTCAATTAATAAGTAGTATATTCCTGTAGTCCACATTACTTTCCTAGTCAGTGCTGTTATCTGTACCTTACAAGTCTTACTACACTACCCTATAGCCTTATTTTGGTTAGTGATATGGCTGTTGTCAACATTACACATGAACTGGTTTTACCTGCAGTATACACCTCTTACCTGGTATACCTGTGGATGAAATGTTTGTTAACACTGACTAACTGTTTGTACACATACACCCGGATTCTGGGTTGATGTTTTGCACTATGCTATCCAACTTTTTCTGCACAGACTCTGGCCATGTGTTGACAACATGCTGGTGTGCCTGGACATATCTAGAATATTGCCCGCTTCCACCTTTAGTGACCTGACAAACACATATACATGCTTTCCTACACAGTTATATTATGTAGCACAGTGTAGGCAACAGTTACTAGTGATATTTTATTATTTAGAGAAACTGCAACACTCACAGTCCCCTACAATACCAGGGTGGACAGTACCAGTACAGGTTATATTGGTCTGTATTTCTCAGCACAGTGTTCATATCCAATGTGCCTGTGGGAGCAATGTTTGTTAGCACTACCTGACTGTTGCCACACAAAGCTCCAGATTACATATTAGTATTATGCACATACATCTCACTCTGTTACTGTACACGCTGTGGTCACAGCTTGACAACTGGGAGTGTAGATAGGCCATACTTGAAATATTACTCTCCTAACAGTTACGGGGGTTGCTACAGTGACAGGTGTGTTCTCATGATGGCTGACAATCACTTGTATTCCCTGTTTGCTGGCTACACATCTGGAATCATTCCACAGACTTACCAGGGGGACAGGGTGACAGGCAGCAGATATGGGCACATATACCAGACATTCTGGCCTCATGTATACAGTTGTGGGGTATGAATCTGTATGCAGTCTACTTCCACTCCCAGGATTCAGATCATGGCTGTGTCTGCTACAACTTAAACACTGTCTATCACAGTTGTGTCTGCTATATTGATATTGCTGTATATCTCCAATCTGCTTTCTGTCTTATTAGTCCCCTGTGCTTATTCATTCTGACCTTGTATAACAACACTCTTATACAGAATTCCTAGACAGTTATTTGTTGTAGGACAGTGTGGGTGACAATGATGTGTAATACCTCATTATTCAGAGCAACTGCATATTATTCTTGTATTTCTGGGCACAGTATTGGTATTGGACAGACCTGTGGGAGGAATGTTTATCAGCACTACCTGAATGTTCCCACACACAGTACTAGGTTCCACATTACTATTATGTACATACATCTCACTCTGTTACTGTACACACTCTGAACACAGCTTAAAAATTTGGGGTGTAAATGGGGCATACGTGGCTTCATAGTCACATAAGGTATTGCAGAGTTGCTAGTGTGCCAGGTTTTTTGTCATAGATGTGTGCCAATCAGTTGTATTTCCTGTTTGCTATCTATACATCTGGAATCATCCCACTGATTTCCCAGGGCGACAAGTTGATAGGCAATAGATAATGGCCACTGTAATAGACATTCTGAACATATCTGTACAGTTGTGGGGTATGATTCTGTATGCAGACTACTACCACTGGCAGGATTCAAACAGTGGCAGTGTGTGCTCAAAAAACAAAAGTTCACATCTCAGTTGCATGTGCTATTCGGTTTTTGTTGTATGTCTTTTCCCTGTATGCTGTCTATGTGTTTCTCAGTTGTATTAAATGGCCTCTGGGGATTACACCTGTCATATACAGGCTTTCCTACACATTCAATTCATGGTGCATGGTGTGGGTAGCAGTGCTTAATACTACAGTATTATTACATGATTGCAAATCTACATTACCATATGATACCAGACTATAAACATGCAGTCCAGTAGTTAGACCTGTTTTGTCAGGATATTACACTTTTTTTGCCATACAAACAATATGAGACTTTTCCTGCCATATTCTATAGTGTATGCAGTACTTGCCTTGAACAATACAGGCTTTATAGGGTCTATATTAAAACCCCGACAGATCTAAAACGCAAAAGTATGTACATCGACACATAAAGGTCGATGTACTTACACAGCAAAACATGTAAATGGCGAAAATCAAAATGCTGAACATGCTACGTCAGCAAAACGCGCCACACAGGAAAGTACAAAATAAAAAAAAAACATTAACATGCTTATGCAGGGGGGCAAGCCCCCCTGCACCCCACATGTGTTTTTTTTTGCCCCCCACAGACCCCTTCTTAAATATACCAACTCTGAGACCATACTACAGTGGGGGAAAGGATATATATCCTTATCCCACCACTACGCTGCTGGCTAGGAACCACACTCTGTGTTTTGATTTTTGCCATTTACATGTTTCGCTGTGTATGTACATCGACCTTTATGTGCTGATGTACATACATTCACGTTTTAGATCTTTTGGGTTTCTAATAGGTAACTGGTTTTATACTAGCAATTAATTTACTACTACTTTTATTTGTATTTCCTATGACAGTAAAAGCATGAGTATTACTGATCTGCCTCAAGTCGCAACCACGCCAGGTGGCAGATGTGGGCCTCCTGGTTCACAGCCCGCTCCGTTGCAGCTGTGGGGGACATAAGAGGAATATTTAACCATACCTATTAATGATATACCTCAGCTGACACTTATTACACACATACTGAGGTGATACTTACACACATCTGGAACATCCCCTGATGCTCCAGCCTCTTGGAGCCACTCCTCCAAGAGGTACCCTTCCACTGCTTCAGGTCAGCATAGTGGTGCCTGACCTGCTCAACAGTTCATGTTATGCCAGTGGCACTACTGTCCCAGGCATTTGCCTTATTTTGGGAGCCCTGGTACTGGCCCTACAGCAGCCTCTGTGCATGGTCTTTAACTAGGAGTCCTGCCATGACCTTGGAATTCTGACTGCACCAGCGCTGTGCCCAGAAATGCACTCCTTCTCCCCCTTACTGCCATAGTGCCTGCAAGGGGAAGCTATAACCAGTTATGAGATGTATTCCCACCTCTTGGGTTTAAGTAGGGCCGATTTCCCACACTTTTCCATGATTGGCCAGTTTTGAAAAGGCTTAGCTATGGACAAACCTGCTTACTTAAGGTTGGCATTGTTTAAAGGTGTATACCACTGGGCACAAAGAGTTTGTTGGTCTACACATCGCTCACACCTCCTAAGCTGGCCTGTACAATGCTTAGCATTGCTTACATTAGACCTTCATTATAATGCCTTTTTGGCATTGTGTTATTATACATTACACTTTATATGTATGCCTGGTATCCCTGATTGATGTGTACGTACACTCTGTGGGGTCCTTGTGTCTTACTGGAGACTTCAACACTCTATTACAATTAGACCTCACTTCTGGGCTTACTGCTATACTCCAGTTCACATATTTATCTTATGTAGTGGGTTTTAGCACATATTACTGTATACTGATGCCTTTCACAGGTTCAGTTTGGTTATACTATAGTGAAGACATGTTTACTATTACCTCATTCTTCTGTACTTTTGTGGTGGCTTGGTGAATAACTACTGGGACTATGGTGTGTAGGGTCTTGGGTTCCAGACCTCTATGGCTGTTTATTTTGTTGATGGGCAGGACAAGGACCATTGGATACAGAGTGATTAAGGCACTTTTGGGCAGTTGTAAGTGGGTTTGCGCGACGGTAAGCACTGCTAACCTGCCTTTACATCTGCTTAGAGAGAGTTAGCTTTAGAATTGCTTAGCCAGTGTAAGCATTGATTACTGTCATGCAAATGGGTTTAAGGCCGCTTACTAGTGCTTACATATGCTTACTACTACTACTTATTTGTGCTTAGACCTGCTTACTAGTGCCTTATTCATTATGACATTGACACCTCACATGTGCATTTACTGCAGTACTCCAGTTCATAAATATATGTTATTTAGTGGGTTACACAATAGAAATATTGGTCATAACATGCTTTCTATGTAAAATAAAATGTGCTGCAGTGGGACTCAAACCAAGAATGCCTGTTCATTAGATGAATGCTCTGCCCACTACACTATTGCTGTGCTGCTTCAGTGGCGTATATCTTCCTTGTTATCCTCTTCAGCCTTTTAAGCTGCTTTAACCATATCTAAGCGATGGGCACACCCATGCACCTATGGTTAGCTTCAATCAGATTTAAAAAAAAATAGGGTTTCTTCATTTTATTACTACATTCTGTTGCTGTTATACACAAGGGGGACTGCTGGTGGGGATATGCGGTCACCTGTGAGTGGTCTCTCTCATTGCATACCCCTTTTTACTCTTCTACATTGCAGGGGTGTGTTTATTCTGAGAGCTCCGCTCTTAGACATGCCCCCTGCACTCTTACATGCTCCATGTATGCCTAGGTGCTTGGGCAGCACGCCTTATTAATATGCATGGCGAGATGCCGTCCTGCTCCTAAATGGTTGCTTCCATGCAGGACTAAGCTAGTCCTGCACAAAAGTTTAGTAAATCCAAGGGTATGTTTACATCTGCTACACAAAGTCAAAAGTTTGGTATTCAGCACTTCTAATTAGTCCACATCTCATCTGCACCTTCAGCATGCTCAGAGGTCTGAATCTACGCTGTAAAAATGTAGCAGTATAACGAGGTAACTTGAAGGGGAGCAGACTTGTGTATTTGGACAAAATAGAAGATCGCTATTCCTTTGAAGGTAATATATCTGCAGAGAAAACTTCTAATTTTTCTAATGTATATTTGTATTATTCAGGGAAAACTTTTAATTTTGCTAAGGCATGCTTGTATTATTCAAGTACATTATAGATTTTATAACATGTTACAAAATTTATATATCCTGGAGAAAGTGGAACTTTTATGTGTATACCTTCTTATACCTGTTGGCACAGACATTTTTAGCATGGATTTACATTTCTTAGACAGGTTATTAACTTTCATCACAAGTATTGTTGTTAAAATTGGATGTTACAGTCTTCTATGTTATTGCAGGGAAATGTAATGTACTATGTCAATGACACAGGGTGTTATGCTT
>NC_056732.1:746408258-746419056 GCF_019279795.1 Protopterus annectens
GCAGCCCTGGAAGCTACCACGACTCCCACATCTGGCATGCCTCACAGCTGTATCAGGTATTTGTCAAAAGGGACATCCCATATGGCCACCTTGTGGGGGATGCTGGCTATGCACTGGAGCCGTGGATGATGACTCCCATCAGAAATGCACACGCACCCATGCAAAAATGCCATAATGAGGCACACGCACAAACCAGAATCATCATAAAGCATGTGTTTGGGATGCTGAAATCACAGTTCCATTGCTTGGACATATCTGGTGGAACCTTGCAGTACTTTCCAGGCACGTGTGCCCACATCTTCATAGTATGTGCCATGCTACATAATATGATCCTGGGGAAACAGCTGCAGCAGGGACATAATGGTGAAGGCCCTCACAGCCCACTGCAATTGCCAAGGGCACCACAGGTGCAGAGGGATTCAGACCACGAAAACCTTGTGTCAGTCCCAGTAGGCAGATGGAGGCATGCCCAATATGCCCATGCCTTGGCAAAGAGGGAACGTATAGCACATAAACTGACAGTGTAGGCCCCTACAGACTGATACACTTCTCCACCTGCACACACAGTAAAATGGATGGCACACACACACGACCACCTGTAAATTGTCATGTATAGGTGGTCTAATGTGTGCATCCTACATAGGCAGCCCTCAACTATTGCACACACAACAGCTATTGGTACAAGGTAAGTCAACACCTGAACAGTAAATTAAGCTAACATCATGTGTTGATACTGTATGTATAGGTTCTAGGTACATGCCTAATTGTCAGAGGCCATTCATAAGCCTAGCCAAAATGTGTCTGCTGTCACCACCCCATTGATTATCTAACTGTCCCTCTGTGGAGCAGAGCCAAATGTGGGATCCCTGGGGTGTAATCACTGTTCACCACCCACTCTGCAAGGATTCCCTGGTGTGTTAATGAGGGGCTCCATATAATGTAATCAGGGATGTAGTTCCAAAGCATGTGGAGTACCCATGACAGGTATCTGTTACCCCAGCATTCTCCAGTTATGGTTGTGGCAAGGTGTAGCACATTACAGTGTGTGGCTCACTGTGACATGGATTCCCATAGCTGGAGCACATCCATTAAGTATCACTTGGACATACCTTTAATAGGTATCATCCATATGTAAACTAACTGAGTTACACATTTGTTTGCAGTATGGAGGAACAGCTGCAGTACAGTCCACATACTAAACACCATAACACTTGTACATATCCCAGATGCCCCAGTGGTAAAGCCACTGACTGTCTTGTGCATGTTCCCGGTTCCATGACCTGCAAGGGCTGTTATGTAATTCCGATGTCCTGAATAATGGATGTTGGATGCAGGTCATTAGAGCACGTTTAAGCACATGTTAGCGGGTTTTTGTGCCGGCAAGTGCCGGTAAGCGTTGTTTAAACATGACTACATGGATATGTGCAAAACAAGTCTAACCTTTGCTAAATATCACGCAGATCACAGGCAAAGCTACCCAGAACTGCTGAAATGTGCGTTATTCATCCTTGTACTAATAGTGCCTGCTCTGAGAGGTAAAACAACCACTGCCAGGAGTAGAACATGCAACCATGTACACAATCACCTACCACTAAGCTACCTGAGATGTACCAACGGCAGGTGTGTATTGTGACAGGTTAAAACACAAAAGAGCAGAGTTCGGGAAATAGAATACAGTGCCATGTACCCAACGAAAGTTGTGTTCTCTCTCTCTCTCTCTCTCTCTATATATATATATATATATATGTTGCAAATATATAGATAGGTTAACAACATGTACACAACCATGGAGGTACATATAAATAGGATACTACCAAATACCGAATGCTTTACATACCGACACGGGTAATCACGAGGCTTAAAGACCAAAGGACCACAGTACCGCAACACTAGAACCGCGAGTACTATTATCACAATGTTAAGGGACATTTAGTTTTTGCTTCTGGTGCTGCAGTCCAGGTAGGTACTGTGTTTAAGTGTGTTTCTGATTGCTGCAGTGTGTGTAAGTGTGTGTTCTGAGTGTGGTGTGTGTTTCCAGGGGACTGTAATGTGTGTGTGTGTGTGTGTGTGTGTGTGTGTGTGTGTGTGTGTGTGTGTGTGTGTGTGTGTGTTTGCTCTGTGTGTCTGTGCTATCTCAGAGGTAGATTATTACAGTAGGTGTGGTGTGGGGGGCGCAGCCACCCACATGGGGTGTGTATGGGGGCATGACCACCTGGCCATACGTAGTGTAGGATGGTTTGTTTGTATGTGATGGGTAGCAGTGTGTCTGTGTGTGTGTTCTGTGTTTGTGTTAGTTCCGGGAGTTTGACTGTCACGAGTTTGAGTGTTCGGTATTGTGGGGTTTGGAAGTCTGGAAATGGTAATGTGGTTGTTGGAAGTGTGTGCATTCCTGAATCCGTGGGTATGCTGTATACAGCGTTTGAAGTCTTCAGATATGTGCACAACATGGACCTTAGCAATCACACATTCTGCCACGACCGAACGTTATGAACAAAGGATATGGAGAGTATATATATCTATACACTATTACAAATATGTGCTATGGACATGAGCTAAAGATAGGGTTACCACCTGTCCTACCTTGCGAGCGGCAGTCCCTCTATGTGCGGTAGTGTCCTGACCAAAATGAGTACAAATACTAATGTCCTACAATCTTGAGATGTTTTGCATGTTCCATATTTAATGTAATGGTTGCATAAAATAGTCATCTGTATCTAAAATACCTACATGTTACAAGAAACAGGATAAGCAAGTAAACCACTACAAGAATATATGCTTTTATATAGGCATATATGTAAAGTTCTATACTTTGTACTGACCGTGGGTATGTGTCGGCCTCTAAAATCTGATGTGTGTCCTGAAAATGTCCCACTATGGCCATTTGAAAAGGTGGCAACCCAAGCCAAAGAGGTTCAGTCACCAACACAACTCCAATGAGTGCAAATATCTGTGACAGAAATACACGAGACATCTTTCATGTAGCAACATTTCATTACATACAAATGTATTTCCAAAGGGATTGAAGGACCAACATCACTTGCATGCTATATAGAAACCAATTAGCAACGGCTTAATGAATAAGCCTGCAATAACCATAGTATTAGTCTACTAAATGATAGGTCTTCAATTTAGGAACGAACCCTCACAAACATATGGAATATGTATAAATGTAGTTTCTACACACCTCCATCTGCTATGTACACCTACCTACATCTCCCCCACACTCGAAACAATTGTAATACAGAGTGTAATAACATTACAGGCAACACAGGTTTGAGGACCTTAACAGATACCCTGCAACTGTAACTATCTGTCCAGAAGCCACCATTTTAAGCTTAAAATAATACCACTGAACCCTAGTGGATTTTTCCCTGCGGTTTTCTCCTGGCCACAGTACAGGCAACACAGGTTTGAGGACCTTAACAGACCTTGCAACTCTAACTATCTGTCTGGAAGCCACAATTTTAAGCTTAAAATAGTACCATTGAACCCTAGTAGATTTTTCCCTGCGGTTTTCTCCTGGCCACAGTACAGACAACACAGGTTTGAGGACCTTAACAGATACCCTGCAACTCTAACTATCTGTCCAGAAGCCACCAGTTTAAGCTTAAAATAATACCACTGAAGTATATGTCCCAGTAAATAACTACTACATAAGCTAATCTTTTAATTAATGCTAGACTTTATAAGCACCAGTATTTACAGTGTTTTTTTTTGCTAGTCACCACAAAAAGCAGACACCAGCAGCTCCTATCCTTTCTCTTTGGTTACCCACTGTCCTCATACTGTTTTTGTGTATATTCTCCTGTGCTGCACTTTACCCTTCCCTGAATTCATTTCTATCCTCACTCATAATTGCCTTTCCTAGTGCACCTGCCCTATTTTGCTGTCTTCAGACTCTTACATATTAACGTTTTTTTATGATTTGCTCTGCTTTTAGCTGCTAGTAATACCTCTCTCTCCCCCTACAAAGCACCTCTCTATTGTAGCTTATTTTAACCATACAGCACTGGGTTTGCTTCAAGTAAACCTACTTGTGCAGCTTGAGGCCGATGTCCCTTTGAAAGCTTACTTCTGCTCATATTTTATTTCTTTTTATTTCTGGTGACTATACCTTTAGAAACTTTATATCCTTGTCTCTCAAGCTAGTTTTTCACTATCTTTTTCTGATTGTCCCCTACCCTACCCCCATTCCCACCCACCCCATTACAATTACCTTTATAACTAATGATCCCTCCCCTTCCTGTCCCACTAGCCACTACAATTCAACTTCCTGCCTATTGCCACAACTACCTTACTAATCTGTCAATCTTGTCAACACCACTTCCTCTATACCACTGTCTCTCTACCTATTCTATCTGACCATATTTTATTCCAACATGTATTATTTTCTAATATCTTCTACACTACTCCTTATTCTTTCTATCTCCATCTCTTACCACTCCAATCTCTCTGACCCACTCCTATGTTCACCAACTTCTCACTCATACAACATACATCCAACTTCTTCATATTTTACTGTCTCCCCTAATCTATTTACTACCTCCACCTCAAGTCTATATAAACTATACATAATACCGTTTTTTTAAACCTTCCCACAAAGCTAAGTCAAAACGATACAAATTCCATCTAGCATCTATTGCACACTCTCTCCTCATTAAAACCTACTTTGTTCTGGAGATATCCATACCAACCCTGGCCCCCCTTCTCTCCCCAAAACTACCTCTACACTGCCCCCATCTTACTCCTCTAACAGTCACCAACCTCAGTCACAACAATAATCTCCATTCAAATACTTAACTAATTACTCATTGAATATTCAGAGTCTAGCAAATAAAGTCACTGAGCTGCACTCATGGATAGCTCTCAGTACCCCTCACATCCTCTCCCTATCTGAAACCTGGCTCAAGCCACAAATCTCAAATAGTGAAATACTCCCACCAGGTTATAATATCTTCTGATCTGATAGACCTGCAAAAAGAAAAGGTGGCGGTGTGGCCATCCTCTACTCAAACATTCTTAACCTCTCACCATACACTTCCCCAATTCCTGACTTCCTCCCAGCTGAAATTATCATCCTTAACTGCCATCTGAATCCCCACAAAAAACCTGAAATTGCCTCTATCTACCTTCCTCCTGGTAACAATCTGCCCATTCTTAAAAACATCCTATTCTGGTTCTCCCACAACATACCATATGAGACACTTACCCTTGGTGATGTCAACATTGATTGGTCCAAACTCACAACGACTCCCCCAACTTAGTATCCACCTACACGGCTTCCACCAACTTATAACATCTCCCACTGGCTTCCATAAAAATTCCACTTCCAGCTCCATCATAACCTGGATCCTTACCAATTCCCCCCACCAATTCCACAATCCCACCACCTTACTTGACTCGCTCAGTGATCATCTCCCTACCACCATTTTAAGACACTACTCCCATATTCCTAAACCCCACCTTATCAAAGACTGTCAAAAACTATAGACTTTCAATTCATCTCAATTTACCTCCATTCTCCACAACATAGATTGGTCCATCCTAAAACACCTCTCCCTAAATGATGCTGTAAACACTTTCAATAGCATCTTTATGAATACTCTAAACTCCTTAGCTCCCGCTAGGAAGATCAGAGTAAAATCAAACCATGCTCCCTGGCTCTCTAAAGAGACTAAGTCCCCTATAAAACAAAGAGATCATGCTTGGAAAACCTGGACTAAAACTAAACAACCACCTTTTCTTCAAAAATACAGGCAACTGAGGAGCCTTGCAAAAAAACATACAGCTAATGACAAAAAGTTATACTATAGCTCTGCTCAGCTTCACAACAAATCCAATCATTGAAAATTTTGGTCAACTCTCAACAGCATCCTCTATCCTGGAAAGTCCTCTAATCCCTCCCCATACCCTAACTCTTTCTCTTGGGAAACAGCTACCCTCCTGAATAAACACTTTATCTCTTCCATCCAAAATCTGGTAACCTCTAAGCCAAACTCTACTTTGACACCCACCACTCCACGTCCCACTAACACAACTTTGTTTTCTTTTGAGCCAGTTCCCATTACTTACATCAAATCTCTACTACTCAAGCTAAAACCCTGCTCTCCTTCCACTGCCAATCTATCTCCTACATTCCTCAAACTTGCTTCTGACTCAATTGCCTATCCTGTATCTATACTAATTAATCAATCAATTCTGGAATCAGCTGTCCCCACCCTTTGGAAATCTTTATCCCTCTTCATAAAGGTGGAAACTCCACTGACCCCTCAAACTACCGACCCATTGCCATTCTGCCCCCCTCTCCAAGATATTAGAAAATATATTCACCAACAGCTTCTCAATCACCTCCTCACACACCACTTACTTACCCCTACCCAACATGTATTTCATCCTCACCACAGCACCACCACTGGCTCCTCTCCTTCACTCATATCATTGCAGAGGCTCTAGACAACAATAAACTTATTTCCTGTCTCTTCCTAGATCTCTCCAAAGCCTTCGATACTGTCTCTCATCCTCTACTACTATCCAAACTCACAAATCTCCACCTATCCCCCTCCACACTTGCCTGGTTTAATAGTTACCTATCTGGCAGGGAACAATCTGTCAAATGGCTCTCATCCACCTTCCCATTGGAACACTGGTGTTCCCCAAGGCTCCATCTTGGGACCCCTTTTGTTTAACATCTTCACCAATGATCTTTACATCTCATGCAAAGAATCCTCCCTTATTCAGTATGCCGGCGACTCCACACTTATATCCATTTCAAATAACATTCCTGAGCTACACTCCCTGACCCAACAGGCCCTACTATCCACTGAACAATGGCTCTCTCACAACCTATTGATCCTAAATCCCAAAAAGACCAAACTCCTAATTTTCCTTACCTGTTTTCTTTCTCATCACAAAACCTCCTTTTTTATTACATCTTCTAACAATACAAACATCCAACCTGACACCCACACAAAACTCCTAGGGGTCATTATCGATGACGAACTCAAGTTCAACCTACACATACTCCAATGTATAAAAAAACAAACCAGAAACTAGGTCTGCTATATCAGAACAAAAAATTCCTAACCCCTGAATTTAGACTTACCCTGGGCCAGGCACTCCTCCTCCCCTCCCTCTTATATGCCGCCACAGCTCTTATCAATATCCAGGCCTCCACTCTAAAACTGCAACAGACTTACCATAAAATAGCCAGATTCATTACTAACTCCACATACAACTCACACCACTGCATTTCTTTAAACTCTCTTCAATGGCTTGAACTTCCCCAGTTTCTGCTATCTGATCAATTTCATATGCTACACTCTGTTCTTTATAAACCCTCCTTCTGTCCATCTCTATCTTCCTTAGTCTCCATCTACATCCCATCCCGGATCCTCCATACCTCTAACCAACAATTACTTGATATCTACCACCCAAAACATCAGTAGGCAAACTACTCTACAAACACTCCCTTGCCCATGCTTGGAACAAACTTCCCCTTGACTTACGTTCAATCTCCCACACCTCACACTTTAAAAATGAACTTAAAGCTTATTTTCTCAATTCCAGAACCTGCCCTTGCCATGACCCTACCTAGTCTTCCTTTCCTTTATGTAACCTCAAAAGGACCATACTTAGTACCTCATTACACCTCTCTCTCCAATGTGTCTACTATGCATTTGCACAATTTTATACAAACAAAAAAATGTTTATTGTTGATCTATTGAACTATATCAATGTAAAATTGTTACTTAGCTTCTTTTTAATGCAACTTTAACTTTATGCATGTAACCCAACATATGTGAATTGTTTTGCTATAACTGCTATTATATCAATATTGTTTAAAATTGTACTTGTTTTAAAATGTATTACTGGAGCTTTTCTCCTCGGGTCTCCACAGAAAATGGGCCACAAGCCCAGTTGCACAAACCCGGTTAACAAACGTCAATAAATAAATAAAATCACAAACATCCACTCACTCTATGACATCTGCAGAAGCCTTAACATACCTTGTGAGAGACACACTATAATGGCCTTATGTGAAATCATTGCTGTTGTACAATGAAACAAACGCCGATGTTACAGGGTTTGGTTGCAATAATCCTGTATCAGACCGCTGATATAACAGCTACACTCATATGGAGAACTACATCCTCTAGCCATTACACACAATCCATGGGGGCCATGAAGTTAAAATATCTCTGTGTGTCTCCATATAGCTGTTGCAATTCATCACAAACAATACATCCGGGCCGTCTTCCTCAAAGGTAGGGCAAAGGGACAATGCCCAAGTGGAGTATTCAATTATACCCCACTGTTGCCATGTAATTGGCTAATGGAGTAGCTGCATAGCTGATGTGCATGCAATCATCAACTCCAGAACATCAATTGGTGGCAGGATACCACATGCTACTGGTATCTACGTATAAAAGGATGGCTTGTCATACATTCAAACTGTATGTACATATGGAAAACCGTTAAAACAGAAAAGGAATAGGACTGATATTATCGTCAACTCGGAATACTAATAAGGTATGTAGAACACTCAGTATGTTAATGTATGTAGTACCTGTTCTGTATTAATTAAAGTGTACGCAATGCATATAGTGGGAAAAGGTATTATGTAGTGATGTATTGTTGAGCATAGTAACGCTCATAGAAATTGTGTGTACTGCTGTGGGCCACAAGGTAAACACCTCATACACCTCAAGGGATGCTAAATAAGGACATTAAACACAACAATTCCTCTCCAGCCACTGTCAGTGGCAGGGTTTGTCCAAAACGTACGTGCCATAACAGGGGATAGCATATGTTGATATACTGTAACAGTAGACATATGTATGGGCGTATAACTGGGAATAACATGTCTAAGGTGGTCCTGCTGTGCAATTATGATTTGCATTGTGGGATATTGTTGCAAACATGTGAAAAGTACAGTATTTTAGGTAGATATGTCTAACATTTTACATAGCATTACTGTTATGTTATGCAAACATCAGGTATATCTATTGGCATGTACAATACACAATAACAGGATGCATATGACTTGTAGTCACCAGACAGTGTATCAGCATGATAGCTAATTGAAATGGAAGAGCTAGTCAATCATCCATGCACAAAGGACATGTAATAGCTTCATAGGTTCATAGTTAGGTACTATGCTGTCTGGCCAAGTCCATTTGTAAGCCTAACTACAGTGTTTTCACTTGCGGCACCTCCCTAGGTTAGTGTCCTGTGCCTGTGAACAGCAGAGCCATTTGTTTCCTGCATCTCTGTACAGCAGAGCCACTGCAGTAATCCCTGGTGTACATGTCTGTCTCCCATCCACCCATTGAGGTATCTCTTGAAGAGTGCTAGTGAGGGTCCCTGCCTGATGTACATAGCAATAATGCTCCAAAGCATTGTGAGTGTCCGGGTCAGGAATGTATCCCTCCAGCATGTCCTAGTCATCGTTGCATTTAGGTACATATACCAGAGCATGTGACTCTCAGTGGCTTTTGCTTATGTGGTGCATATCCATCAATATTGTTTTGGACATGGGCCTTGTATGTTCAGCAGAGATCACCTCTGAGTATGCAGTATGCAAATGAGTACAGTTGGGGTTTCTGTAGTTGGGCTGCATACATCATCCTTTGGATGTCAGTAATCCTCTTGGTGTGGTAATGTTGTGGTATTTAAAGCCGTTGCTGTTGTCTCATAAGGTACATCCCAAATGGGGTGTTGTACCCTTTAATGTGTTTCATAAGTCATGAGTAGAGAGGCACAATGGCTGCCTTTGTTCTGGCTACAAACCTATTAGAGATTCGGGTGGCCACGTAGAAGGATATCCACACCACCTTGGCAATATGCTTATCAAAAGAGTGGATGCTATCTACTTGGGTTCTAAGATCTCTTATTTTGTCTTATGTATGTAGGGAACTACCACCTATGTGATAGTCCGCGGGTGATTGGTGTAATCCAAAAGGGATGTCTATGCACCTTGTGGCATGCAGCTTGAGGCCATGTTATTGACACCAGGTATCCGTCCTAGTGACACCCTTATGGAGGGTGTCTGTATCAATCATGGCCCCTAGTTTGCAGTCATCTGCAAACCTATTCAGGGTAAGTCCTTCTGTGCTAGCCTGTACCTCAGAGAAGCATATACCGAACATGAGGGGCCCTATAACCGAGGACTGGGGGACACCAATTGTAACTGATTTACAGTAGGAACTAGGGTATGCTACCCTCACTGTGTGGGTTCTGTCTGTGAGTCACTTTGCATAACATCTTGTGATGTAGGGGTTGATGTGCAGGTGGATGTGTATGTTGACAATACCAGAATGGGGAACGGTGTTGACAGCCTTTGAGAGGTCAAGGTAGGCTGTGTGGACCTCCTTACCCTCATCTACTGCCTTGATAACTGTCTCAAAGGACTCCACCAGGTTTAGGAGGCATGGTCTGGCCCTAACAAATCCAAACAGGGTGGAATCAAAGGATTGGAGGCCACCAATGTCTCTGTGAATGAGATCCATGATGATGTGCTCCATAGCCTTGCAGAACAGTCTTAGTCAGGTGTATAGGGCAATAGTTCCCCTGGGCCATTACGGTGCCACCTTTGTGAAGTGTGATAACTGTTGCTGTGCGCAATTCAGGGGCCACAATGCCTGATGCAAGGCTATTAGTGAATATGGTGCCCAAGTGGGGAGCCATTTTGTTCTGAAGTTCATGGAAATTGCAGCCTGGGATGTTGTACGGTCACATGGATTCCGTGTTCCTGAGCATGTGTATGAGGGAGATGTTCCAAAGCCTTTTTGAACTGCCC
>NC_056732.1:746440523-746445523 GCF_019279795.1 Protopterus annectens
CATGGTAAAGGCTGGGTCGTAAGTCTTAGTATTCTTATTAAAGGGTTTTAAAACTTTTAAAACTTTTAAGTTGTGTGAAAGGTATAGGTTTCCCTTCTTTTTATATCTTTTTTGGGTTAATTTAATATAGTTTTTACCCTCCCCTCACTGGTTCGTAGTTGGTGTGTGTGTGTGTGTGTGTGTGTGTGTGTGTGTGTTTTGGGGCCTTTGTGTGAGTGTTTTAGTTTATTTTATTGTTACTATTTAAAAAAAAAAAAAAAAATAGTGATGTCTGAGGCCCCAAAGGCTGTTTTTTCAAAGTGCTCCAAGTGTGGCCATAAGCTTTCCCCTGCTGATGGCCACACTCGGTGCGTTCGATGCCTTGGGGTTGAACACCTCACTTCAGGGTGTTCAATCTGTGCAGGGTTCAACCCCAGGGCATTGAAGGACCAGAGGTCGAAGCCGGTCTTGGCAGGACTCTTGCCCCCAGACTCGGCTTCAGCCCCCGCCCCCTTGGTGGTCACTGCTTTGGCAGTCCCTGCCTTGCCTGCTCCCCCTCCTCCACCTGGGATTCAAACTCCTGTCAAAGGGTCGGAGGAGAGGGAAGCCAGGAAAGGACGAGAGAAGCACCACAAGCAGCGGGCCGAGACCTCCGTTTCGGCCCTTGGATAAGCGGTCTTCTCCTCCAACCTCTCTGGCTGCTGGCTCTCCCCCTCCTCGGATCTGGTCCCCATGCTTTTCACCGGAGCCTGAGGATGAGGAGACCCGACCTCCATCGAGGCTATCGAGGCGGCACTCAAGGCCTACCTCGGTAGCCTCGTCGAGGTCTACTTACAGCCTCTCCGATGCTGATCTGGACCGGATGATGCGAAGGTTCATCCAGGCCCAGATGCAGATGGGAGTGCTCCTGCCTCCCCCCCCTCTGGGGGGAGCTTGACCCCCTTTTATAAGCCCATTGCTCCTTCTCCGACCCGCTACCTGGGTTCGGAGCGACCGGAGCCGGGCAGCCTCGGAGCCGCGGGTGGGTCGGCGCCGACAGTACTGGGTACTTTGGATCCGACCCTGCCCTCGAGTCTGTTGTATCCAACCTCTCGGAGCCTTGGCCCGAGCTTCGGATCCGAGGGACTCAGTGTGCCTTCGGCGCCGTCCTTGTCGGAGCACACTGGTCCCTCGGATCCGAGGGGCTCGGCACCGGCTCTGATCCACTCATCGGATCCGAGGGGGAGCCGACTTTCGGATCCTATTGTCGAGGCTGGCTCCCCCTCGGCTTTTGATGTAGTGGAGAGGGCTCTATTGAGGGCATCCGGACCCCGGCCTTCGGCTCCGTCCCGCACTCCATCTGCTCTGGGCCAGGCTTCCATCACCCGGCCACTGGGACAGACCGCTTCACTGCCCCAAGCAGTTCCTGTGGTTCTGGACATTGCTGGTGAGGGCTCCTTGGACAGCCACCCCGAAGAAGCACCTCGCAAGCATTCATGTAAGAGGAGGCACATAGACTCCCCCGAGTCATTGACCGAAGACACTGACTTTGAGGAAGGGAAAGGCTCCCCAAGATCACCCCCTGAGGATGTCTCCTTCGGAGACATCATGGAAATGTTACGGATTAGAGGTGGGTGGTCTGCCCCAAAGTCTTCCTCGGATGAGTCAGTGTTCTTGGAGGCATTTGAAGTGGGCTCGTCTACCTCTTGGGTGTCCCCTCCTGCCGACCCCCTGGTGGATCTTATTACCACCAGGGCGTGGAAGGACCCGGACACCGTGGAGCCAACCCCTAAGAGGCATGACAGGATCCTTAGTCCCCCTGCTGACCATGCCCACTGAAGCAAGGGACCCCCGGTAGATGCCATGTTGTCGGCAGCGACTAAGAGGAACTGCCCAGGAGAGTCCCTCAGTCCATCCCCCGAGCAAGGAGTCTCGGATGATGGACCGTTTGGGGAAGCGAATCTTTAGTTCAGCGACCTTCTCAGTGAGGGCACTCACCTATTTGGCACACGTCATTAGGATGCAGCGCAATCTTATCAAGGAATACAATGCATCCCCCTCAGAGTCCATATTGGAGGAGGACAAACTTATGCACTCCACCCATATGGCCATTCTTCGTTCTGTGACTAACACCTCTATGCGGTTACTTTCCCACGCTACCGAGGGAGCCGCTAGAGCTGCGAGAGCGGGCCTAGTCACAAGACGGCAGGCCTGGCTCCGCCACTGTGATTTTACAGAGCCCTTCAAGGCGTCATTAAACGCCCTTTGGCCAGTTCTGCCCTTTTTGGCAAGACGGTTCGCGATACCTTGGTTCAGAGCGAGAAGGACGGGAAGACGCTGTCTGCCATGGAGTCCGCTTCTCTGTGCCCCCAGAGGTCCTACTCTAGGAACCAGAAGGGCCAGAAGAAGATGTGGTTCCGGAAGTCGCAGCATTCCCAACCCGCTCCGGACAACCAGTCCTTCCGTGGCAGAGGAGGACAGGGAGGACACCGCCCTTGGGGCAGAGGGGCTCCAAGGAACTTTGAGTCCAGGGGACCTTTCTATGAACGGCCCATGCAGCAACCCTGAGGGGTTGCCCGACTGCTCCACTCTGGAGGCAGTTGGGGGACGTTTCTCAGAGCACCTAGCGGCATGGGAGTCCATTACATCAGACCGCTGGGTACTCCGGATTATATCCAGAGATTACAAGATCCCCTTTCTTCATGTCCCAAAGTTAAAAATCCTCCCCGATGTTCCACCCGATCAGAGGGAGGCCGCTTCAGCAGAAATTGGCCATCTGCTGCGAAAAAGAGCCATCCAGCCCGTCCCCCCAGACCAGATCAGATCAGGGTTCTACTCCAGGTTCTTTTTAGTGCCAAAAAAGACGGGGGACCTAAGACCCATTCTAGACCTGTCCCTGTTGAACCTGTCAGTTCCCAAAGAGAAGTTCCGGATGGTCACTTTGCAGTCCATCCTCCCCCTTCTAGAGGAGAATCACTGGATGTGCTCTATAGACCTCAAGGATGCATACTACCACATTGTGATGGACAGATGATCCAGGAGGTTTCTTCGCTTCCGGCTGGGAGCCAGTCACTACCAGTTCAGGGTCCTTCCCTTTGGTCTCACCACAGCCCCCAGGGTGTTCACCAAAGTGTTAGCAGTGGTTGTGGCCCACCTGAGGCTTCAGGGGGTGCAGGTCTTTCCGTACCTAGATGACTGGCTTCTCACTGCCCCAACAAGGCATTTACTCTCTTTGGCAAGAGACTCCTTCCTTCGTCTAGCTCCCAAGCTAGGCATCACGGTAAACATAGAAAAGTCCAACCTGGTACCTTCTCAAACAATAGAATTTATAGGAGCCAGGTTAGACACGAGAAATTTAAGAGCCTTTCTCACAACCAACAGGGTTCGGAATCTGCGACTCCAGATGCGGGCCATCCTTCACTCCAGCTCAACACCTGTGGAATTGATCCTGAGGGTGCTAGGGTCTATGGCGGCAGTGATTACTCTTCTTCCACATGCCCGCTTGAACATGCGGGTGCTTCAATGGACACTTCAGGTTCAATGGTCATTTCTCTCCCTCCCTCTGTATCATCCCATTGCAATCAGCAAGGCTTGCAAGCGGTCTCTCTTGTGGTGGCTCCATTCTCCGGACCTCCACAGGGGCCGCCCCTTTTGTGCATCTCCCCCTCTTGCCACGGTGACCACGGATGCTTCCCGCCTTGGGTGTGGGGGGGCATTTTGCGGGCCGGATGGTCCAAGGCACGTGGATCGATTCAGAGACCTCCCTGCATATCAATGTTCTGGAAATGAGGGTGGTGCTCTTGGCGTTGCAAGCACTTCAGTCCCTCCTTCCCCTGGGAACAATTGCGATTCAATCAGACAACATGTCGGTGGTCTGGTACATCAACAAACAGGGGGGAACCAGGTCTTACCCTTTATGTCGAGAAGCCATGAGAGTGTGGGAATGGGCGATCTCCACCAACCGCTTTCTCATCGCAACGCATATTCCGGGTCAGACCAACATCCTAGCGGACAAGCTCAGTCGCACCATTCTCTCCCCGCACGAGTGGTCTCTCAATTCTCAAGTAGCGAAACGTATTTTCGCACAGTGGGGGATTCCCTGTTGCGATCTCTTTGCTTCTTTTTTAAACGCCAAGTGTGACAGTTTTTTCGCTCTAATCCCCCCTCCAGGGGATTCTCCGAGAGATGCTCTGGTGCATGCTTGGCCTCCCGGTCTTTTACATACCCCCCTCTACCTCTGATGCTACAAGTACTTCAGAAAGCCTCTCGGTTGGGGTGCAGAATGATCCTCATTGCCCCGTTCTGGCCTCGACAGATCTGGTTCCCTTACCTAAGGTCTCATTCAGTGAATCCACCTTGGATTCTAGATCCCATTCTGGATCTGATATAACATCCGTCGAACCTGCCAACTCTGAACCTGAACAACCTGAAGTTGACTGCTTGGCTGCTCCAGTTCCACTCCTAATCAGGACTCCCAGTATCTCGTCCACAGTTAAGGCCATTCTGGTAGCGGCCCACAAGCCCTCTACCAGAAAAATTTACCGCAGTAAATGGAAGCGTTTCTCCATTTGGGTAGAGCGGCAAGACCTAGATCCTTTTGCGGTTCCCCTTCCTTTGGTTCTAGATTTCCTTACTACTCTCTTTAATGATGGCGCCAGTAGTTCCATGGTCAAAGTTCAGCTGGTGGCCATATCTCATTACCATGTTGGACACGATTCAGGGTCTCTTATGTCGGCTAAGTTATGCAAAACCTTCCTAAAAGGCACCTTTTTGCTCATACCCCCTGTCAAAGAAACGGTTCCCCCGTGGGATCTTTCCTTGGTACTTCAGGCCTTGACCGCTCCCCCCTTCAAACCTGCGGCCACAGTCGATCTTAAATACTTGTCCTTTAAGACTGCTTTTTTGGTAGCCATTACTTCGGCTAAGAGAGTTTCAGAGCTTCAGGCCCTGTCCATGAAACTGCCTTATATGATTTTTCATCCGGACCGGGTGTACCTAAGGATCAATCCCTCCTTTCTTCCTAATGTAGCTTCGGAAGCTAA
>NC_056732.1:746450523-746453023 GCF_019279795.1 Protopterus annectens
CTATTACATGAGATGTGGGACATAATTATGTCATACGGTCGCAGAATATTTTATATTTATAATGGTTCTGGTATGGACACAGCTGCCCAGATGGGGACTGTCCCTCACAATGTGGGACAGGTGGTAACCCTGACCATTGGGCTAGACTTAGCTATTGGTGGCATGCTAACACAATGCGTTTCGCTTCCACTTGGTATAACTATCAACACTGCATTAGAATATGGGCACGGAGTTTTAAATGTCATTTGTTTGAGTGATAGGGACTCAATATTTGGCTACGTGCATTTCTGTTTGCTTCTTATTTTTGTGTTCGCAAGAACTGTCTTGCATGCTTTGCATAAATTTCAGTATCCACGGACACTGACAGGTGTGATTACTTTTGGAGGCAGGCTGTAATATTCAGCATTTTAGGTTGCAGTAAACAGCCGACATTTCCACGCCTCCATGCGGTGCTTCGACATGCCCCATGCACTCACGCATGTTTCCTATGCATGTGGATGTGGCAGTAGCACGCCTTCATTAATATGCATATAGCGCTACTGCACCATCTGTACTCCACACGGTTAGCGCAAGCCTAACGCCCGCCTTGCGCTGAGCTTCATGAATCCCGGGGAATATCATCACATTTACAATAAAGACGTCTCTGTTAGAATTTATTACATATCTAATACAGCAGCTTCTTGTGTTATCTTAAAATTCCTGAAGTTATAAGAATCCCACTCATTTATGGATATTTGAATGTTTTACATGCTGTGAACATAGTTTAGTATACCATAGTACAGGTTCAGAAATCATTTCAAAAATATTCAGAAAGAGCACAAGAGTTTTCTTTTTTAGAATTGGAAGTGAATCTCTTCAGCCGAGTTGGGAAGGGTATTGTATAGCTCAGAAATAGGTAAATGTATGTTGCAGACAAAAAAAAAAAAAAAGGAGCACAGCAAAAGAACAAGGTATATTTTGCCAGTAAACAGAATATGACATTCTTTTAGAAATGTGCATATACATGTCTCATAGTCTCATATATTTCCCCTCACACAACATGACTGCCAAAGCAGATCCAGGGCCTAACTAAAATGTAGGGAAATTGGGCCAGAATGAAGCACTTGATAGTGCCAGTGGCTCAACAGGTAGAAGATTTCCTTTTGATTTTGGAAAATTAAAGGTTTACAGCTTGCATTTCCACACCAGCTGCATACTGACACAGCAGTAGAGTATCAGGAGAAGCTTAGATCCAGAGCTGCTGTTCTTCAGAGAAGACATCAAACCAAGGTCCCATACACATTTACCCCAATCAGTATGAATACCTGAAAAGAGGCCTCAACCCTATTGGGGCTAACCCTTACAAAAGAAACTATAATATAGCAATAACCCCCCCCACACACACACACACACACATTTAGGCACCATGTGGTACATTGGGCAACAAGCAGCTTTTAGCACTCATTGTTTCTGCAGCAGTTACGAGTTTTACAGGCTCAGGTTGCTAACCAAATGCCCAACCCTCCTCAGATGGTAATAACAATAAATGTACTGTTATAATTTTTCATAAAAAATTATATACCATCTATGCTTTAACTCTGATTTTTTATCTATGCTTAAGCATCTATGTCAATAAGAAAAAGAGAAAGGCAACAACAAAATAAATTAGAATGCCAGTCTAAGTGTGGGATCAGCTGGAAATTTCCAGATTTGCAAATGGGTCAGCATGGCCCTGTAATTCATTTAATTATGAACAGGATATTTCTTTACACTAGGTATTACTGAATACCAGAAAGATTGAACATTTCTTTAACTACCTTGAAGATCTGACACATGTTACATTAATTATGTTATGTTGAGTTAAAGCCCACTCCAGCTAATCATTTATCAAACAACTATTACAATGCCTTTTAATGAATCTTTTTTCACACAGCATTTATAAAATGTACTTTGCATTGTTTCCTAAGCTGCAAATGGAAACACTCTGCCTTTAAAATCTCCTGAAGCTATACGAATTCCACTGAAGCTGCTAAAGATTTCACAATGCTGATTTACATGCATGAGCTTTTCTTAGCCTGACAAATTGCCTGACCTTTGTTATCTGACAGATTTGCTTTGGTGTTATAGTTCCCATATCCAAATTCATTTAATTGAACTAAACCTTGTGCATTCAAATATACATGGCATGTTTGTCCTGTCTTTGGCTGAGTAGAGTCTGCTGGCTGAATCAGGGGGCGGAGTAATGAGATGACCTCACCCTTCTAAATTTTTTTCTCCTCTGTTCTCAGTCTGATGTAATTATATTAGAAAACATATGGCCTTACTGCCGAACTAAGTAGTTTAGAAACCCTGGTGTGCCTTGAAGAATAGAAACGGTGGGCACATTTAAGGATATTTCCAAGCATCTCTAAACTTTGTTTCCAGTGTGTAGTTTTTGCTCCATCTACACTGATATCCTAAATGAAGAACCTGTTTGCATAATAATACAGTCATCGCCACACTTACATTGAATTGCATAGCA
>NC_056732.1:746778023-746818023 GCF_019279795.1 Protopterus annectens
AATCAGACGCACGCGCAGCAAACAATAGCAGAAACAGGAAGGTCAGGGGAAGAAAAGGAAATGCGGAAGTAGGGTAATTGGAGTACTAATGAGCAATCAACACCAATCAACCCACGAAGGCCAATCAACGGCAGCTGACAAGTACGCTTGCAGAAACCTGCAAAACAGGATAGGGGAGGCATTGGAATGCAAAGAAAGGAGGGGAGGTATTGGAATGCAAAGATAGGAGACCTGACACAGAAGAGCAAAGCAAACCGACAGCAGACCGGCAGTAGCACACATAACGCAAGATACGCCAGGTCCAGGAAAGCACAAATGAAAGTAGGCTGCAGGATGCACGCCAGAAAATGGTAGGTGCAATGCGCAGAAATGTAAAGGGAAGGTCAAGAGGTAATTCACGGCAGGCAAATGTAATTCAACACCAAAGGCACCACAATAGTAGTTCCGGCAGTAAAACACATAACATGACCTGTAGCTACGAACGTACATACACACCCTATGACATCATCGGTGTTCACTGCACAATAGTATAAAGTGTGTAAGCACCCAACACACACCTGTGTATTCCCAAACACTGCACCATAGGTGTAAACACACGGGGAACTTTTAAAATGTACATGTTGGGAGCTGCCACAGCTGTGATTCATCAGCATGTGTTAGAGACTGACGGTGTTGTGGAGGATGATGCTGACAACCACCGCAGGCCTCGGAGGAGAAGGAGAGTGTTCAGACCAAGGGTAACCTACAAGGGGCTACATGACCTGGAGATAGTAGAGCATTACAGGGTGGACAGGGACATCTTACAGCAAATAGTGGAGCTGTGCCGGCCATGCCTGAGAACCAGAAACAACAGAGGGGAACCCATACAAGTGGAAACAAAGGTATGTGTAAGCCTGCGAATACTGGCCACAGGTACCTTTCAAAGGCCAATTGGAGAGATAATGGGTATCTCACAGGCATCAGCATCCAGGGTGCTACACCAGTTCCTGGATGCCATGTTACCACATGCCAATGAGCAGATATACTTCCCCAGAACTCAGGAGTAGTTGGCCAGCAATATGCGTCACTTCCACCGTGTGGCACAATACCCAGAGGTACTGGGTGCGATAGACTGCACGCATATACAAATCAAGTCATCACCCAGTGAGCAGGGTATGCGCTACATAAACCGCAAGGGATTCCACTCCATCAACTGCCAGGTCGTGTGCAATGCCCAGGGCATTATCATGGATGTGTGTGCTGGCAGCCCTGGAAGCTACCATGACTCCCATATCTGGCATGTCTCACAGCTGTATCAGGTATTTGTCAGGGGGGACATCCTACATGGCCATCTCGTGGGGGATGCTGGCTAGGCACTGGAGCTGTGGATGATGACTCCCATCAGAAATGCACACACACCCATGCAAGAACGCCATAATGAGGCACACGCACAAACCAGAATCATCATAGAGCCTGTGTTCGGGATGCTGAAATCACGGTTCCGGTGCTTGGATACATCTGGTGGAGCCTTGCAGTACTCTTCAGGCATGTGTGCCCACATCGTCATAGTATGCGCCATGCTACATAATATGATCCTGCGGAAGCAGCTGCAGCAGGGACAAAATGGTGAAGGCCCTCATAGCCCACCGCATTTGCCAAGGCCAGTACAGACACAGAGGGATTCAGACCATGAAAACACTGTGCCAGCCCCAGTAGGCAGATGGAGGCATGCCCAATATGCCTACGCCTTGGCAAAGAGGGAATGTATAGCACATACACTGACCGTGTAGGCCCCTACGGACTGACACCTCTCCACCTGCACACAAAGTAAAATTGATGGCACACAAACATGACCACCTGTAAATTGTAATGTATCGGTGGCCCAATGTGTGACTCCTACATAGGCAGCCCTCAAACACTGTAAACACAACAGCCAGTGCAACACGGAATGCCAACACCTGAACAGTACATGAGTCTTACAGCATATGGTAGTGCTGTGTGCCTGTCACGTTCCCCGCCAGATATAGATATATATATATATGTACACATATGCATATATATATAATACAGATAGAAAGGGCAATAGAGGGATATATGGTGTTATAGATGGATTCAGCGATATCTGCAAATATGATAGATAGTTCAACGACATTCATAACATCTTGGAGGTACAAATAAATAGGATACAGCCAACCATGGAATGTGTAACATACCAACAAGCGTAACCACGAGGCTGAAAGATCGATAGAACACAGTACCAGAACAGTACATCCGCGAGTAATAGTATGATGATATGAAGGGACAGTTAGTCACCGCTGACGGTGTCGTGGTCCATGTAGGTACTGTGTTCAACTGTGTCTGTGAGTGCCGTAGTCTGTGTAAGTGTGCGTTGAGGGTGCCGTGTGTGTTTCTGTGTGACTGTAATGTGTGTGTGTCCACAACATGTGTATGTTGGTGCCAAGTCAGAGGCAGACCAGTATGGTAGGTGTGGGTATAGCTAGCCGTAGGCATATGGTTACTACCTGTACCACAGTAGGAGGGACATCCCCACCCTGGGCAGTTGTGTCCTGACATAAAATAGTACAAAGGGCAAATGTCCGAGATGGTAGGCCATAAATATGTCCCATATATAATGTAACAGTCGTATTTAATAGTTATGCCTGTATGTAAGAAACTTAAATGTTACATGCAATATGATAAGTATCCAAAGTCACAACAATAGGTATGTAGTGAGGATAAAAGTATGTGCTACCTGTGTACTGACCGTGGCTACGTGTTGGCCTGTAAACACTGCTTTGTGTCCCGCAAGTGTCCAACAATGACCATATGATAAGGTGGCAACCCATGGCAAACAGGCTCTTTTAACAACACAACCACAATGACTGCAAATATCTGGGACAGAAATACAAGGGATAGCTGTCACCTACACATATCCCCTGATATATCGCTGCAATTACGGAGGTATACGAGTAGCAAGCTCACCTGCAGATGATATAGAAACCAGTTAACAATGGCCAAATGTACAATCCCGTAACATAAGTCTACTAACTGTTAGCTCTCTAATCAGGGACGGAGCCCACACACATATATACGGATTATGTAGAAATGCAAGGCCCACAAACCGTATATGTTACGTACAACCACCGACATCCCCCACACTAGAAACTAAAGCAATACAAACTGTAATAGCAGCACAAACATACAGTCAGTCAATTACATCTGCAGAACCCTCAACATACCATGTGAGAGACACAATTAAAGGCGACATGCAAAATTGCAGGCATTGTATAATGGAACAAACAGCCATGTTACAGGTATTGATTGCAATACTCCGTTAACAGACGTCGGGATGACAGGTACACCCACATGTTGAACCAAATACTCTACCTGTCACACACAATCCACGGGGGACATGAATCCAAACTATACTTGTCTCCATGCATAGCAGTTGCAGTTACTCATAAAAAAACACAATACAGACCGTCTCCCCGAAGGTAGGGCAAATAGGCAACGCCCAAGTGGAGAATCCAATTATACCCCACTGTCTCCGCGTAATTGGCGAATGGAGTAGCTGCACAGCTGATATGCAAGTAATTAGTCACTCAGGAACACCAATTGGTGGGAAGAATCCACATGTTTCAGGTATCGATGTATATAAGGATGACTTGCCAGACATTCAAACCGTATGCTCATACCGAAAAACAGTTGAAACACTGTGAGAGAGATAGAAACGAAATGCCGTAATGACAACAAGGTATGTAGAACACCCGATATGTAAGGTTATGTATAGCATGATCTGTATTAATTAGTTTTGCTGTATGTATAGCCTGGTTTGCATTAATTAAACGTGTCCGCAATGCATAAAGTGAGGAAAGGTATTGATGTAGTGATGCCTTGCTGAGCATACTAACGGTTGTAGAATCTGTGCGTCCAGCAGTGGGACACAAGGTACACAGCACAGACACCAGAAGGGATGCTACATGAGGCCATTAAACAGAACAATGCCATACAACCCGCCATCAGTGGTAGGGTATGTCCAACAAGGACGTGCCATAGCAGGGGATAGTATATGTTGATATACTGTCACAGCACGCATGTGTATGGGTAATAACGTTAATGACATATGTAAGGTAGTCCCGCTGAGCAAGTATGCTTTGCATTATGGGATACTATGTGAAATATGTGTAATGTATAGTATTATAGGTAGATATGACAGATATTCTACACAGCATATCAGGCATATCATGCATACCACAGGTATCGTCTATTGGTATGTACAATAACAGGATACATATGGCCTGTAGGTATGGGACATAGTAATAGCATGATAGCTAATCTAAATGGAAGGGCTACCAAGTAACCATGCACAAAGGACATGTAATAGCTGCACAGGTGCATAGTGGGGTACTATGCAGTCTGTCAAGTCCATGTGTAAGCACAACTACAGTGTTCACACTAGTGGCACCTCTCCAGGGTAGTGTCCTGTGAAGAGCAGAGCCAGGTGTCAGCTGCACCACTGCACAGTACAGCCACTGCAGTGATCCCAGGCCTACATGTGTCTCCCAACCACCAAGGGAGGTATCACATGAACAGTGCTACTGAGTGTCCCTGCGTGATGTACAGAGGACTTATGTTTCACAGCATGGTGAGTGTCCTGTTTCGGAATGTAACCCAGAAGCAAATCCCACTCATTGTGGCATGTGTGCACATATCCATGAGCATGTTGCTTGCAGTGGCCTCTGCTTATGTTGCGTATGAGGAGTATATCCATCAATAATGTTGTGGACATGGGCCCTGTCTGATCAGCAGAGGTCACCCATGAGTATGTAGTATGCAAATGTGTACAGATGTGGTGTCCATAGTGCAGCCGCATATTTAAACTGTTGGAGCTCAGTAAAAGTCATGGCATGTTAATGTTGTGGCATGTAAAGCTGTAGCTGTTGTATAGGGTACACCCTAAATGGGGTGGTGTACCCTTGAATGTGTGTAGATGTCTTGAGTTCAGAGGTACATTGGGTGCCTATGTACCAGTTACACACCCAGTACAGATAGGTGTGGCCATGTAGGAGGATATCCACACCACAGTGGCAATACGGTAACCACAGGAGTGGGTGCGACATATGTGTGTACTGCAAACATGTACAATGTGATATGTATGTAGGGGACTACCATCCATGTGATAGTCAGTGGGTGAATGGTGTAATGCAAAGGTGATGTGCATGCACCTTGTGTCATGCAGCTTGATGCCATGATAGTCATATTATGTATCTGTCACAGCGACACCCGTATGGTTGGAGTCAGTATCAGCTGGTGGAGCAATTGTGGCGCATGGTATGTAGGGGTTCTAAAGCTAGGCAGGGAAAGTCCCCTGTGCCAGCCTGTTCCGCAGGGAAGCATATACTTAACATGAGGGGCCCTATGACTGAGGACTGTGGTATGCTAAAGTACCTGACATGTAGTAGGTACTATGGTATGCTGGCCTAACTGTGTGTCCTGTCCATGAGCCACATAGCATAACATCCTGAGACACAGGGTACGATGTGCAGGTGGATGTGTATGTTGTCAATACCAGAATGGGGAATGGTGCTGAAAGGCAATGAGAGGACAATGTAGGATGTGTGGACTCCCGTACCATCAGCAACTGCCCTGGTAACTGTATGAAAGGAGTCCACCATGTGTAGGGGCCATGCTCTGGCCTTAACAAGCCCAACCCAGGTGGCAGCAGAGAACGGGAGACCAACAATATCTCTGAGAATGATGTCCTTGATGATGTGCCCCATAGCCACGCAGAACAGTCCAGTCAGGTGTGTAGGACTATAGTCCCACTCATGCAATGCGGTGCCACCTTTGTGTAGTGTGATAAATGCTGCTGTGTGCCATTCAGGGTTTACAATGTCTGAAACAAGGCTATTACTGAATATGGTGGCCTAGTGGGGAGACAAGTAATTCAGAGGTTGGTGGACATCACAGCCTGGGACGTTGGAAGTTGACATGGGGCCAGTATCCCAGGACACATAGACGTAAGTCAGTACTGTGTAGGTGTGACCACAGGGACATCACAATGTTCATGTATGGATTGCGGCCCTGTAGTGAGTGAGAGGGTGTACTGTCAGCATTGAATCCATCCTCCAGCATGCTGCCAACAATACCTGAGTCTGCAATGTTCCTGAGTGACTGTTGTATGTGACAGCAGATGTGGGTGTTGCCATTGAATACTGACATACCACCATAATGCCTGGTGGTACACCCCGGAATGTGTGGCAGTCAAGTTTACGTAGCTAGTCTTGGAGTATGTGATGAGGGACCCTGTGGCCCCACCACGGCTGACCAGTGAGCCACCCCACACATGGGAATGTACACCACTGTGCAACAGCCTACACCTGTTGTTGTACATCATATGTCCATGGAACATGACCATCAGAGTGGCGTCTGTTATCTGGTGTGTACCATCATGGCTCTGTGTGGAATAGCATGATCCATGCAGTTGTGTACATGCTAATTAAGTGCACTGGGGTATGTGTCAGCATTTGTATGTGCATTGTCCATCTGCACGGGTGTCATGATGTTAACAACCGCTGTCAGTAGACGTCTGTAGTAGGTGTAGTAGTACACATGTACTGTGTATGCTGTGATGGGTGTGTTTCCGAGATGTGGCTAACAAGGTAGATTAGCATATGTTCGGAATCCACCAATGAGGGGATATCCCCAGTTGTGTAACACCAGTCACATGTTGGTAGTGTTCATGCCAAGGGTAATGTAGGTCTTGGAGGTGGTGTGTATGTGTTGAACCAGCAGAGTGGAGGGTATGACTCATGGATGTGTCGGTACATGAGTGGCTATCCCAGCGAAGTGTGGGGTAGTGTCAGTCACACATCAGTAGTAGCTGAGGCCCACTGTCCACTATACCACCATAGAAGGTATGTTACCCATGGGGTATGATGTTGACTCTGTCACTTGTTACAATGTGTATAGCGGTCCCGGACACAGTTAGTTGCACATGGAGCACCTCTGATGCATTGTGCTAAGCAACTTGCCAGGATGTGTGCAAAACATAGTGGGATATGGGAAACCCTCAGCTGTGGGTGTGCCGGTCCAGGTATGTGCCTGGAAGGTATGGTCCGTCTATAACCTGTCATTGCAGGTGTGCTCTGCAGAGCCTACAGGCAGGTCTCAGTCACTGCAGAGATGTTGGAGTGGTGCATTATAAGGTGTGCCTTGCCTGCGTGTGTCACAGGGGAAGATGCAAGCAATGTGTCACATGACCCCATGTCGCGCATGCCAGTTAGCGCCCTGTCGGTGACAGTTATTGGAAACTGTGCAGGACAGGCAGTATAGCAGCAGCAAGAGCCTAGCATGTGAGCTGTACTTCCAGGGCCGACAGGTGCAAGTAATCTGTGCCACAGCATTGTGTTTGACCAGGACAGTCATAGCGGACAGATACCACATGCCTGTGGAATGACAATAGGAGCATAGGCAACTGTTGAAGTGACACAGTCGGTCATTGTACAGTGGTATCATGTTTGGATGAATGCAAAATGCTCCCCAAGGCTAGGCCCACACCCTCAGGGCTATAAGACTGGTGAGCTATTGCATGTCCCTGCACATGTAGTCTGTGAAGTGGCATCACAGGGCAGTCGCACTAACATGGCAAATGACAGACATATCTTACCTGGTAAGGTGTGGCATGGGTGCATAAGTTATGTTTCAGAAGCAGTTACCCGACAGCAAGATGTAAGCGACTAATGCCTTGTGTAGCCTGCTGTGTGGAACTGCAGTGTGACACCCTACAGAGTCAGCTATGATTGGTGTGTTGTGAATGTTATAACACACTATTGGCTGTATGTGGTGGGCACGCATGAGTCTGTGGGCTATAAGCTGGTGATGTTGTCTTCCATGATGGGGACTACCTCTGGTGCCTACAGTGAGTATGGAGACGTACTGCACAGGTTGTCCTCGTAGGTGTGGCCAGTGGTGTAGATTATGTGAGACTATGTGATGGATGGGGTGTGTTGCATATGTTACACATCCCCAAATGACTGTCAGGTGCAGTCAGGGTTGGCAACAGCATTAACCCCAACCATAGCTGTCAGCCTCCTGTCCCCAAAATAAGGAACATTAGCCCTCATACAGTGTGACAAATGGGCGAAACGTGTAACACTTACAACTGGCTTACTAACAGCGTCAACTAGGAACTGCATATGATGGCTAAAATAGGCTGGTCTTACATATAAAACAGATATTCCAATGAATTACTATGATTCTCATCTATCTAGCCATGGCTAGCAGGTAAACTATGTACAACAATGAATGTGTGACAGACCCTTCCAATGTGGAACCTTGAGGAACATGCACCTTTTAGAACCCCAAATGAGGTACGTTCCCCGTAATGAGGTACACCTGAGAGCTATGGGCCCAGCACAGCTGCAGACGTGCATCCCCCACAGGCTGTAGTGCCGTATGTTGGGAAGTGAGCATTGAATGTGTACACAAGACAATTGCTCTATTGCCACATGTATGACATATCCCTCATATAGACAGGCAGTAGCACTGGTACGTGACAGTTGGACATGCCTGCATATACAACCATGTCCCACAGGATATGTGCGTTACATGTGTACAACAGCTGTCATACCTTAAGCAAGCTGGGAAGTGTAGGACGGCCAGTGTACCTGTGGGAAATGGTGTGGAATGGGCGCTATAGTAATCAGTAGCTCATGACATGCTCACATGTTCTGAACAAGTGCCTGGCATGACCATACAATACAGATAGGGTGTTGGATAATATCAACCCACAAGTGGTGATGACAGTCATTTAGGGTGGCACCGCACTATAACCCTGCTGAGTATGGTGTGCATGTCCATGAACCATTAGCACTGTAGATGTTAGCAGTACAGATGTACAAGATAGCATGGATATTTGATTACAAATACCTTTGCATGCCACAGGTGTGTTCCACCAGTGGCCTGTTGACAGACCCACAACTACAAAAGGTGCAAGAGTGACATGTGCACAGCACATCTGTGCCAGATACAGTAGAACAGGGTTAATGTGTTGTACCCCACCCTCATTGTAGCCCATACCACACACACAAATGTTAGGCATCTGTGTATGCAAGGTTGTGAATGGCCATGACCTGTCAGTTTAGCTGTGTCAGTGTTGTGAACAACATACAGAATGGGCTGTGTGTGTGAGGTGTGTGACATATGTGCACAGTCTGATGGATGATACCAGCAGTGTCACCACTAGGTGAACATCCCTGTACCCATAAACTGCTACCTAGGCTGTGGTCAACATTATGGACACTGTGTAAGGGATGGTGCTGTGCAGTGCACCCCCGACATAGTGACATCTCCAGGCCCATTAGGTAGTCATCTGAGGTACCCATGTCATGTCAGGGTGCCATCCATGAGCAAGGAGATCAGTGGCCAGGCATATACAGCACTGTGGTGACCAATATTGGATCACATACCACCTGTAAGGGGTAATGGCTATGCATGGATGTGCGATAACAGCCTTCACAATCCACACCTCCACTATGCAGCATGCCATCTACCTTGCAGAAGAACATTTGCTACACCATGATGATGGACATGCTACATGTCCATATCCTGATGTATATGACATATGTCATGGACACTCACCGTACTAATACTAGGATCGCCACAGGCTGGACAGATCCCTGTGTCATATATGTGACATACTACCGCCATACCATGCAACCCTGTCCATCAAAGCTGCAGATGTCATCCCAGTCATACATGGTGTGATGGCCGCATGGTAGATGTACTATCAACTGACTGGATCACTAATGTTGCACTGATGCAGCTTACGGTGGCACAATGGCCATCTGTAACAGCATGGAAACTGTGCCCGCACATGCTATGGTTGATGACCATCCCTGCGAATGTCGTCTGACTATCCATTGTCCCATGTCTATCACATGTGTAATACAGGTGATCCGTGTCAGGATGTTGAACAGTTGTACAGTGCTGTGTAGATGTATATGGCAAAACACATGCATGTACAGGTGTCCATGCGTATGTGTGCATTGTCACTGCTCAAGTCCATTCTGGCTGTGTCTGTGTTGATATGTGACATATACACAGCATCCAGGTCAATAGTAGTACCGTGGACACATCGAGGCATGTGCAGATAGGTAAGAACACAAGTGCAGGCAAATAGACATGCCCACAGCAAGACAGCATTTACATGGAGTATGAAAACTGTAATGAGGTGACACACATATCTGGTGATGATATCGAATGCATAATGGGTGTGACATGTGTGACACAAACATGTCAGTCATGTCAGTGTCATGGTGCTTTGCAAAAATAACTGTGAAGATGCAGTAGATGTCATAGAAATGTATGTGCATCAGTATCTCTGTACATCTCTGAAACTGTGACCTGTCACCATCATTATGTTTTACAGATAATGCCCCGTACACGCCTCCCAGCATACACCCGCCAGGAGGATGATGTCCTCATCCCACAGCTCCATGACAACTATGACTTGTTGTTCAGCCATGTGCCACAGCATGCCCAGCAGCGGGATGACCTGTGGCAGGATCTACGCAGGAGGGTGAACGATGTGTGTGGCCATAACCGCACCTACCAGCAGGTGCGCAGACACTGCATGGACCTGATACAACATGCAAAACAGCGTGCCACTGCAATCGCCAGGGAACAAGGTGGAACAGGTGGTGGGCCACCAACCCAGCCCCCACTCACACACACCGAGGAGTTACTGGCCAGTCTGGGGACACCCAGTGAACAGCATCCAGAAACACTAGCTGCCATCGTGGAGGTGGGTGTCTCCCAACCAATGAGCCTGGAGTTGCCTGGTAAGTCGGTAATGCACATATGGCTATTATATCCCATGTAGTTGCATGTGTCACTGTACATAATGTAAAGTAACAACATATGCCAGGTATGTGGACACACATGCTGCATACTACAGTATGCTACGTTGTGTATGCACACATGTGCATACTATATGCTCTTACACAGGTGAATGTGTGCACATGCACAGTGCAACCTGTGGCTGTCATACAGTCATGGATAATGTTCATACTGGTGTGTCACCCCTATACAGGTACCTCTGGTGTGCCGCACAGACATGGGTCCGTTGCAGGTGAGACTGTCATTAGTATCAGGCATGTTACAGTGTAGATCTATTTGCCATGTGGCCAGTTAACACTTGCACACCTGATGTTTGTTCCAGTCACGATATGCAGGTCGCACCACCATGCATTCACACATGCCACCCATGTGCAATATATTCACACGTAAAGATACACAGACTTGAAACCACAGTACTTGTCATTACGACATGTGTGGTCAGCTGTGCATACAATGGTGGAGGTGTTCTACAATGGAGGCATATGTAGTATGCATTGGAACAACATGTGTGGTATGCACACAGTACCACACAGTGAGCTGTGATATGGGCAGCCCACAAGTGTCACCATTGTGTCATATGCCCCTGCATCGGGTGCACACATTGTGATGTGCCACCTGACATGTCCCAGACATGTAGTGTTCTGTCTGCAATATTGTCACACTATCACATGACCTATACCCCACATACCAAACATACAACCCGTTGTCTGCATAGACCTGTGGAATGTGACATATCTGACATGTATGGGTGTATGTCATATGGGACCACACAGACATGTGGAGAAGATGCCCATCACACACAATTGGTCACCACATGTGCACACATGGCCATGGAGGATGGCCAGGGACATGTAGCCACAGAGTACATGGGATGTGTATACACCCTGTTGCACATTGTCCACACATGGTCCAATTATAGCCTTAGTTGACCGATTATACAGTTGATGTGGTACAGTGGACAACCTAAAAGCCTGAGCACAGCTACAGGAGGTGTCACTGAAGTCTACCATATATGATCTGTCAAACATCACGACTGTGTTGCATTTATGGCTATGCAATGTGTACATATTATGCATTCTACAGCAACATACATGCCTCATGTTGCCATGCAATGGCACAGTGTCTGTACTTCACACTGTATAGCAATGTAGACGGCTCACACTACCCTCCCGTGCTCATGCACATTTGCTAAACATGCATTCTATCTGTAGGGCATACACACAACACTGCAATGTGAAGCCCATTATTTGCTGTATATGTGTCAGGACACCATTGTGTCAAACATGTATGCATGTTAATGCACATGTCAGCAAATTACATGTCAATGTCATGTCAGCCATGTGTACTGTTATCCTGTTCTGGGCCACATGGTGTATCTTGGGGATGCATGCATACTACCATGATTGTGTGAACTGCATGGCTACTGATATGACACCTGCTTGCTGTAGTGTGCACCCCAGGGAGGTATGCTTACTAACACTATTAATGTCTGAGCTGCATGTCCTCTGCTCTACCGCAGGCATGCTGCATGCCATCTGACAAATCACATGCATGGTGTGTCTGTGTGTCTGTGTGTGTCTGTGTGTGTCTGTGTGTCTGTGTGTGTGTCTGTGTGTGTGTCTGTGTGTGTGTGGTTGTCTGTGTCTATTGTACTTTACAGTATTTCTTTGCATTCACAGGTGATGTAGGTGCGTTACCCTCCTGCGGTCCATCTGATGTTAGTGTCCCCACAGATACTAGCGGTGATGAACATATGCATGAGGTACAAGCAGGGTTGTCAGGGGCTGAATCTGTGCCAATGGCTACCATCCCAGCTATGCCCCCCTCTTCCCCGCACACAGTTCTGCTGCCAACACATACTGCATCACTGGTGGCCATAGAGGAAGGACAGTCAGCATCTGTTGGTGTGGAACAGGAACGTGTGGTGGCTACAGAAGGTGTGTCTACACACCATGGTGTCAGTGTAATGACTGCAGATGTGCCACACAGGCATGTGGCCGGTGCTGCTCGTAGGAGGACCTCTGGCAGACATGCACCTGCAGGACAGAGCACAGCAGCTGGTATCACCAGACGCATGTTCCAGACTGTAATGGCGGCACAAGCACGTGCTGAACTGCAGAACAGAGAAGGGCTGAGGCTGCAGAGGGCTGCTATCCATACCCTAAATGGCAACATCCAGGCATTGGCAAATGCTCAACAGCAGATTGCTAATGTTCTGGATAGGCGACTAGGTGAAATGGTCAGAATCCTTGACCAAGGCATGGCAATCCGCGAGCAGGAGCTGTCTGTGCTGGAACACCTGGTAGGAGTGAGGCGTAGGCCACGTGGACGTAGGCCAGCAACACCACCTAGTGTAGGTCGACGTGAGAGTGCCACCTCACATGCCCACTCCCATAGTGCCGGTAGCAGTAGCAGTGCAGCTGCTGCTGCGCTGTCAACACCAGGACATAGCAGGCCACGTGGTCGTGGCCCTGGACGGTCTCAGCAGAGACATGTTTCCAGCGGACATGTGTCGTCGGACAGTAGCAACTCTGTACCTCCACCTGGTAGTGCCCGTGCAACCCCAGGCAGGCACAGGTCACGTGGCCATGGACGGACACAGTGAGCTGTACAACCTGCACTGTACAATCTGGGGCTGTCAATTATACCCTGTGTAGGCATCACAAATGGCAGAACTGTGTACACACATACATGCACACAGCAAACACAACTGTAGGGCTCCACAACATCCACATGCATTCTGCACAGACATGTCCAGTCAACTCACTGGCCCTTACACACACACATGATGTTATCCATTGGTGCAGCCTATGCCCCTGGCAAACATATCACCCTGTGGATATGATGAAGCCTGTGCTGCATCCCTGTCATCCACACCATCGGTGCAGGGTTATGCACAAATATTCTGATGCACAGGGTGAACAGCATAGTGAGAGGTGTATGTAATACCTGTGTATGCATAGTGAGGGATGTGTATGTTGCAGTGGTTGTGTGCAGCCTATGCCCCTGGCAAACATATCACCCTGTGCATATGATGAAGCCTGTGCCACATCCCTGTCATCCACACCATCGGTGCAGGGTTATGCACAAATATTCTGATGCACAGGGTGAACAGCATAGTGAGAGGTGTATGTAATAACTGTGTATGCATAGTGAGGGATGTGTATGTTGCAGTGGTTGTGTGTGAATACTGAGTTGTGTATGTGACATAGGTTGTGTACTGTCGACATGCACCAGTCACACCATGTAGTGCAGGTGCAGCATGCATTGTGATGTGTTCATGGTATGTGTCTCGGTTACATCTGTAGCACCATGTTGGTTGTGATACCCTGGTTCCCTCCTATGGTGTACTTGCATGTGCCTACAGGTAGCAGTGTTTGCAGTCCCCCGCGTGTAACTGTGGAATACACACAGGCACGTCTGGCAATATCAGCATGCTACATGTACCTTCATCCTGACTGTTGGACACACAAACATGACACAGATGTCCGCACATATACTGCACCTGACGCATGTGGTCGGTGCCACAGGCTACACTGGACAGAGACGTGACATACATAGCAGGACACATTACAGGTATGGTGACATGGTGCAGGGGTTGTACACAGCGGCCTGGCCAATGATGATGTGAGGTGTCACTTGGTAGCTGGAGGCCACACTGTGCAGCAGTAGGACCCTGCAACAGTACGTGAACATGGCCGCAGTCACGGGGTGTACACCACTATAATGCACACCGCATAGTGTGCAGTTGGGGACCCTTGCCTTTGTGGTCATCACCCTCACAGTACTATGCACCCACACTTCGTGTCACAGAGAAGGGACATGCACAGATAGCCAGTATGGCTGGGACCTATGGCATCAACAGGGTTGTGCAATGCATCACCATTACGGGTTAGTCAACACGTGGGGCCAGTGATAATTTCCCACCGTATATTAGCATACACACTCACACCAAGCACCAGACATACATACATACAGACACACACACACTGTGGTGACCACACATGTGTATACGGACAGCCGATGTGTGTGATGCACCTCACCGGCAAACGTCATGCTTCCCACACTGACGTATGTACAGTTCTCTACAATGGTGAACAGGGATGTGTAGCAACTGGGACATATTCCCCGTGATATGTGGCATCCCTGATCACACATTCAGACACACATGGCAGTGCTGGGAATTATACACCAGCCATATGATGACACGTTTGATGGACATGCAGTGGTATTGATTGCATTTTGTGTACCAATGCTATATCTGGCAAATGTGCTGCTATATACACACGAGAGGGTGTAGGTGTTACAGGTGCCATATGACATATAGTTGTTAACACCTGACCGCTGTGTATGCATTATGTCAGCACCATCATGTAACAGCAACATAGCGTACAGTTAGCACATGGCATGATAGGATGGTGTGTGATACAACTGTGAGCCACCCCCTGCATACACACATCTAGTCAGGTGGTTCACCACGTTATGTAAACACACATCCCTCCATACGTGCTGTTTGTATGTCACCATATACAGATGTCAATGATGGGTATGCATTGTGTCTGCATGTCGTAGGTAGGTGCAACTATGTTACGGACATCAGCCACTGCACAGCATGTTTGCTGCATGCACAGTAAAGATGTCACATGTGTCTCCTGTTGCCATGTTTGTATGCATTGCTATTGTTGGACATGTGTGTTGACATACATAACACATGGACTGTGGTATGATATCACGGGTGTCACAGGCGACCAGTACAAGGGTATGTGTCCCGGTCAACACTGCTACCCCCTGTAGTGTGAGCATTCAACAGACATGGGCCCACATTCAATTCGCGTGTGTAGCACTCATTAGGCCAGTGTTATGCACGAGGTACATCAAAGGCCATGTATGTATGTGTTGTATGTGCAGTCCATGCACACATCCACACAATCACATGTATGACATACCCAGATGTGTGTTCATTGGTGTACAGCAACAGTCAGGTGTCACAGCTGTGTAAGGGCCATGGTATGTCTTGAGCCGACCTGTTCATGTATACTGGTATCATTGCAATGCATAACACCTGCTGGATCCCTGTTGGTATGTGTGTACTCTGCACAGCTGGTGTACACCGCTGTACAGCCCAGTGGTCATGTGTCACATGGTGTTGTTGGACCGTAAGGCTGTGTAGTGCTGCACCAACAACATGGTGCTGACTTGACAGCTACAGTGTACACTACAGTGTGTACATGTGTGACCTGCACCTGTGACAGCTGTGATGGCAGCTGTGTGTGTACAGGTCACTGCATGTGTGACCGCCCTGTGCGTGAGGGCAGTTATACCTTACTGTGCCCTTCTGGGTGTACACTCCATCTGCATGCAAGATTGCCCTTTGCAACAGCTAAGTGTGTGAGCATGCCCAGTATGCCGTTGTGTAGATGGACACACAGTACATTCCGCACTGCACCCCTCTGTGATTAGACTCCGTGTGCATGCAAGATGGCCCTTTGCAACAGCTAAGTGTGTGAGCATGCCCAGTATGCCATTGTATAGATGGATGCACAGTACATTCCACACTGAGCCCCTCCGTGATTAGACTCCGTGTGCATGCAAGATGGCCCTTTGCAAATGCTAAGTGTGTGAGCATGCCCAGTACACCGTTGTGTAGATGGACACACAGTACATTCCACACTGCGCCCTTCCATGATTAGACTCAGTGTGCATGCAAGTTGGCCCTTTGCAACAGCTAAGTGTGTGAGCATGCCCAGTACACCATTGTGTAGATGGACACACAGTACATTCCAAACAGACATGTGATACTAAGTGTGTGGACATGGCCATTGACATCCTGTATAGCCATGGTGGTCATCCAGGCACCAGATGTCCAATTTCAATGTCACGATGGATGCCTACATTGAACACACTTGTTGCTCTCTCGAAGGCTGTACTGTCTGTGGTGCATCCCATATCTATTCAGTGTTGTTGTGCTCCGTAGATATTTAGTTGGCCCATTGACAGCACTGGCGTGTTTGTGTACGTCTACCTTGGGACGGCAATATGCTTTCAGACCGCTCACTCTCTAAACATTCCCTATCGGCATCTTTGCCTTTGCGGATGATGTCACCCACCTAGAAGTATGCCTCTGGAAGTGCTGTGTTCAGTAATCTCAGTAGCGCATTCTGTAAATGCGTAATGCTGTAGTGTATTAGAGTAGGTAGGTGTGTGTTCAACTCCCGGCCCTTCCAAGTGTGTGTGTGTGTGTGTGTGTGTGTGTGTGTGTGTGTGTGTGTGTTTCCAGCTGCCTGGGGACATGGTAATGCTTTTAGATGCCTCACAACACATACATTCCCTATCGGCGTCTTTGCCTTTGCGGATGATGTCACCCACCAAGATGTATGCCTCTGGGAGTGCTGTGTTCAGTATTCTCGGTAGTGCGTTCTGTAAATGCGTAATGCTGTAGTGTGTTAGAGTAGGTAGGTGTGTGTGTTCAAATCGCGGCCCTTCCAAGTGTGTGTGTGTGTGTTTCCAGCTGCCTGGGGACACAGTAAAGCTTTTAGATGCCTCACAACACATACATTCCCTATCGGCGTCTTTGCCTTTGCGGATGATGTCACCCACCTAGATGTATGCCTCTGGGAGTGCTGTGTTCAGTAATCTTGGTAGCGCATTCTATAAATGTGTAATACTGTAGTGTGTTAGAGTAGGTAGGTGTGTGTTCAACTCCTGGCCTTTCCAAGTGTGTGTGTGTGTGTGTGTGTGTGTGTTTCCAGCTGCCTGGGGACACAGTAAAGCTTTTAGATGCCTCACAACACATACATTCCCTATCGGCGTCTTTGCCTTTGTGGATGATGTCACCCACCTAGAAGTATGCCTCTGGGAGTGCTGTGTTCAGTAATCTTGGTAGCGCGTTCTGTAAATGCGTAATGCTGTAGTGTGTTAGAGTAGGTAGGTGTGTGTTCAACTCCTGGCCCTTCCAAGGGTGTGTGTGTGTTTCCAGCTGCCTGGAGACACAGTAATGCTTTTAGATGCCTCACAACACATACATTCCCTATCGGCGTCTTTGCCTTTGTGGATGATGTCACCCACTTAGAAGTATGCCTCTGCGAGTGCTGCATTCAGTAATCTTGGTAGCGCGTTCTGTAAAAGTGTAATGCTGTAGTATGTTAGAATAAGTAGGTGTGTGTTCAACTCCCAGCCCTTCCAAGTGTGTTTGTGTGTTTCCAGCTGCCTAGGGACACAGTAATGCTTTTAGATGCCTCACAACACTTACATTCCCTATCGGCGTCTTTGCCTTTGCGGATGATGTCACCTACCTAGAAGTATGCCTCTGGGAGTGCTGTGTTCAGTAGTCTCGGTAGCCTGTTCTGTAAATGCGTCATGCTGTAATGTGATATGGTAGTTAGGTGTAAGTTCAATTCCCAGGCCTGCCAGATGTGTGTGTGTGTGTGCATGCTCCCGTCCACCAGGGGACTCAGGTTATGCTTTTCGACGCTTCGCAACACAGATTTATCCTGCTGACGTCTTTGTCTTTGCGGATGTTGACATGCACCTAGTAGAATGCCTGTGTGTCTGCTGTGTTTAGTAATCTCGGTAGCGTGTTCTGTAAATGCGTCATGCTGTAGTGTGATAGGGTAGTCATGTGTAGGTTAGATTACCAGCCCTGACACATGTGTGTATTTTTTGTATCTCTCTCTCTATATATATATAAGATCTATTTTCTGCCCATAACTCTGCTCTTGCATGGACAGCTGACTGTTTCATGTATCGCATATTTGCATAGCTTTCACATACCAATGGGGTATGTTGCAACTCCCAACATTGTCCATGCAACGTCTGTGTTACGGGCGGTGTTACAGGCCCTTACAGGCGTTTGCTGTATATCTTGGCAGACATCTATCCTTGCTGTACTCTCACTGTACTCGTACACGCCGGAGGCTTCATGTATCATGGCCTAGTTTTGATGTGTGTATGTCTATTTGTGCTGTGTGCATGGCTCTGGGTATGTCCCACTATCATCATTTGTAAAGGTGACAGCCCTATAGGTTCTTCATGTAGACTGCTGTGTCATTTGACATGTCAGCACATACCTTCGGACAGTACTGCACGTCCTACTGCAGCGCATTTCATACCTTCTGCGTTATCTTGCAGTTGATATTGCTGTTTCCTCACACATGGATCTGTTTCTGTTCATACCACTCCACCTCCTAGAGCAAGTTGTTGGACAAGGCCTTATCTGATAGTGGGACACATAGGGGCAGTATTGACATGTCGCTCTTACAAACATAGATAGTTGACACAATAATAGGTTTTGCATTAGTACGGCTTTTCTGTCGGATTTGGTGTCTTACTCACATGTTTGTCATTATTTCATGTCTTCAGTTATCATGAAAGTGCCAGAATGTTACTGTTGTTACATGGAACACACCAAACATATGAGGCAGAACTCTGCACATTCTGCGTAAATCTGTACAGTTGCGGAGTATGTGTCTGTAACAAAATATCAACTTTCTGACACCAATATACACACACTGTATGGTGGCATCACAGACCACATGCCATTACATTTATATTGCAGGACACACCCACCCAGACAGTTGTATTCCTCACACAGGCCAACAGCTGCTTATCCACACTAATTGGTCTATCATGTACCGTATGTGTGCGCCGGTATTTGCGCTTTCCGTCAGTGGCAGAGCTCACGTACGTGTCTGGGGGACTGGACATTGTTACGGTGACACTGCATGACACCCTGAGGGACACATTACTTTTGTGTCTATTAACCTTCCACATTGACATTCACAGGGCATACGATGTCCTTCACATTTGTCGGAGTACATGTGTGTGTCTTGTACATGTTTTCTCATTTGTCCTGATGTCTTTCTTCTCACCTGTCCACCTAGTATCACTAGTTCTGTACATGTATTTTGGACAGGTTACCTTCATACCCCTAACCTGTACACATTATAGGTAAACACCCTGATGTTTGACCTTGTTACATTTGTCATAGTGATGTGCCTTTCTGGTAAATTGCTGGCAAGGCATTACGGACTGTGCGGTAGATAATAGTGACTGACATTTCCATTACATGATTAGTAACACTCATAACATCCGTATTCATGGGTACGCCAGTATTCTCACAATGTTCTGACTTTGTCTGGGGTATATCTAATATAGTCCCTATTTGTATTTCATGTACTATGCCTTAGTGCAGCTGTGTTATTCTGACAGTTTGCCAGTTATGGGTACCATCTTGGTCGTATGCATGTCCATCCATGATAATCGCTTACATGACACTGATATAGGGCCCTACATATTGCCAAAATGGTTTCCGCAATATCCAGTAGATGGTTTGCCCCATTATTGAGAATATAGGTGTGTGCTATATCCACATCACTCCCACGGAGCAGGCCTACGAAATCCCTGCCAAACAACACCTAGGCCCATTTCTGCATACCCATGATTCCCATACCTGACAACCCTCTACAGTACCCATTACACATGTTTAATGTGTGCGGTACAGAAGTGTGGAGACACGTATATGCACTCCCCACTCTCCGGATATCAGTTTGTACGTCATACATTCTATCGACACGTGTCATCACCCTTGCACCTGATACTGTTGCATGTACAGCTATTTCGTATTTGCTGCGGTCACTTCTTTTGCTTCAATGTTGGTTGACACTACGTAAGATTCAATTTTTGGAGTCCTGCAATGGACACCTATCTGCATGTTTAAAGTGTAGAACTTGCTGGACTGTCACTTTCTGGCCAATGGTTTGGAATGCTGCGGTTTATTCACCTTTCCTGCATGTCTGTTTGTCTACCCATATTAGATATAACGTCGCCTTTTTATGTACATATGTCATATCTACGGGACATATGTCTGTTGTGTATACATATATACATGTACAATCCTCATTTCATAACTTGCTTTGGTTTACGTCTGTGGATTATGTGTATACACATATATCTATATCCATAACATACCTTTCCACTATACAGATTGTCGCAGAGTGTACAGCTGCTTGCCCCTTTATCTTTGCTGTGTTTTAAATAAACCTGTGTCTATCTGGCAATGTCGTGGCATTTAATTTGAGACTTACAGTGGGGATTTCTGGCAAGCAGTTCAGGTTACGACTGCATACCCTTCAGAGAACCCATGCTACTGACACACCCGTTATTCTATCCACTTTCTATGTTTGTTCTGGCACATATCTGGTGTTTGTCCCTATTTGTACTGGTAGTTACGAGGTTAACAGGTTTGAGCCATGTATAACTAACATGGGGGAAACAGCATTCATTTACTATGCTGTGAGTGGATCACACACGCACAGGCACACTTGCATTTCCTTATTGTGGGTTACATATGTTTACTAAGTCTTTGTGCTTACATGGGCTTTATTACTTGTGACAGTACCAGTAATTATCTGTAATACGGTTAACGGACGTTTGTGAAACACACGTTCACCTTTACATATTTAACTGTCTGTACAGCACAGACGCATTCATTACACTTTCACATTATATGTGCTGTAGTCGTTGTTCAACCGGGACTGCATTCACGTTGGCCGGATGCTGTCACCACTATACGTTTGGTGTTCTGACTCATTTATACGCATACCCATAGTACATAGCTACATTAACATATGCCTCACCGCTTCACTTATGTCACAGGCATCCATTCTCCTGCTGGGAAAAATGCGGTACTACATGTTACACATTCCCTATTCCCTACTGCTCTGGACCCATGCTGCATATTTCATCACTGCAGAGATATTCAGAACCCAAAGGCTTATAGTCCTGACACATACAGGTCTTTAATTGTCAGGGTGTTCATGTGGTGATCTGGGTTTAGGCTTGTCCACCTGGTGAACAGAACTGCCCTGACCATGTTCAAATGTCAGACAAAGTACATGGACAGGGTTTGTCCAATTTAAACATTTAATCTGTGTTTACAGACACAGGTGTTTGGGCAACTGTCAGCAGCTTATGATGTTGGCAATACATAATATGGGTGGGGGCGGTTACGATACATAATCCACGGTGAGTGGTGTTCCCATTCACATTTGACTATTTCCTGTATTCATTCTTACGAGGGTTATTATTTTGCACATGACTTAACTATGAATTAACTACGGGTATGCAGTAGTACAGTCAACATATGTGACGGCTTGTTACAGTATATATGTATGGACCTCTGTAATACTGGGGACTACCCCACATCCTTCACAACATTTCCTGCTTATGTACATACTATTATTCCATGAACTTTCGAAGCTTGTGAGAGCAGTAATTACATCTGTCCCTATTTGTCCACCCATCCTTTTAGGCTTTGTCCAGGTTTTGTTGCTGTAATAGGTTGAGAGGTGGTGTCGGTATGTGATTGAGTTGAATATATACTGTCGATAATTCAGTGGGGAGTAGGGTTACCACTTGTTCCTCTTTGCGAGGGGAGGTCCCACTTTGGACAGTTGTGTCCTGTGATGACACCTAAGACATGGCAAATGTCCTGTGATTTTAAGACAATAATATATTTCTTCATTTCTGTACTAGTTGCATAATACAGGTATTTTGAATCTGGTACACATAACTATTATTTGGGATAGCATAAGCTATTCAAATGCTATGGCATTAGCTTTTATCTTGGCATACACATGTAATTCTGTACTTTGCACAGGCTGGGGGTATGTTTTATCCTGCAAATTCTCACATTTCTACAAGGGATGTCCCACCTTGGCCATCTGAACAGGTGGCAACCCTAGTGGGGTGACCTGCATGGTGGACAGCTGTTCCATCCTGCGTAGTATGAATTGCATGTCTGTGTAGAAACTGAACAGTACCGTGACTACACATACATGTTTTGTCCAGATGTGTACAGTAATGGACACCGTGGTGTGTAAACAACTCTGAGGTTTCAACAAGTTACTTATCCCACGCGGGATGTACACACATTTTGCCGTAACATTAACGCGCGGGCATTTGGATTTACGTACCTGTGATGGGATGTTTACAAACGTGGGATACATATTTGCAATCCGGACACTGCCTAGGACGATACTTCCTACTACATATGGGGAATACCCGCTATGTGTAGGTGTACGGATGCGCAAGGCTGGTAGCTGGATTTGGTGGACATTCGGACATGGGTGTGGGTTATGTGCTATACAGGGGTTGTTGCGTATTGCATTTGCATGCATGGGTTCTACTTTTGGATATCCCGGTTCCGCATATAGCATCCTATGTGTATGTGATGGTTACGTTCCTGTTCATGTGTATAGCACATTTTAATATACATATGTTTGTGTGTGTTTGGTATACAATATGGACTGTCAGGTTTTTTTACGGTTATTATATAGCCACAACTGCCCTACTGTGTACTATCACTACCACTGTGGGACTGCTGGTGACTATACCCATGGGGCTAGACGTGTGTATTGGCGGCGCGCTGACATGATGCGCTTCACTTCCACTGGGTATAACTTCTGACAGTGCAGTACATTACGGACACACGATTTTAAATGTCATTTGTTCCATGGACGGAAACTCATATTATGTTGTGTGCATTTCTGTTTGGTTCTCCATTTTGTGTGGCCGGGAACTGTCTTGCATGCTTTGCATACATTTCATTATCCACGGACACTGATAGGTGTGATTACTATTGCAGGCAGGCTATAATATTCAGCAGTTTAGGTTGCTCATCGCCAGCCAACATTGACACGCCTCCGGGCGCAGCTTAGTAATGCCCCATGCACTCGCGCACGAGTCCTATGCACGTGGATGTGGTAGCGGCGCACCTTCATTAATATGCATATGGCGCTACTACACCATTTATATGCCACACAGCCAGCGCAGGCCTTACACCGGCCTTGCGCCAAGCTTCATGAATCCGGGGGTCAGTCTTTTTTATACCATTTGTGGTTCATTTAAAGCTACCTTCAAAGAAATGGCACAGAGCCATGTATCTTTATTTGCATCTACACCCCTGTATATATATATATATATATATATATATATATATATATATAAATATATATATATATATATATATATATATATATATATATATATAGAGTAACTACATTAATAAGAAAGTATAAGAACAAAGAAACAATTCAGTTACTGCTTTTGCTAAGGGGTAGGCATTACTGACTGGGGTTTTGTCTTCTTTCTTATTGGTTCTTTTGCCTTAGTATTACTGATTAACATTGGTGGACAGTGCTCTATGCAGCATCATGCAATGGTGTAAATCTTCTCTTTTCACACTTAATATATGACAAATCTAATACCTTAACTATAAGCCAAAATACTTTCCTAAGTAGTTGTGTTAAGAGGCTATGGCTTGTTTTAACAGAAGTGTTACTTCTCATGTGTAGACTATGATTCTTTTCTTTTAGGTAGATGGCACTTCAGTAAATCAGCTGCAAATTGCAAAGGTGCTTTTCCCCCTTTAGTTGCATTATAAATCTCTAGAACCATGGATTTACACTTCCCAACTGTCTCTGTAGCTGGCCTAGTTGAAATGAGCATTCTGAAACAATATAACAACTCTCACATGTTTACTGACAGCTACCTATTACTTAAACAAACTGACAGAGAGTGTGTGAGAGATGCAGTTATATAATGTTATTGGAGGCAAAGTTCTGATATAAAGTTACTAGAAACAATTAATAGATGGTCCATACCACATGACACCACATTTAACCAAACACACCTTAGACCAAACAAGTGGACCTACATATGTTGATGCACTTAAAAGTAATCTACCTAAACTACAAATGTCTTCTAAATGTAACCTAAGAAAAAAATACCCTCAGCAACTTCACAAATACACAACACATGCACTGACCACCATGAAGCATACATCTATGAGCCACATTGCTTTAGTTCAAAAAGCCTTGAGGCAAACTGCCAATGTACCATGCACCAAGATGTGCAAGGAGAAGGTAATGGTCAAATGCCTATCAGGAACCAAGATTCACAACATCACACATGAACTCAAGTCCCTGCACCACAAGTACACATATGACACAGGGTAACCATTTGAAAAGTCAGAACCTACTGCAGTGAGTCCTGTAACATGGAAACTGAATGGCTGAAAAAGCAGGCTTACATATACTAAGTCTGAAACAGTCATTTCTCTGAATATTAATTTTTCTCCAAAGTATGGTGATCTCAGGGTTGGCATATATATATATATATATATATATATATATATATATATATATATATATATATACACACACACACACACATATATATATATATATATATATATATATATATATATATATATATATTAGTTTTGGGGTGGGCTTACATTTCATATCAGGGGACATGGAGGGCACAACCTCAGCAAACATGAAAGGTAAAGGAGAAGAATGACGTTTGAGATTCGCTCTTTTCATGAAGTTTTGGTCTTTTTTTGTTCAGCATGTTGGCACTCAAAATTTCAAGTGTCAGCTTTTCACTAGAGAGCCATAACATAGTCAGTACCTTGGTGAGTAAATGACTTGAGACTTATCTTCATGGACCATATGAAGAAAGACATGATGGAGCTCTTTGCACATGTGTCTTAGGCAGGTATGAACATAGACTTGGGCAGCTTTCTATGTCTATCAAGAATGACACTACAAAAATAACTAAAGATTATTGACTTCAACAACTGGCTTAGCTTCTGGGGCCATTCTAGGAAGGTACAATATCTGCCTCTAAGGAAGTGGTAGACAGTCCTAGCTGTTTTGCTAAGGATGGCCTGCACCTATACCCCCCCCACCTCACCGGCTTTTGTATATTAACTAAATCGTAGTCTAACCTTCCAATGTTTCCAACATAACAAAATAAAATCCTGATAGCGTAAAGGTATTTCAGTTCAATGTTAGGGCCCTAAACAAGCAACTTCACTTTTTGCACACAAGCGTTACACTGGAAAACATTGATATATGCATTGTCACAGAGACCAGGTTTGACATCAATGAGATAACTACTTCATTGAAAAGTTTAAATGTTTAACACTTGTTCAGGTGCACTACACTTTATGAAGGCTCTAGGACAGAGGTGTCTTGAAATTCTAAAAAAAAAAAAAAAAACAAAAAAACAATCACATCCTGACTCATTAGACAGGACAACAACTTCAACTGCTTCTCATATCATAGATAACTATAAGACCCTCTCTATGTCCACCTCAGGCCATACTTCCTAAATAAGTAGTAGGGAGTCCCTTTGCATTAGGTCAAACACCATTCTCCTAAGGGAAATCAACCACCCTTCCAGTAACTGAGAGACTTACACAGCCTCAAATGTGTATACAAAGGAATTTGTGGATTTCATCAATACATACTGTCTGAACCAACTCTATGTACCCCAACCCGGTGTGATAAAAATCCTGGATGTGTTCCTTACCAGTATGAAACATCTTTGTTCACCACCAAATGTCATGTAGTCTCTGATCTAATCAGACCACAAATCAGTCAAATTCACCATAAGAATGAAGCCAAAAAATGATCCAGTATCTTAGTATTCAGAGATTATATGAAGGCTTAGCTACTAAAACTGAGTGATAACTCCACTAAATTCAAAATGCTGACCAATGTGATGATCCCAGTCCCACTACTTGTGCAGAATCCTTTGGCACCAAGTTCTATGCACATCTAAACAACTGCATAGATGCCAAATTTAAGAAGAAACCCCTATGGTGTTACCCAAATATAAAATGACTGTATGATAAAAGAACTGAAAAACTCATTGTAAGCAAATACGAACTTAACAATGAAGATGGTAAAAATGATCTTGCTAAACTTAACACATAACTCTTGATTAAATCGACCAAACCCAGATATGATATAAAAATAGCCACCCAGGTGAGGGTTGATCACAAATCATTTTTAACTATGCTAGAAACCTCAGAAACAATGCAGAGCACTACAATGAGCTATAGTAAATGATAATGCATACTCAGATCCAGAGGACATAGTCAATCTCCTTTCAGAGAAATTTATCTCTAATTAACCCTCCTCTCTCCTCCTATATTTAATATTACATACCGACATCCGCACCCCCCTCAAATCTCTCAAGAACAAGTCCTCAAGGCATTATGCAAGGACAAAAGGACTACTACCATGGGGCTAGAAGACATACTGGACTGCCAAAGTTTCACCTTGAAACAGGTCTTGACAGACCCTCTACAGAGGCTATTTAATATCAGCCTTCAAACAGGCTTTCTGCCAGATAAATGGAGGACACCAGCAGTCATCCCCTTGAACTAAGGCGGGATGTCCACTGACGCAGGTAATTATAGACTCATAAGCCTGACCAACTTCATCTGAAAGGTTGATGAAAGGATCATCATGGAATTAGTTTATAAGGGCATAGGCAACCTGCAAACTCTTGACTCAAGCCAGTTCAGATCAGTGAAGGGGAGATCCTGCCTACTGAATCTGCTTGACTTCATTAACTAGGTTGCTGAAACAATGGGTGAAGGCAAATCAGTACACACCACATATCTAGACCTTGCAAATGCATTCAACACCATCCCACATTCTGGTATCATAGATAAACTTTCCTATTTAAATGTAAACCCTTACGTAACTGAATGGATATCTAATTGGCTGAAAAATAGACCCCGAGAATTCAGAGTAGGCAACTCTTCCTCCTTCAAAAGATCGGTCTTTAGCAGGGTTTAGTCCTTGGGACACTCTTTTACATTTACTTCTCAGAAATCAAAGCAAATGTTAAGGAGCTATTACTGAATAAGTTTGCAGATAACTATAAACTTGGTTCCATTATAAGCTTTAAAAAAGATACCCAAAATCCTAAAAGAGGGCCATTTCCAAACAAATAGCTGTTGTAAAAAGCATGGACTAAAACCAAATGCCAAGAAATATATAATAGCATCCTTAGTGGAGAGTGGTATGAGAGTATCTAGATGAAGGAATCTAAAGACTAGAGAGCCTAATAAGAGGAAGAATCTTTGTTTTGTGGGGGCCTATTAGCTTTTTTCAGATGAGAGGCAGGTTAGTCTTGGTTTGGGAAGTTGGCTATGAATTTGCACATTTTGTTAAAAAGCATTTGTAAGGTTGTGGAGTATTTTTCAGAGGCAGTGGATATTAATGGTGGTCTGTATTCCATCTGGGCAATTAATATACCTTTGTCTATGGCAGGCCATGCATGAAAATGAAGAAAAGGAGAGAGCTTATGGGCCCAGAGCAGTAGGTGGTTGATTTTTGATCCATATTTTGCAATATGGGACTGTAAATGTAATGTTATGCCATATCATGTGTCCAGGTATTTGAAGGTGGAGTGTTTTTTTATTGGTAGATAGCTTTCTTCTTTTATTTCAAATATGTTTGGGTTTTTTGCTAGTTTTTGGTGGGTGATTAAAATCAATTATTTGATTTTGTTTGAATTAAGATGTTTATTGGTATTAAGTCAGATATTGGGAGTTAAAATGTCTTCTTGGGGTTAGTTTTCCATGTCAAAGTAATTGGGGTGCATGTAGAAAAGGCCATGTTCTGAAAAATTGCTGGAAAAAAAAATGTTTTGAAAGACTCCATGGATGTGAGGTTTTCAGCAACAGATGTTGCGTCTTGAGTGGACAGAATGTAAGACCAGTCTAGGAAGGTTGCAAGCTGTGTTTGCAGTTTGATAATATTTTGTTGATATTTGAATCTAAAGGTGTGGAGCTTAGCTATAGATGATTGTCACTTTTGAGGTGACACCCTAACCCCATGTTCAAAAATGGGAAAAGGGGGTTATGGATGCCTGGATGGATTTGGATATAAAGGTGATTATTCTAGGTGGATGGTTGATAGGAGATTGTGAATATTAAAGGTAATAAAGAGATAGTCACTGGAAGTGGATGAAAATACTCTGATACTTGATACACTAAATGGCTGATTAGTTATCATCAGGTCAAGAAGAGAGTGTTGACCTGAGAGGATTTTAAGATGTGAGGATTCTTTAATGAGTTGCATGAGTTCTAGAGCTTCAAGAAATTCTGTGATGTCATTGTTATTAAGAATAGGAAAGTTTAAAGATTAAAGTCTCATAGAATAAGTGAGTTATTATACTTGTTAATGCTGAGATGATGTTTTGAATAATAGAGTTCAGTTTTTTAAGGATGATGGTGGAAAAGGTGGGCTACATCAAGGGAAATAGAGTCTTACTGATAAGGCAAATGTTTATCTGTAATCATTTGGGCTAATTATCAGAAAGAGCAATAATTTATTCACCAGTGGAAATGTTTATGTAAAGTTTACAAGTTATATTACATTAGGGTGCTACAGCCTGGTCTGTCATCTGATCTGAAATAAAAGGAACTTTTAGTTTCTGGAAAATGTATGTCATGGTGGTCATGTTTAAACCAGGAGTGGATGATGGCTAGTAAGTCTGGTGAGTGCGATTCTAGTAAGCAGCTAATTCAGAAAAGTGTGTTCCTAAGGCTTTTAGCATTACTTAGAATACAAGGGATAGTGTTTTGATTAAGGGTAGGTTTTTGTGTGCTTTTGGACATAGTACCTGGGCTAGAGTAAACATTTAGATTGGAGAAGTAGCATTAATATAATTGAAATATATAAATAGGATATATAAATAGGGCAATTAAGTTCACATTTGGAGGGTTTCTGTTGGCATGTGTATTGTAGGAGTAGAAGATACGCAGGTTTGTTATTCCCAGCAATATTCCCACAAATGTATAAGAAGCTGTATGTATGTATTTCTAGCAAAGCTCCCACATGTGGTTAAGAAAGAAAATTAAACAACAGTTTACTGCATTTTGTCCAAACTCAAATTTGTCTACAGGCTAGAGTACAAAGATTTACTATCTGGGTTGTGCTGGTGAGTTGAACACTGTTTTTTGAAGTATATACAACTCTTTGTGACTTATTCTTGTCTGTTGTGATCCTGTCTGGTATCATATTTATTTAATGGGAGCTTTAGCATTAATGTGTTGTATAAGAAATGACACTCAATTTTTTTAAGTTTTTGTCTTTTAGGAGCATTTCTAAGTTTCAATGGATGTTTGCACGAGAATGATCTGTTTTCCTTTTGGGCTCCATCTTTCAATCATGTTTTATTTTTTTCTCTCTATCCTTTTTAATTTGACATTTCTTGCCACTTTTTAGATTAACTTTTATTTGGATAGATCGTTGCTTTCCATATTAGGGTGAATATTTTTAAGGTTTCTGGTTCTTTCTGGATACAATTCTGTGTAATTTTTTTGATAAGAGGCAATTACATTTTATATTTAGTAATGTCATTGCATAAAAAATTTATTATTATCATTTTATATGTTACAGTTACTTGATTTATTAGCAGGAATCCACCTGTAAGTTTGTACAATAGTTTTCTTTGGGGGGAAGTAGCAACTGAATTTTGTGTAGGATAGATAAGTGCTATTTTTATAAGTATTAAAATAATTATGATTAATAATATCCATTCTTTATGTAGTCCTTAGTATTACTTTATTAGTCTATTCAAGTATAGGAAAAGTGTATTGGCTTGAGTGAGAAAGTTTGCATACTGTAAGTTTGGCAGTACATGATCTTGAATGATACTGCAGCTAAATTTTCAAAAAAAGGACTAACTCTGATACATGTGGACAGTTTCTCTGGGTGTTAGTTATTATTACTGTGTACTTATGTATGTATGTATGTATGTATATATATATATATATATATATATATATATATATATATATGTGTGTGTGTGTGTGTGTGTGTGTGTGTGTGTGTGTGTGTGTGTGTGTGTGTGTGTGTATATATATATATATATATATATATATATATATACACACACATATATCTATATATATATATATATATATATATATATATATATATATATATATATATATATATATATATATATATATATATTTATACATATACACGGATTTAGGATTTATGCATGGATGTGCAAAGTCCAGAATCCATAATCACCGAACATATATTAACGAAAGCGCTTTCACCGAAAAAGCTCTTTCGTTAATATATGTTAAAAAAATATATATCTACATTTATGCAGGCCCCCCCCCTGCACCCTCCACACCCCCCTACTTTAATATTCTCACTCCGAGACCGCACTACAGTGAGGAAAAGGGAATTTTCCCTTATCCAAACCATAGTACGGTCGTGCAAACAGGCATACTTACGTAAAAGTGTTTCTTGTGTGAAAAGCAATTTCGCGCAACTATGCCAAACCAAAATTAGTTTTGGTGATTTTGTCTTCGGAGATTTGTACAGGTCCCGTACATATACACACATGTATACAGAGAGAGACATATTAGAGCATACAATTGCAGATATCACCAGTGAATAAATCAAACAAAGGTTTCTAAACATGAACACCAGTAGCATATGTAGATCTGTTGTAGTGAATAAAACACTGTTAATTTATTTAGGAATGCTTTGTTACTTAAGTCAACATGTTTCCTTAATAGCAGAGAAAAACTCTGTTGTATTAACCAAATTAAGTTTTATAATGAAAAATCAAATCTGTGTTAAAAGAGGCATGAGAAAAATCCCCCCAGAGTGCTGCTTTCGCTTTTTACATGGGAATTTGATGTCTGGAATAGAGACTTTGAAAGAGAAGGAGAAGAGGAAAAAAAGACCTGGAAGATAACACCTCAAGGAAAATGTTCTTCATGCCTGTTACAGAAATCCTGAACAGAGAGAGATCGAAAGGTTCAGACAGAGACAGACTGTAACCTAGAGTGTTATAGATATTTAGTGCAAATTTATGTTAAGCCTTAAGTCTTTAATTCTGAGAAGTACCTGCTTGTTTTACATTTTTTGTACTGAACCATGTTGTTTTCTATGACTGATATCTCTGATACCTTTAATGTTCCATTTCATATATACATATATATATATATATATATATATATATATATATATATATATATATATATATATATATATATATATATACAGAGAGAGAGAGAGAGAGAGCTATACATACATTCATATGTTTATAGATGCAAAGGTTCATAGGGTATTGATCTAACAGGGTCAGAGAAGCCTAATCATACCTTCCCATAAAATTTTTAGCTCTCATATTTTAAGTATAGATAACCTATCCATTAGAGACATGGATGCAAAATGTATGAATTTGTAGTTACCCAACTATTTGTCCAGATTACATTTGAATAGTGTAAAAGAAGTACTTTGCTTTATGTGGAGAGGAAGTTGATTCCAAAGAGGTAGTATTCTCTGTGATACATATCAATCTCAGCAACATGTTCTGCTTAAGTTGCAAAACAGATCAAATTCTCTTCAGTGGGTGTTTATTCCCCCATTGGTCTTGTGAATGTGAAGAAAGTCAACAAAGACAGAGTCATTTGAGACTCAGTACATGAGGGAGATATTGGCCCATAGCAGTTTTTTATGAAAATGAGATGAAGGGCAAAGCTTTGAGACATTCTGCAAAGTTTTATGATTTAGACCCCTGAGTTCATATTATGTAAGTGAATGCTTAAAGTTGCAAATGCTGTTTAATTGAACCTGTTTATCCGAAATGGCGAAATTCCGAACGCACAGAACAGCGATTTTTTTCCCAGGGAAAAGAAAATCACTGGGCCGTTTTTGGTACTTTGCCATTTCCTCTACTGTGGTGTGATCACAGAGTTGGTATATTTAAATAGGGGTGAAAGTGGGGCAAACCCCCCCATTTTATTTTGTGTTTGCTTTTTTTTTTTTTTTTTTTTTTTTTTTTTTATGGATCAGTGATTTTTTTTTTCCCCTGGGGAAAAAATCACTGATCCTTGTGTTCAGCATTTTGGATTTTCGAAGTGTTTGGTTTGATTATATGGCATTCACAATTGGGTTTGATTATATGGCATTCACAATTTCAAGCATTCGCTGATATAATATAGACCTGATTTTTTTAGTAAGAAAACATTGTGGATGCTCAAGTTGTATGAAATGTTTAGACATTTACATTCTAAAGGGGGGATTATACTCTATGACTGGCCTGATAAGTGCAGAATATGCTGGAATGATCACATTCGCTGATTTGGGTATCATATTATTAAGCTGTGCAATTAAGAAGGACATTCATACAATAGTGGATAAGTGATCAAAGGATAATTTGTTGAGTACATTGGTTCCCACAGTGTTTTACTACCTGATCAATTTTCAGGGGTGTGCTTTCAATGTGAAAAGCACAAGGGACTTCTTGCTCAAAGACTATTATAAATTTCTTGACATTTATTTTTAGTCCATGGTTTTGATATTGTCTATTGGATTGGGAAAGGTTCTCTTGGAGGATCTTGGTGTTCTCTGGGGAACTTATGATAGCATCAAGTTTAATATGGTCAGCTTTAAACCCTTAACAGTAGCATCAGCCTCTGAGATGTAAATTAGAAAGTTGACTGGCCCAGGGACTGATGCCCTGGGTACACAGCTAGTGACAGGTCTTCTGGAAAAGGTACAGCAGTCCACCCTACTTTTCTGGTTTCCATTTGTCAGCCAGTTTAGTAAGCAATGCGTTATACAGGGATTAACACTCAGCTGGGAAAGTTTCTTTACAATACTTGAGTGTGGGATGGTGCTGAAAAGTTTAGGTATGCAATGCGTACTGATTTGGCTTCCTCCATTGTTTCAATAAGCTTCTCAGAGAAGTCAGCCAGGTTAAGCAGACAGGATCTGCCCTTGACAAATCTGAAATGGGTTTGGTTCAGAGTTTTTAGGTTACCAAATTCCTTATTCATTAAATCCATAATTATTCTTTCCATGGCCTTACAGCTAGGTCTTGTCAGGCATATGGATCTATAATTTCCTGATTGCATTGATGCCACACTGTTATGCAAGGGATGACAGTTACTGTCCTTCATTCATCCTGTACAAAGCCTGTTTTGAGGCTGTCATTGAATAGTCTTTGTAGGGGGTCTAACAGCTCTTGTTTCAGACTGGCTAGTTAGCAGCCTGGTATGTTATCTGATGCCATAGAATCAGGTTCTCAACCTTGGATGGTGGCTTGAGGACTTGTTTATTGCAGGTTTGAGAGGGAGGTGTAGATGCATAGATCTGTGAATGCATGAGGGGAGAGGAGATGGAGTTACAGCTAAATGTATTTGCAAGTTGACTGGCTATGTCCTTTAAGTCCAAGAATACAATATCCTTTACTATTAACTCTGCATAATACTGGACATTTTTTCTAAGGTTTCTAACATAATTATAGAAGGCTTTATAGTTGTCCTTTACCTGGGTGGGTGTTTTATTAGTTACAATCCAGGTTGGAAGACAAAGAACTCCAGTACACCATAGACCAGTTTATTAAAAGTTTTAGCGCTTTCATCTGTGTCTAACAAAGACTTCTACCTGGATTGTAACTTCGGTGTTTTGGTTCCCGTGTTTGTTAAATAAGAATGTAGATAATCAGGAATGCAAGTAAATAAGAATGCAGCTAAACAGTAATGCAGCTAAGAATGCAACTAAATAAGAATGCAGGTAAACATGACTGCAGCTAATTAAAAGTCAATTTCTCAGCTCTTCTCAAAAAAATAGATAGATTTAATTCTTTTTTTCAACCACTGAATGGAAAACGATGTAACTGACTCTAGCCAAGAACTTTTAAAATTAAAGAAAAATATTTAAGGTAAAGCAAAATATAAAATAAAACAAGCTGTAATATAGAAGACCAAAAAAGCTTCTACAGCTCTTCTCCTGGTTAAGCATTCCTAGAACTTTATCCATCTGTCCTCTGTTTGTGTATCTCTTTCTCTCTCTCTCTCTCTCTCTCTATATATATATATATATACACACACACACACACACACACACAGACACACACACACACACACACACACACCACATGTGTATGTTGTATTCTGGTTTCAAATTATTAGTTTGATATCTGGTGTTACACTGGTGTAACATCAGACTTAAACATAATACTTAATTCACAAAAAGTTTATTTTAGCCCTCATTGCAAATCGTCTAGTAAAAACAGTTTTGAAAACAATAAATAGACATACACTATTTATAAGATACAACTAGTTCCTTATATTTACAACTGAAAACACAAGTAGAACAATCATGCACCTGATTATTGAAGCATCTTACCTTTAAAACTTTTCAAGCATACTTCATACTATTCAGAAATATGGTCCGCTGCAGGTAAGGTTAGTGTTGCTTATAACATTTACCAAGGTTCATAGGTCCATAGGTAGGTACTAGGCTATCTGCCAGAAGGCATTTATAAGCCTTAGCCAGAATGTGTTGGCTTTCGCCACCCCCTTGTCTGTCCAGCACAGCCATTGAAGTGATCCCTGGGGTAAACTTTCTGTTTCCCATCCACTTGTCAAGGTTTCTCTTGCAGAGGGTTAGTGAGGAGCTCTGTCTAATGTAGATTGGAATCTTGATTCAGAGCATGGGAAGTCTCTGAGACAGGAATCTATCCCTCCAGCACGTCCTATTTATTGTTGTGGTAAAGTTTAGATCCCTGGAACGTGTGGCTCGAGGGGATATGTTTTTTTTTTTAGGTGGAGCATGTCCATTAATTTGGGGTTGGACATGGCCTAGTATGTCAGGCAGAGATCACCTCTGAGTAGGTGGTATGCAACCGAGTACAGCTGGAGTTTCTTCAGTCGAGCTGCATAGGGCATCTGCTTGAGCCCAGTGATCCTCTTGGTGAGGTACTTCTGTGGTCTTTCCAGTTGTTTCAGGTGTCTTGTAAGGTAATGGGGCATTGTACTCTATGATGGATCTGATGAGTGATGCATAGAGGGGCCCAATAACCTCTTTCAATCTGGATGCAAACCCTTTTGTGATTAGGTGGGCCACATGGAAGGATTTTCTAACCACTTTGGCAATGTGATTATCAAAGGAGAGGTTACTATCTACTTGGGTTCCCAGACCCCTTATTACATCTTCCATATTTAGGGGGCTACCCCCTATGTGGTAGTTTGTGGGTACTTTGTTTCTTCCAAAGGAGATGACTATGAACATTTTGGCATTTAACTTGAGGCCATGGTTTTGACACCAGGTATCTGTCTCAGTGAGACCCTTTTGGAGGATGTCTGTGTCAGCTGGAGAGTCAGTTACAGCCCCTAGTTTGCATTCGACTGTGAACTTGGTCAGCCATAGTCCTCCTGTGCTTGCCTTTACCTCTGAGAAGTATATGCCCAACAGGAGGGGTCTTAGGACTGAGCCTTGGGGAATGCCACTTGTAACCAGTTTAAAGTCAGACCTAGCTCCCGCAACTCTCACCATGTGGGTTCTGTCCGTGAGCCAGTTGGCAACCCACATCGTGATGTAGGGGTTTATGTTCAGGCTGGTGAGCTTGTCTATAATGCCTGAGTGGGGAATGGTGTTGAAGGCCTTTGCAAGGTCTAGGTAGGCTGTGTGGACCACCTTTCCCTCATTTATAGCCTTGGTAACTTTCTCAAAGAAGTCCACCAGGTTTAGGAGGCATGATCTGCCCTTAACAAATCCAAGCTGGGTAGGGTCCAGTGTTTGGAGGGTCCCAATGTCTCTGTTAATGAGATCCATGATAATGCACTCCATAGCTTTGCAGACCAAGCTAGTCAGGCTTATAGGGCAATAGTTCCCAAGGTCCGTTGTGGCTCTACCTTTGTGGAGCGGAATAATCCTTGCTGTGCACCACTCTGTGGGCATGTCGCCGTTGGAGAAGCTGAGTTTAAACAGTGTGTTTAGGTGAGGGGTTAGTTCATCTTTGAGCTTGTGTAGGACGCAGACTGGGACACCGTCCGGTACCACTGATGCTGTTTTTGGCTTTGTAGAGGGCTGTTTAAACCTGAGTGTCTGTAATTGTAGGGGCACTACATTCTTCTGGTATAGTTATGGACCCTTTTAGGGGTGACAGGGGGGTGAAGTTTGCACTGAACCTGTCTGCCAGGATTTTGGCTATATCTGTCGGTTCAGTGTATTTTGTGCCATTCTGCACTAACTCTGAGCAGATCTGAGAATTGCCACTTAGATTATTAACATAGCTAAAGAATGCCTTGTGGTTATCTTTGGAGTCCATGGCAATTTTTCTTTTGAAGCTAGCCTTGGATGATTTTATGAGGAACGTTGTTTCTTGCTGATACTGATCAGGGATGTCTTCCCTTTTTGGTATTTTACTCTTTTCTTTAATAGTTTCCTCCTTCTATTGTATAGCTTGTTTATGGCAGAGCTCCAGCAGACTAGTTTACTTTTCTTGGAGGAGTGAGTCTTGGTCTTGTTTGAGTTAGCATGATCCATGCATTCTTGTATGTGCCCATAGAGTGCATTATTAAAGGATTTTGCAGCTTGGACAGCATTACCCTTTAGCTTTTAGGGGGCTTTGAAACTTTCCACCTCGGTCTTAAGTAACGTGAAGTTTGCTTTTGAAAAGTTTTTCACAGTGGTTTCTTTGACCGGGGGTGGTGGCGAAATGTGGATATCCAGAGTGATTAGTAAATGGTCAGATCTAATCAGCGAGGGGTTGACCTCTGGTGTGGAACACCAGTCGCCCATGTTGGCGATGACCAGGTCCAACATGTTGTCACCTCTGGTGGGGGTGTTGACCCAGTTGATCCAGGGTGGTTGAGTTTATAAATTCTAGGAAATGTTGGGCAAGGGAGTTTGTACTTGAGTAGTTCTCCCAGTTAATGTTTGGGTAATTGAAATCACCCAATATCAGGGTGTTTGGTAGGACCTTTAGGTTACCCAGTGTTTCCAGGAATGCGGAGTTGGGTCCTGGGACATGGTGAGTGATCTGTAGCAAGCTATAATTTGAATAGCAGTTTTGCCCATTGTTAGTTACACGTGGATGATCTCTTACACATCGTGCTGTGTCACTAACCTGGAGGTGTGGGTATCCTTGATGAATATGGATACTCCCCCGCCTTTTGTATTTCGGTCCGGGTTTTGTGGCTGAAATGTATGGCATGAGTTGAAGCCTGGTAGTGCTGGGATGCTCTCTGGAGCCTTAAACCACGTTTCTGTTAAAAAAAAAACACTTTAAATGCACAGAAATGGCTATCACACTTGAGTGTGTAGCCTACAACAGTTAAACAGGTAATTTAAACACAAAAATGACTTTGTTACAGTGCAGGCAATAAAATAAGTACAATACGTAGCTGAAACAAGCTTTTTAAATCACAGAAACTCTAGAAAATCGGAGTTTTAGGTGGAATTAGCTAAAGGCAGCAAGAAAATGCAGAAAAATTATACTTAATCACTCCAAAGTCTCTCTTTTGTCACTCTGCTGCTGTAGAACTCTACAGGGCACCAGGCAGGAGCTTGCTGAACTGTATACTAGCACAAAAACTTTGCAAATGCGGTTTTTATAGCAGGGAAATGAAAGAGATAGAAATTAGCCCAAAATGGCCAATAAACTACTAATTTCTTGGCTGAAACCACTCCTACAGGGACAGATAGGCTGTTCAAAGCTCCCTCTCTCACAGTGAATGAGAAACTTCCTTCTATCCAGGTAAGCTATGGCCAAACACAGAAACTTGCAACGTAGCCCTGAATTCAGCATTAACCTGAAAACTGGACTATACTAGCTTAGAAAGGTGGGAAAACGAGTATATTTTTTATTTTTTTTTGTTTTTTTTTTTTTTCAAAAAATAAAACAGATACAGTAAAAAAAAAACACTTTACATGCACAGAAATGGTTATCACACTTGAGTGTGTAGCCTACAATAGTTAAACATGTAATTTAAACAAAAATTACTTTGTTAAAGTGCAGGAAGTAAATTTTATAATTCATTTTAGAAAAGCATTCCTATTTATTCTATGTTACAAATCTGGAAACATTTAAAACATAAATATTCAGTGCTATTATAAAATTATATTAAAATAATAGTAATAGGATTTCTGCATGAAAGTGAAGTATTCAATAATTTCCAGTTGTGGAGTAGAAGCAATGACATAATGAATATCCTCACATTAAAATTCAAGACAAAGTTATATCATTGCCTGTTGACACATGATCACGCTTTGATATTGTTTTGATGCTGGACGTGAAAGATTATTATTATTCTTTGACATTTGTAAAAAGATGCATTACTAGAAGTAAAGATGCAGTGTTTATATATGTGGTGAGCAATGCAGTCAAACAGAATTAGTAAGAGACAAACATACAAGTGGAAAAGTCAGGTAACTTATAGGTGGACAAAAATTGGGAGTTGTTAAGGGCTACACTGGGGGAGGGGTGCAGGGATCTTGCCTTCCCCACAAAAAATGTTTTTTTTCAGGAAATGCATTTTGGGGATTCTGATCATTGGTTGGTTCAGCTTCATATTCTCACACAGGAAATGGAAAATTATCAGTACTGAATGGATTTTTCTGTGGGTAGAAATGCCAATGTCTTGAGAAATGATACAGTACAAGTGCATTGTTAAAACTGCCACTTGTTCAACTATTACATATTTCCCTGTTAAACAGCTTACTAACACATCTTACTTTACGTAGTGCATGATTTAGAATTAGCAAATGAGTAGATCAAAAAATGAATGTATATAGCCGACTGTCTTTCATGATGGACTGCAAATATAGTTTTTGCATGTATTTTGCATCAATAAACACAGAAATAAATTTAAATATATATGATTATATGTTTTCCCTTATTAACTGATAAAGGAATGTGACAAAAGTTTTAAAATGCATTTGGTCATGCCTTAGTTGAGGCCACCCTTGAAAATTCCAAAACTGAAAAGTTATGTTATACTAGAATTTACTTTGTGAGTGCTTTGCCAGATTCAGAGGTGCCCTCTATATTTCATGCTTAAATTATTACAGAGTGCATTTCATGCATTGCAATGGCAAATCAGATGTATGACTCATCCACAGACTAGTGCATTCAGTGCAGCAGAGTGAAATGAAAGGAATATTAAGCTGCAGCAATATGTCTGTACTGCATTATTACTGTTATTAATAATCTGTTCATTTTCATATATAATGCATATCAGCAGGATGCTGGATATGAAATAATGTTAAATGCTTATGCAGTCTTACTGTGTATTTTTATCTGAGTTGAGGATCCCTGTTTTCCTTACTGACTACATTTTGCATAGAAATTCTGCATGTAAATCTAATTTATCAAGGCAATTTTCAAATGTATGTGCATTCCTTATAGTACAGAGCAAAACACACATGAATACACACATTATGTATATGTGCATGTGCACACATAAACATATGTGTATGTGTGC
>NC_056732.1:746820523-746833023 GCF_019279795.1 Protopterus annectens
TAAAAGAACCTATGCCCCTTCAATAAGGGTTTTAAAGGTGTACAAGAATTTAACCCAGGTATATGGTTAGCTTGCAATTCAGCTATTCTTCTTAACTCAGCTAATTCAGTACTATGTACAATGTCACCACCCCATACTCACTTGTTGAATGCATAACACCATAAACTGAAATATATGCTCTTTATTTATTTCAATATGTTGGTATTGAGCATTACTTCTCAAACATAATCTGTTGTCACTCATATGTTGCAATATACATTGTTTTAACATAGAATTCTTGGCATGATGTGCACTCAGCTAAATACACAATATTTTTAGTTCTGCAGTCTACATATAGTCTACATATATACTCCCTGCCTGACACAGGATGTACAAATATGTCATTTTCTTTAATATATTGACATGTCTTGCATTCTTACATTTAGAAGTTCCCAACTTCTTCCTATATGTTGTAGACTTGTTGGGAAGTATGTTCTTATATAAAATCTGCTTCAGATTTTGGCAGTTAGTATAAGCAAATCTGGGGTGGGGACATACTAGTGCTTTCAGCTTGTCATCAGTATGTAAAATCTTCCAGTTCTTTTTTATCACCTGGGATATGGCATCAATATCACTATTATAGTGTAAATTTATTCTCACAAATGGGTTATTATTTAGCTTTTGTTCATTAACAATAGTCCCATTGTCAGAACTGCCCATATTACATTCAAACCATGGCTTACCTCTATTCCTTCTCCAATTTTTTGCTCTAGCTTTTGTTTTTTAACTCTTTGTGTTGGATAGCCATGACTAGTAAACATATACTGCATGTTATCTAGCTCACTTTCGTATATACTATCTTCAGTGCATAGTCTAGAAATTCTTAGCCCCTGCCCACTCACTACATTATTAAAAATGTGTCTTGGGTGCATACTGTCATACATTAACATATTACTTCTCCAACAACTTTTCCTATACACTCTGGTTTATAGTTTGCCAGGAAGTGTTACTTTACTGGAGACATTCTAAGCTTTCTTTTTTAATTCCTGTTATAGTCATATTAATTTAAACATTTATCAGAAATGTTTTATGAACTAGCTAACCTCAGTATTTTGGCAGATGCATAACCTACTTATTCTTGCTGAATTCTTACTTACATAATAACAGGAGTAGTTAAGGTAATAATAATTGATTAGGGAAGGCACAATCAATCAGTGAGTTGCTCTTAGTCTAGATCTAACCTGATTTGTCAGTTTCCTTTTGCTTGGCATTTTATACTTTTCTTCCTTGAAAATGTACACAGCCTAAGGACTGCATAACATTTGCATTTCACTCTACAAGAATTTGTTTAACTAAATTCTACAATTTATGGTCCATTGAAAACCTATAGTTTAGAGATAGGAAACATCTCTGCAGAAGAGTATTAGGAGCATTATATTACTTTTCATTAAAAAATGTCCCAAATAATCTTTGTTGGATCAAACAAAGAACATGTAATCTTATATACCAGTTCTGGAGCTATGATTTTGATGCAAAACATGAATCTTCAGCTCATGTGTATAAGAAAGGAATCATGCCACTTATGAATTGTATATATAAGAGAAGACAATCTGCAAATAAGATAGTTTGCTCTTTTACAAAATAATGAGTTCATATAACATATGTAAGACTGTTTTGATGTTCCCAGCTCTTTGGCACAATAAGGCTCTGACTGTGACCCAGATGACCCTAAATTGATTAGCAGCTCAGGAAGCTGGAAGAGACAGGGATTGTTGGGCAAGAAACATGTGATGTATGTTGACACAGCCTTCTGGGATGGAGGATTTTTGCAGCATCTCCCCACTGGTGATTTGGCACTATAAAAACAAGCCCCAGTGGAGGATGAATGGGGATGGGTTCCCCCAAGCTGATGCACCAGTCCTTGTGGAGAAGTATTAAACAGTGGGCATGTCTATGTTTCTGGGTCATAAACAGTATCTCTGTAGTGACATGGAGTCCGCATTACCAGCTAGATGTGGGGGTTAGGCAGCATATTAAGAAATGTGATAACTGCTGCCAGAAAGACAGCATCATGACTATCTTTCTTCTTACTGGGAAAAGACTGGGCTGGGAACATCCCTTGCACCATGATGAACAAATGAGATAACTGAACAAGGGAAGCTGGTGGTTGGCTGCCAGAAGAGTGTGAATAAATAAATTAATCAATACTGTTTTTATTTGGTCAAAGATGAATGTGTGCAGGGACTTTAACGAGAGATTCTCAAAGTAGAAGTTCATATTTCTGTCATTCTAAGCACATGTAAAGAACAACCTAAAAGGAGGACGGCAATAATATATGTTTTGTGCATACAGAAAAGGAGTAACATTAGATGAAAAATATTACATCAGTGTAGTAGTCTGTCACTTTTGATGCTAAAACAAAAATAATAACAATTTAGACTGAAGAAGGAGTATATTAGTATTGCAGTGAAGAAGAATGACTGTCTTTTAAGCTTTTACAGAAGCTCAACATTCAATATGTTACAGGTCCTTGAGAACTCTACACTAATATCATAATTCATTAATCACATGTGTTAATTTGGACAATATAATACAAACAGTTGCCTATCACAAGGAAAATTCTGTTTAGTTGCATTAGTATGTAGAACAATACTTTCACCACAATATTCCATCTGTTGTATTTGAAAACACTCTGTATTATCCAGTACTACTATTACTTGTTTCTTGCAGCTGTAGCATAATGATTTATGACCGTATCTGGAGATATAGCATTTCTGGGGTTGGTCATATAAAACATGAAAATGCAATGTGCAAACCTGCCTTTACAGTTAGTGAAGTTTTTCAGAATTTTGCTTCCCCCACCCCAACTCCCCCCAAAAAGTAACCTTTATCCTTTCAAATTAGTCTTGCTTTTAACACAATTTCATTTTTTTTCAGTTAAGCAGAGTTTGTATAATGAAAATGTCTACAACAGTGTCATTTTTATTGTTGCATCATAGAAGCAATATATCCTGATTTTTCAGCATTTTCACATGTTCATCTGATTACTTAAAACAACAAGAAATGGAGAGTTTGGTATAGTCTTTATAATTTAGCCTGAATGCCGCTTACTGATCTTGGGCTTGTTGTTTGGATAAAAAACATTATAAAGATGCCATAACATCAAAAGTAAATGCAGTAAAATCAGTTAAAGGACAGGCAAAATAAGTTTGTATGGAAAAATTATATAAAATAAAAGCTTAGGGCTTACTGGAAGGAGACAGAACACATAGCTGAAACAACTTGTTTAGTGCACTGACCTGCAGTATATCAGATTAAAAAATGCAATCCGCTGAATTTAAGATGGGGGAAAGTCGGAGATTTTTCAAATGAGTTATGTGATTAAAAACTATTACGTAAAATAAGCAAGCAAAGAAACTTCATTATAAGTAACACTGCAAGAGCAAGTATACAGTAGTCATGTATTAATTATGGTAAGCAAAGCAAACTGAGATTAGTATTCATTTCATAATGTAATTCTGATGCATATTTTTTTATTCAGCAGAAAGGTACTTAAATAAATAACTTCATTAAATGTTATTTTTAAGCTAGTTAGTAGTTTTGAGTCATAAGAGGGCAGCATTGCTCTTCAGAAAAAATACTTCTGTTAAAAAAAAAAAAAAAAAAAAAAAAAAAGTGTTCTTGCAGAGAAAACAGCCTTCTTAACAAAGCTCTATTACATATTTCTCTGCAGAGTTTTATTCTTTTTGAAATACAAGTCGTAATAACAATGGACATTTTAGCATTCTGATTTATATATCAAAACATGTGGTCAAATAATAAATTATGTTACTTCTCTTTTAGGCATAGGGAATAACCAGTCATATGTCTGCTTATAATTTGTGAAACAATGTTGTATATCTATCAGATTGGTATACAACATACAAGCTGAATGGCTTCTTATTAAAATCAATCACACTTTATACAGCTCAGGATCTTTAAATTACATTATTAAGTTTAGGAGCATGGAATATTTTGAATGACTGTAGCATCTATAGTATTTTGTGATTTTGTGCATGTTTTTTAGGGGGGTAGGGTTGAATTAGGTACATCTGCTTTATGTTATGGATGTTGATTCTCTGAAAGCTTCTTTGTTCATGCTCAAGATGTAATCAAACAGACTGAAAAAATTATATCAATGTGCGTTGTATGATTATGAATAGAACACTTGGCATTAACTATAGGACATGAGTAGTCTGGGACATTTGTAGTTTGTCATAGTAGTGATTGTTAACACTTTAAAACAGTTCTTAAATCTTATTTTAACAAGGAAGATGAAATATAAGCTTGATTACAATTTCCTAGTTAGGTTCAAAACTAATGTTCTCCAGGAAGGGCTCAAACAGATAAATAATTTGTGTTAGAGCCACAGACTGAAACTGAATGCCAAGAAATGCATAATAACATCCATAGTGAAGTCATCCACACATGTTAGCTATCATATTGACAACACTCCCCTATGTGTTAGTCTATTATGAGGGACTTTTGGACATAAGTAGATAATGTAGCCTTTTGACCATCACATGTCTACAGCAGTGAGGAAATGATTCTATGTTGTGCAACTTAAAGACAAGGTATAGCATCTAGGTCCAGGGATCTCATTGTACCACTACATTCAGCATTCATCTGACCCACCATTGAGTACAATGCTCCTTTGGAATGTACCAAACCATGCACATCCAACAGCTGGAATGTCCACAGAGGCTCCTCCCTAAAAGAATACAGGGTGCAACTAACATGTCCTAGTTAGACCACCACAAAGCCCTATCCCTATATTCTGTCTCCTACAGGCTGTTGATGGGAGATCTATGCCTGGCATACAATGCATTGTTAGACCCCACCCTGATGAATCTCCTGCATTTCCACAAAACAAACAGCACCAGAATTACCCATTTTAATGATTTAAACCTTACCTGTGATATATATAGGAACTGCTAGGGAGACAGGAATGTGTCCCAGAGACTGCACCTTCTCTTGGACAGGCATCCGATACAGGTGAAGCAGAGTTCCCCTCAAACTCAATATAAGTGTAACATGGACAATTGGATGAGGAACAGGAAATTCATTCCTGGATTCAGGAAATTCATCCCTGGATTGGCACCTGTGTCCCTTGTGAACACAGGCCGTCTATAAATAGTTCTTCTCCCAGACACTGGCTTGTAAATGTTTCATCTACCAAGCCCCTGTTTACACTACCAGAACTTGTCGAAGATTTAAAATACATAGCTAGGCTTCAAAATGTCCCAGGTATCATTAGCCTAGTGCAACCCTATGAACCTATGAACCTATAAGAATGTTAATCCAATAAAATGTACTGGAACAGGATACTGGATGGAAATAATTTTAATGAAAAACAAATGTATTAAGTGCCTTCGTCTCCACAAAAGCGAAACTTCATCAGAATACATAGCTACACTCAATGACCCTGTTTAAATATCTTACCAAACAACACGATCGGTTAGCAATACAACACACCTACCCACTTTTCACTTAATATTAATGACAAAAGAAACTCCCACTGAAAAATAAACATAAAAGAATAAAATGCATTGTGTTACAGTGTTACACACATAAGAAATTCACAAGGTAAATAATGTATTAATAAATATACATGCACAGCATTTTTTTTCAAAAAAATGTTTCTAACATTTCTCAGCTTTTTCCTTTAATACAGGAGATACAGAAATTACTTCATTTAGACCTGGGGAAAGTTGGCAGCCAATCTCACTTGCCACTGCATCTCTTTCTTCATCAAAACATTCTTCCAGTTACCCCCTTTCAGGGCTATAGCAACAATATCCAAAATGCTATAAACAATTTTATTAAACCACTCAGACACTAAGGAATGTTTATATAGGGCATTGCTGTCCTTGTTGTTATTCGTGTCCTATACATGTTTATAAATTCTAATTCTCAATGCCTGTTCCATCATACCCACATAATAACTTGCACACTTGCCATATATAGCAATATATTTCACCCATTTAGTGCCACAGTTCCCAGGATTAAACCTGATATTTATTTTCATAATGTTCCCTAATGTAGAATGTGCCTCCTTATTGATGTATGTACACTGCCTACAGTGACCGCAAGGATTAGTCCCCTTTCTGTCTTCCTCCTTGATCCTAGTTTTGTATTCCAACAGCTGTTTAAAATTGGCACCTGCTTTGTATATAAACACCAGTTCATTACCCAATACCCCAAGAATTTGTGGGTTTACCCTAAATATGTTGCAGTTCTTTCTGAAAATATTTTAGATGTGAGCAGACAAATATTTGCACTGCAATACACAAGCCTTCTAAAATATTTGGCCACCACCATTTGTTTCGGGTCTATTGATATTCAACCCCACCCCTAACAGTGGTTTATTTTTAGGATCCCAATTATTGTAGATTTCCTGAAGCATAGCTTTAGCTAACCCCTTAGGATAACCTTTTTGCTTAAACATTTCCCCCCACCTTGTCCAATTCTCCCTTCACATCCTGAAAATGGGAGGTCATTCTCACCATCCAAATGGCCTGACCTTTAACCAGTCTCTTCTTCTGTGTTAAAGGGTTGTTGCTTAGAAAATGTAAACAAGAGTTGCAGAAAGTCTCTTTATGATTGACATTAGACCTGAATCCATTATTATCATATGATATGGTAATGTCCAAATAATTAATATTTTTGTGTATTGTATGTGTATATAAATTCCAAATAATGTGTGGTATTACTTAAGTAATCAAAAAATAGTGGGGTATCATCACTAGGATCATTCTACAAGAAAAAAACAATCATCCAGGAATCTAGTGTATAGGGGAGCTGAACAGAAATTTATTCTCCCATCCCAACAGAACCATTTTCACTTATATGGGGGAACAAGCTGCTGACATAACCACTCCCTTATTCTGTTGAAAATATTCCTCTTCAAACTGCACAAAGTTATTTTCCAAAATTAGAGACATGATCTCAAATAAAAGCATGATCCTGCCATGTGAAAATGAAGATGTAAGAAACAAAGTCTCTTCAAATAACTCCAACCCCACTTCTTTATGTATCACTGGAAAAAGGTACTTGATGTCCAGAGTCAAAAAATATAAACCCTGGCACCATAATTATTTTTTTAACTTGCCAAGGAAGTCCCAAGAGTATTTGACTATATGGGGGACATTTTCTAATAATTGTTCAAGCCATCCATCCATTAAAACAGCAAGTTGGTGCATTTTAGACCTACTTGCAGCCACAATGGGTCTAAAAGGGGGTTCCTGGATACTCTTATGAATTTTAGGTATCCCAAAGAAAGTGGGGATAATAGGATACATTTGGCATAAAAATTCATGTAGCTCCCCATTAATTCTTTGTGTTAGTACATATTACTCAATGTAGGAATCAGTCCTGGAAAAGGCTATATTAATTTAATTCTTAGATACAGATTTGTACTCTATTTCATCAAAAATAATAATCTGCATACTATTGTAATAATCCACAGAGTTAAAAGTCACCAACCCACCCCCTTATCGGGTGTCAAAATGCAGATACTACTGTCCTGTCTCAAGTCTTCCATTAGTAACTTTTCATCCCTAGAAAAGTTATACTATTTATTCCTGTTCCTACAGTAAAGTTTGCAAATATCTTCAGTAACTATCTTTTCATACACAAGCAGAAGTGGGTGCAATGGTGGATTAAATGTGATCTGTCTTTTGAGTATAGAATGCCTATTCTCAGCACCTTGCTGTACCTTCCCATCTTGCTCAGAGAACATGATGTTAAAGTTAAGTTCCTTAGATACATTTTAAATTCTACCAAACTATCCACTATATCCACCCCCTCTTGGGGATACGTTTAAAACCTTTGGAGAATAACCTGAAATATTCCTCAGTTATAACCCTCTCTGTGTAGTTATAGATGGTATATCCATTGTATGTGTTAATTATATCCTTCTGTAATTGCCCCTGCACCTGTGATAATCCCTGTTCTGTGGTTGGAATGTGTAGTTCATTGGATATTGTCCCTTCTCCAAATATCTGCTTGCCAGTCTCTCTGAATGCCTTAATGTCTGAAAATCCTGCTCAGAATTTTCACATGGTATGTTATAACTAATAGCCTCTTGGTTATCAACTCTTTCACATTCCTCTTTCACCTCAGATTGTGCATCCCTCATAGAATCACCTTGTCTTACTTCAAATCTCCCATTGTCTACCAGGTGTATGTCTACTGAGCACGGCAATGGATAAATGTCTCTGTTTTTGTATTGCTTAACATCTCTTTCCAGTTTCCATTTCTTTTTAAGAAACAATGAATAACTTATTTTCTGTACCGTGTCTAAAATCCTGCAGTAAAATTCACAGTATTGTGGAAACAATAAATCATCTCAAATCATATGCTCCATTCCTTCAACCTTTTTCCCCCGAGAACAAGTTGTTTTTCATAATAATACAAGATTTTCTAAAGAAACTACAAACCATATGCATCAAAAAAGCTAACAAAATCTTGTACAACATTTACATCATATATTACACCAAAGAGAAATTTGTACATCCTTAGATCCTGGGGTACACTTTTCAACACAATACATTCTTTAAAATACATAATGTCCATTTGAAGAGTGCTATATTTAAAAAGTTTCTTTTTGAAAGCATAAATCATATTTTTTATTGAATGAAAACCTTGGAAGTCACAGAATTCAAATGTTCATGGCATTCTCCTGTACCTTCTCTCACAACAGTAGAAAAGGAAAATTTGTTTTGTAACAACCCCTTAAATTTTCTTCTGTTGCCCACAGCCCCATTGCTAGCCATGTTGGTTGAGTTTATAGTACAACCAGGGGTGTTACGACCTAAAATGCTGTTTGTTTTTGGCCTAACATCTGGCCCCATAGAAAAACAGTACCTGAAAGTTATTTCTGGAAACATCCTTATCAGGAGAAACAGGACACTGTGCACACAGAATGGTGTAATTTTCAACACTTTGAAACCCTCTGCCATCCGAAAAACACCTCCAGACTCCATTCTGCCCTTCCATTTTTTCCTGGATGGTCACTTGATTCCACAGTTCATTCAAGTTGAGCTGTTTTGAGCTCTCCCTTGTGTTGAGGAGGGTAAATGACAGTTGCCAGCACCAGAATACATAGTTATAGTTGAATCTTTGGGTGTAAGCAAAGCTATGAGTTTGGCTAGCTCACCTTTTAAACGGGCACCTCTCTCAGACTAGCTACCTCCAACTCAGTAGCTTTTGAACTGGAACCATCAAAAGTGTCCAAAGTATTCATCCAGTCCCAAAGCCAATAAAAGGACTAGCAACCACAAGAAAATCAGCCCCAGCACAAACAAAAAACAATCCAATAAAACATACTGGAATAGGATACTGGATGGAAATAATTTTAATAAAAAACACAAGTTTTAAGTGATTTCGTCTCCCCAAAATTGAGACTTCATCGGAATACATAGCTACACTTAATGACCCTGTTTAAATATCTTACCAAACAACACAATTGGTTAGCAATACAAAACACCTACCAACGTTTCACTTAATATTAATGACATAAGAAACTCCCATTGAAAAATAAACATAAACGAATACAATGCATTGTTTTACACACATAAAAATTCACAAGGTAAATAATGTATAAATAAATATACATGCACTACAATTTTTTCAAAAAAATGTTTCTAACATTTCTCAGCTTTTTCCTGTAATACAGGAGATATACAAATTATTTAATTTAGACCTGGGGGAAAGTTGGCAGCCAATCTCAGTAGCCACTGCATCTCTTTCTTCATAAAAAACATTCTTCCAGTTACCCCCTTTCAGGTCTATAGCAACAATATCCAAAATGCTAAAAAGAAATTTATTAAACTCCTCACACACTTAGTCTGTAGTGAACACAGACAGTCTATAAATGGTTCCTCTCTCAGACACTGGCTTGTAAATATTTCATCTACCAATCTCCTGTTTACACTACCAGAACTTGTCATAGATTTAAAATACATGGCTAGGCTTAAAAAGACCCTAGGTATCATTAGCCTAGTACAACCCTATGAACCTATAAGAATGTTATCTAGGTCATTGCAGAAGACCTCTTCCATGTTCATTTCATGTATATTAACTATGCTATTCATCATTAAGCTACTTACCAATTATGATGGAATAACAGTCATATGTTGTCAATGACATCATATTGAGGTATTTCACTGCATAATAACTTCATTTTATCTCTTCATTGAAGCTTTCTTCTGGGTACTTCAGTGCTGGTTCTGAAATAACAGACTATTGTTTTCACCAAGAAAACAATCAAATGGGTTCAGTCAAGTCTGCATAGGATTCATATGAAGCCTACATGGAGTTTACTTGTTTGCGCGGTGAGCAGCATGCTAATCACATATTCATGCTATGCACCACATTTAAACATAAACAAGCACATTTTTAAGGTTGGCAACAGTATTGCCAGCCAGGAAACTGTGAGAAGCAACATGAATAGCAGCAGACATATAGATCTGTTTATGTATGGGCAAACAAGGTTTGCGGGATTGTGCAGAATGCTACAATGATTACCAGGGTTAATAATATAGCAATGTATATGGTCCAAACACATTACAGGGCAGTGTATACAGTGCAGAGTATTGTGGAATACCATTTCAGGCATTCTGAACAAAAATTGTGTAAATGATCTGTAATGGTACATGGACTGCCACATATAATAAACACTCAAGGGAAGTGTGTGTATCAAATAGGGACACACAGATGAATTGTAGGAATGAACACAGGGAAAGAGGACAGGTAAAGCATCATAATATACAGCAGATGGGGGCATGTAAATGGCAGACATTTGTAGCAGGAAGACTAATCAAGTATTGACATAGTACAGTATGGGCTGCACATTGCAAAAGTATATTATGTGACTGTCAGATAAGGTGGCATAACAGTGGAAAAAATGTCTTTGTAATATAAGCATCCTGACATGAACAATGGAGAGGATGTCTGTCAGGAATGTTATATACAATCAGGGTTGGGTGCATACTGTGAAGCCATGCAGGCTGATTTACCTGACTATGATTGTAATGTCAGCAGAGGTCTCCAACAAGTCAGACGCAGTTACAGGCTCATGGATAGTAGTAACCAGAAGCATGCACAATCATGGACAATATCAGAATAATACCACCAGTAATCCCATATCTCTAACATAACATATGTGATTCTGAGTGATCATAGATGGTTCTGCATAAACACACTTGTACAGCTACTATGATATGTCAGCAATCTAGGAGGGTAATCAGAAACACTGTCCTGACACTGTAATATATGTTGGTGGTGTTAGGAAGGACAGTGCTATACCAGTATATGACATTATGATTAATCCAGGCAAGATGACTAGTGTGCATGCCGTATATATATATATGGTGCAGTCCACACTGCCAGGAATGTAACCCATGCCATAAATGTTGTAAACCAGCTATGTATGTATGTACTGTGTGCATCACCTGAGCAAGTATCACACATGCATCTGATGTAACACCTTGATGGGGGTTCTGCACCATCAGACAGTAATGTTTTTACAACAAAATGAATACCTAGGTATGACCATAAGATGTGTGAGAGATCACTGTGGCAAAGGTGGTATAGTTCAGTTACACATCACCAAAAGATGTGTAGAGAGCTACAAGAAGAAGTGTGCGTTATACTCAGTTATTGTCGTGATGAAGTCTGTGACCTATGGTGGTATTATGGTGTTTGATGCGGATGTCCTGCACATACTCAGGAGTTGTGTTACATACAAGGGAGCAGTCACCACGGTGGCCACATGCTGGTGGACATTCCACATACTATCTACCACAGGACACAGGTCACATACCACTTGATCTGCTCATAGGGGTGTGATGTCTACATTATAATTGGATCATGCATTTGTTTTCATAATGTAATGTATCCTCCCATGTTTTTGTTTCATCTTATGCATTGTCATTGCTGTGGCAGCAATCTTTGGCATGTGTTGATACTGTCTGCATTATACTAATATCACAGCTGGAGTCAATGATTATCCACAATCTGCAGTCCTCCAGACAGCTGTCTGGACACAGGATGTGTATGTCATTGTTGACATCTGTGACTTAAATAATGAGCAGAAAACAACCATAATGTATGGACCTGATCACTCGACTCAAAATATAGGTCATATCACACATTTCAACATATTTAGATGCCACATATGTCATCCAGGGGTCTAGCTACTTGGTGGAATAGGTGTTTATGGCCACTTGTGATAGTGTTGAGTTAATACCTCAGTGTGGATTTGTGTCAAATGCCTTGGCCTGGTCAGGTTCCACAGCATGATAGTGTTGTCATCATGCATGCACTTAATGACCTTCTTGAGAGTATATAACACATGTAACAGACATGGCTTCAGCATTAACAACTCACACATATCATTTGCATACAGCCAGGTAATTGTCAATGACCATTTAGAAAAGATCCATGGTTACATGTTGGTGTACCTCACAGATGAGGAG